>NW_028263373.1:27193759-27525009 GCF_051168715.1 Poecilia mexicana
AGAGCTTTAGACCATATTCTGTAAGGGGTTTGTTTGTATAGTAAAGCAAACTTGTTGCATTTCTGTAATTGCATTGCAGTAGGAAAACTTGAGGCTTGGGAGTCCGGAGTAGAGCACGCATGCAGCTCCTGGTTATAAATCAGTTAATGTTTAAAACGCTCTGGAACATTGTTAAAAAAAATCATGTCAAGGTCAGGAGTGTTTTGTATTGTGGGCTAAAACCTACTGTTGCTCAGATTGGATTGACTTCTGTTTCTTTTTGACTGGATTAACTTGATAGATGAGGATAAAGTACAAAAAAGAATAGTCTGGAAAATTAACAGTGCATTGCTTTGTTATTTTAAGGCATGTGAACTCTATGCTGCATAATTTTATAAGAATTTTATAAGAATAAAACTGCTTTTTTTCCACCTCTCTTGCAGCCTTGTGTTTGTTGTGTTGATCCATTTCTTGTCTGCAACTATCACCAGCCAGGCGCTCGCATGAAATTAAAGGCATCTAGGACAAGCTTGAACTCTGTGGTTTTTGTTTTCATCCCTGCGTGGAAGGCAGGACTGGTGTGAAGTTGCGCGTCGTTTACAGGCTTTAATAGGCGAGCCTTCGAATCTCGGTTATGAGATGTAAAACAGGCAATGTGTTAGAAGTTGCGTTCATCTCACGACATGTGGGCACACATTTACTGTCAGTGACTCACCTTGGAAGCCTTGCTTGTGGTGATTCCAGACCACGGATTCGCTGTCTTTTCTCATCCCGTTCACTCCTTGGCAGAGGAGGAGCATTTGCTGGGCTAGGGAGATCAAAAATATATGTACAAAAATTCTGTTAATTTATGTAGGACATAAAAACCCTGAAATGATGATTAGTTGTTTTAAGACTTATAAAATATCATTTTACTCTTAAAAAAAACTGCACGTATTTGTGGATGTAGGCAAGTTAGACAGTGGTAGCCCCAGAACATTTTCATAGGGACGGCCAGACAGGGCTGGTAAAATTTTAGTGTCACAACTAAACAACATAAATACATATATATTTAAAACTTCATGTATGTATTGATTGTGTTTTACATTTATGTCTTGATTGAAGAAAATGACTCTGTATGCCTTTTATATAAACTATGATTTTCTTTGGGTGTCAGGGGGGTACCAGCATTTTTCCCAAAGGTGCCCATGGCCCACCTGCCCAGCCCCCTGTTGAAGTTCCAAGTGCAACTTTAGCTCAGAATTAGTGTGTAAACTGACTGAAAGTAAATTACTGTTATCACATGGGGGTTGCTATACAACAGATACTCATTGTAAATGTGTAAAAGTGTCAAAGGAAAAAAAAAAGAACTAAAATGTTATAAAAAGAGACATTTTAATGTATTATTTAAAATCATGGAGCAACAACACTAGCATGTATTGATTATTACAGTTAAATAATAATCTATAATACTAATTGTTTTAAATTGAACACATACTTGAGCAAAAATGTAGAATGAGCAACTGTTAAATGTGCTCAAGTGCCTTTACACCGGAGGGAACCAGCGCTGCCTTTCTTTAGTTTTCATACCCTGACCTTTTTGTGTTTTCTGCAACCGGACATATTTTCAAAGAGCAAAATTTGAAGGCACAAGGCAGCTTTCTTTCAGCCAGCTGGGCACCAGTCTGCAGCAGCAAGTAGGGAAGGGGCTGCACTTGCAGGCACAGATGATCTCCGGAGGTTTCCCAGAGATCTCATTTTACGGGCTTTAAAACAAGCGGTAAGAGGGAACGTTTTCTGTTTTAAGACTTTCCTCCCCACAGAAACCTTTAAAGACTTTCTAAAAGCAAGTTCTATTATTTTGAGCATGAAACAAAAAAAAATTACACATTTTAATGGTTTTCGACGAGATTTAAACAACTTCGTCTGACTTGGTGGGGTCTGAGATTAATGTTTCCCCCAACAGTCTGTGCTCCTGTTTTTTCTTCCTTCCTTTCTTTTTTTTTTTTCCAACTGTACAGCAACCCACCCTCCCTCCTCTTTCCCGCTTCAGCAAGAGTGACATCTCCCAGCGGAGTGCCCAAGCATCCGCCCATTTGTAGCCGGAATCCCTCCAAAAAAAAGAAGAAAAAAAGAAAACCACTTCAGGTGTTCACGAACCATTGCGAGACTGGTGGTGGTGGGGAAGTATGGAGGGCGAAAAAGTCTCCAAAAATAATTAAGACGAACGTCTTTTTTTTTTTTTTAACAGCAATCTCCGATTCAGCACTGCCAAATAAAGACGGCGTGGAGCTCCAAACAAAGAGCAGCGTCAACTTTATTTCAATCCACTTGGGGGACGTTTGAGGCGCTCCGGCGCGGTTTATGCATAATGCACGGCCATAAACCATCCAGGAGTTAGGAGGGAGACGTGTAATTTACCAAGGCCTCATGCTGTGCCCCCGCTATACGGGGATGAGATAATTACCGCAAATCCTTGGCAAACTTTTTACTCAACCAATTTCTTTTTTTCCTACAGAAAAAAAACAGTAATAATAAATGACCCACTTAGAGAGGGGCAGAGGAGGCTGATCAATGCGCCCCCATCTGAACCCACCGTGTTATCAAACTGCGCCGGTTAATCCGAATCGTCTCCGTTCAGACTGCAGAATTAAACATTGTTCTGTTTGACGGCGTTCAGAAATTAAGCTCACCAGCTGAATTCATTTTAACGATAATAATAATAAAAGGTGTGAATCGCTGCCTATCCAGGCGGTGCACCACAGGGTCACCGACCAGAAATGCCCACTGACAAAAGCCCGAGGCCCGGAGGTTGCCTCACTTTCCCCCCTCCTTCCTCCTCCTCTTCATAAACTGCACTTTTTTTGTCTCGTTTCACAGCAAATTTCTGCCAACTTCAGTGTTCATTGTCAGCAAAGATGAGTGCAGAGTTTTGTTCTGAGAGGCATGATGCAACCGCGCTGTAACACCAAACAGATAACGCTGTTAGCTACAGAGGTCTTTTTAGTTCCTTTCTTTAAAAGATTTTCTTTTTATATTGTTAAGTTTCACTTTTTTTTGCCCCCCCCCATTCCCTTTCTTGTTTTTTTTTCCTTCTCTCTCTTCACTCGCATTTAAGCTCGTCTTTCTGCACGGCGGATGCGTGGAAACCATCACAAGGAGATTTGCATTCATATCTTTTCACCTTGATCGTCTGTTTAAAGGCATCACAGAAAAACCTACTGTACGTGCGCACATCATTTATAAAACAGGTAGAAGAGATTGAGATGTAAAAAAGTGAATGATGTGTGCGGTGGAGGAGGAGGGTGACTTCAAAAGATTTTCTGTGCAGGAGTGAATTTCTTTTGGAGGTTTGCCTCATGCTTTTTTTTTAAACATTTTTTTTTATATTAATTAACACAGACGACTTCTGTTCTGACGTGCAATCAAGCCCTCCCTGCAACAAAGCTGCTGCGTGTCTCCATGTTGAAAGCTGTCTTTCATCCCGTCTGACAAGGTTAAACACAAATATGAGGAGAAGCTGCTTTTTTTTTTTTTAAGTTTGTAGGATCTCACAGTCAGGTTTGGATTGTTCTTGCTTCATAAACTGGGCCAGACTTTAGAAAGGGCAGTAGCCCGGGGCACAAACAATAGGGGGAGGGCGGCAAACTAATTTTTCGTGTTCATATTAGAGATGCACTGATCCTGATATTAATATGCATCGGTCTCAATATTGGAAAGAAATTATCGATGGCTATTTTATTTACATGTTTGACTAAGGTGGTCAATCTGCTTTTGTCAGTTTCAGTTTGGTGCTACACTCCTAATTGCACTGACTGAACAAATTAAAGTCGTTTTTACATGGTTGACCAACATTGTGAAGCTGTTGGTGTATTTAACTGGTACAGAGTTGTCACTTAAATTTGTAATTGGGTACATTCAGGTTTGCGTTTTTTTAAAAATACGTGTTTTAAACCAATTCTGTACCGTTTCTGTGTCGGATCGGTATCGGCCAATGTTAAACCTCAGATATCGGTATCGGAAGTGAAAAATGTCGATCGGTGCATCCCTGGTTCATATTAAAGTCACGGGCTCATTTTGCATGCGTGTTTTTTTTGTAAAACATAGGATTGTTTTATTAATTTAAACTACACTCAAATATTTAGAAATTACATATTATTTCGGGACCAACATGGTCCAAAATGATACCACACATTTTAAGCCAACCACACATCAACTTGTATATGCAAATATGTAGACCTACCTATTAAAGTTCAGTAATTTGCATGAGTAAAAGATTTTTTTTTTTTTTTTTTTGCGAATGGGCAGCAAATCTGGTTCTAGCCCAGGGGCCTTTATTCTTCTCAATCCATCCCTGTTCATATATATATATATATATATATATATATTAGCACTTCAGGAAAATAAGTGTCTATTGGTTCCTTCAAAAACACGCTCTTATAAACTATGTTTGCAGAAAGTTTTCTGCAGCGCTTTGGTGATTCACCTTGAGATCTGTTTGCTTTGCTCGTCCAAGCAAACGACTCGGAGCGTGTTGAGAGCCGAGGTGTGTGATGGTGTTGGGTGTTTGGTGGGCTGGAATTCCAATTTTAGTCAAATCAAAGCCTGTATATTCAGGACTTCCTCTCAAGGCCAGCTAAGAGATGGCCCAGAGTGCACTCTGCAGATCCGAACTCAGTGGAATTTTCCACGCATACCATCTACTTCCTGCCGGCGTGCCACCTGGTGGATGATAGCTCAGATTCCTCTAGCAAACGCAGGAATGAGACTGATGATGTGTGCAAATAATGGGTGCCATCGTTAAATCTTTGCTGTGTCTGCTCCAGAGCAGCAGGTCTGAGTGGCTGAAATTTGGGAGATTGCTTCCAAAGCTTTGCCTCCATATCTTCAGAGATATTCTGTCTTAGACGGGACGCTCCGGAGCGGGCACGCCGTTAGCCAACAGGTGGCTCTTATTACTCCGCACCACCCTGGATAATGATCCAATAGGAACCATGTGCCTGAATCACTCCACCTTCTCCCCTTCGCTGCCCCAAACATCCACCAGTTCGGTGTCGAGCTGTGGATCTCGATGGGCTGGATGTGAGGTGGAAACCTGGAAGAGCAGCTTTTCTTCTATTCTGTTCGACAGTTTTTTCTTCCTTTTTTTATTTAACTCAAACTGCATAGGAGGAGATTCCTCAAGAGTGCATACTCCAAAGCTTTAAAATTAACGCTTACTAGATCATGAAAAAAAGTTTCAAAAACACTTAAGGATTTATTTTATTCCAAAGCACAATACAATTTTTTATAGTTATTGTCTTATTTTCCTTATTAGGCATGTCACAGTTAGTCCTACCAAGATTTCTTTTTTTTTCTTTTTTGAGAAATTTCGGATTTAAAATCCTAACATTTTTCCGTCTCAATGCTTTTACACTTGAAAATGAGATGGAACTACCTGAGTGACCAGCGTTTTCCTGACCGCATAGACCATAAGATAGTAGAATTAGGCGATATGGACTTAAAGTACTATCAAGATATTTTGTGGTACCATCACGATAACGATTAAAGTTATGACAGCATGTAATTTTTAGGTAAGTTTATGGCTCTGACTCCAATCAAAGCCACACAAACACAGATATTATTTGGGATATGCTTCTTTGGGACAACAGCCACAAAAACAAGTGTGATTTGTTCCACTAAACTTCACACGGTAACTGCATTTAATCATATTTTTGAAAGTTACTGATGATTACTGATATTTTCATTGAAAATACAGTGGAGAAAATAGTATAACTATTTTTTCCATTAGACAGTTCTAGGGACTGTTTGAAAATCATGTGTTGTAATTTATTGCGACAACAATTAGACAAAATTTTCAAAAGAAATTTACCACAAGAAACGATACGATAAATACGATAAATGCCCAACAGATAGTCCCTCTATTACAATCCAGCTTACAAAAAAAGGCAAATCTGTCAGTTTGGACATATTTTCAGAAAGCCAATAACGATTCTAAAACTAGTTTCTATGAGTAACATGTCTGTAAAGCAGCTGGCTGCAGGCTAGTTCACTGAACAGCTAATTCTACCTCCTCATCATCTATTACGGATTTATTTTTCTATCTTTTTATCTATAGCTTCACTTGCTTCTTGTTGTTTTCCGTTTTATTTTCGTCTGCTGACTCAGGTGGATCATTTCTAGTGTGCCTCTTGTGGTTTTATGTCTGTCCGCCTATTTTTAACCTCTGTAAAGCCCCTTTGTGATACACTCGGCTGCATGAAAACCGCTCTGTAAATAAAGTTTGAGTTGTTTCCGCTACTCTACAAATAGAATAGCAACAATTTCTGATATTCTGCTCAATAAGCATGTGAAAACTAAATTTAATAGATGTTCATGCCGTATTTCTAAATGTCAAGATGACTTAAATGTTCATATTTAAGTCATCTTAAATATGAACATTTAAGATGACTTAAATATCTTAAATTTAAGATATTTAAGTCATATAAATATGACTTAAATATTTTTAAGACAACAGAATAATTTGTACTTTTGTTTCAAATTGCAGTAATTAGATTGATACATTATTACTACCATTTTCGACGTGAATACCATGAAATCATCCGTGACGAATCTCTTAGGTGAAAAGGGAAAGCTGAAGCAGAAACCGAACCCACCGGTTGCCCAGAACCTAAACTTCTAGTTTGCGGTTCGAACTGTTTACCCAACACAGGTAACTTCCGGGGTGTATTTCCATGGAAGCATTGGAAACTTCCACTGTCTCTCTTAAGTGCGTTGCGATGCAAGAGGTGAAGACTCAAAGCTGCCCAACCGGTTTTGAATTCTTTCTCGCCACACTTGGTGTGTTTGAAGATATTCCCACACAGACGCGCTCCGGGCGGTATTCTGCTGTCATTCCTCCACGTTTAACAGTCGCAGCTCTTCCCACCACCCTCCCCTCCACCCCGATCCTTCCCCTGCTCTCGGTCACACAGTGGCCCAGTTTTGATTTCAGCCATATTAAATTCTCCCACATTACTAACCGCGCGCGGCAAGGTCAGAGTGGCTGGCTGAGGCGAACGCCAACCGCCACTGGTCGGCGTTGGTCTATACGTGTATGTGGTGGGGGGTGGGGGGGTGGTTGAACAGGAACTGCACACACCTAGCTGTAGGCCACAGTTCAACAAAGCAGCAACTGCACTCAGCGCTCCGTCTCTGTGCCACGGGGGAAAAAGGAAAAAAAAAAAAAAACTAAAATATGAATGCAGTCCTGGATAGAGAGCAGTGTTAATTTATTTTTCATCTGCATTTTTAATCACCCCGCCGTTCAGACACAGGGAGGTCAGCCTCTTCCACGGCTTTCCGAGCTCTCTGTTCGAAAAAGTCCACGCCCTCGCGCTTCCGACCAGATTCCTGTGCATCAAACCGTCTCGACCCGCCGGTGGTATGTAGGTGTGTTTTCATGTCGGCTCCTTTGCTGCTTCCCCTGCAGCCAGAGCGGTAAATGGATTTAAATCCCAACATGGAAACGTGGGATTGGTGAGGGATGAAAGCGCTCTGACCAAGACTCCAGAAGTCTAAATAAATAAATAAGTAAATAAAAAAAATAAAAAAAAGTGCATTTGTGGTAGATGGATGGAGAAGGATTCAAAAAGGGGGAAAGTTCAAGATTTTATCTTAAAAAATATGCAAACGTATGCATAATATTTTACCTGCATATTTAAATTTGAATTAATTTGCAAACAAAAATTACGTTTGGTCTTAAAATCCTTTTTTTTTCTCTTCCAAAACCTGAGCTGTTACTTAATTTAATTCACAAAAATCACAAACAATCTTAAATCTTTCTTTTTATGCATCCTGCAAAAACAGAAAACTCCTACAGCTTGGATGCACCAGAGATAATTCAACCCGACTAACCATCGTGCCTCATTAAGTTGCATTTTTATTTTTTTGCCATGAAGTGATTCTCCAGACTCCCCAAGAGTCACATCATCCCTATGTGCTTTCGGTATTTTAAAAAAAAAAAAAAAAGCATCTCTGCAGCCTAGGAAGTTGCAGGTGGAAGTTCAGCACCTTCACGTTTACTTGCAGAGAGACACTTTTTTTCTTTTTTTTTTTTGATGCTGCACTTTGGGGGGGAGAAAAAAAAAGTTCCACATACTCGAGACCACAAGCAAAAGTAGAGCAAGTGGATTTCAACTAAAGAAATTTCCAACCGAAGCGTGGGGTCACGTTGTGCATTAAACAACATTTACAGTAATCTGTTGGGTTTTTCTTTTAGCTAGTCTTTCATAAAGTCCTCTGATGGTAAAGTAAAAAAAAACAACAACAAAAGTTTCTCATCGAAACCACTCACCTTTTGATTTCAGTGTCTCCTGTGCACCAGGGGAGAAGGCACTTGTGATTCAAAGCTGACACAAAAATCCAAAGTGAATCAAAAAGTTCTCTCAAATTGCTCATATCTCATGGTGGCGGGTGTTAAAAAAAACAAAGCCTCCTATTTACATGAGTTTTTTTTTTTTAAATACAGTAGATAAAAGAAGTGGGGGCCATTATTTTAGCGGATGCACCGTTCCCATTTG
The DNA here is from genome assembly GCF_051168715.1 of Poecilia mexicana. NCBI lineage: Eukaryota > Metazoa > Chordata > Actinopteri > Cyprinodontiformes > Poeciliidae > Poecilia > Poecilia mexicana. The sequence continues at coordinate 27,202,279 of NW_028263373.1, forward strand.
CTTATCAGATGACAGTTGATTTATCACACTTGTGCCTACTGTACGTGCCTCGGCCGCTTTGCATGCCTGCGAATTGGGACTGAACAAGCGATTGAGCGATTAAATCTCTTGGATTGGGTGACCGACATGAAAGTTGTATGGAAATTCTACAGATTTATCAACGCAGGTGTTGGCAGGCGAGTGCTGCTGGCCTTTGCATGCAGTGGGTGTTGGGTTTGGCTGCGCTCCATCCATGCTGCTCAGGTGTGAGCTCCTTACTGTAAATTAAAGTTGTTCAGGGATGAGCTTATTTCGGAAACAAATAAACAAAAAAAACAAAAGTCCCCAAATGGGAAAAAATAAATAAGAGGGCATTGATATTGGAATGAAAAATGTATTCCTTGAAGCAAAGTGAAGCATGCTTTATATACACAGAGTGATATTTATTTTTCTGCAAAAGCCTACAAGGGTTTAATGGAATCTGAGTGAGCTTCGTTCGCTAATTCCTGCCGCTTTCAGTTGTCAGTCTAACTTATAATTAACGAGCCTAAGTTGGTTGTCTCACCTTTTTTCTGCTGGAACGCGTTGGGCATCATGAGATCTCCCGGGAATCAGGTTGTCGATTCAGGAAGCGAAGGGACCTCTCATGGGGTTGGGGGGGTTTTCCACCAGATCTTTTATCTGTCTGATGAGAAGCTAGACGATCCAAGACGCAGGCGGGGTGCAGAGAGAGAGTGAGAGAAAGAGAGACGGAGGGTCTGACTGATGGGAAGTCGGAGATGGAGCAGCTCTTCACTGAAAGATCTGCGTCTGGCGGCGGCAGCGACGACAACAGAGCCTTTAAGCGTCTGTCCTCGCTGAGCAGGATGGGAGTGCTTTTGGAAGAAGAAGAAGAAGAAGAAGAAGAAGGCGGGCACGGCGCGGTGCAGCAAGCCGGGCTGAAGTGAGTCAAAGTGACTGAGCACGCCTCACGTTAGAGAAAACGGTCCACAGGGCATCCGTCTGGCTCTCTGAGCTGATAGGCCGTCTGCGCTCTAGCGTTCGCTGATTGTAGCATTCGCTTTTCCACGAATGCTGAAAAAAAAAAAAAAAAAAAAAAAAAATCGTGGGACAGGCTCAGTTTTGCAAAAAAAAAAAAAAAAAGGAGAGAGAGAGAGAGAGAGAGAGATTAAACAGCCTGAAAAAAAATAATCCTGTTTTTTTTTTTTTTCCCCTATACAGCCTTCATTTGAATGTAGACTCTAAAATCCCATTAAGCCACAGGAGCTCAAACCGGGGGAGAAGCGCTGCCTTGAACATGGAGGAACTTTTGGAGCTCGTGCCATCTGCCAGATCAGAGGTTCTCGTCTGCAGAAACCAGCCATTGTTTTCTAAACAGGAATTTTATACAGCAAATATTTCAGTGTCCTGGAGCATTAATCTACCTAAGCTTATCTCAATCCATGGAACTAGATATTGCTCTTTATAACTTGTGTGATGGAGAGGAGGAGGATGGGGAGGGGGGTGAGTTGTTGTTGCATCACACCAGCTGTCACTTCAACATGCCACAGCCAATAGGAAGGTCAGTCGTGTTGCTGCTGGAGAGGAAATTAGGGGGTAAATCCTCACTACGTTAAATGAATATTCTGGAGAGGGGAGAAAAGAAGCCAACGGTGTTAAATTCTCCTGGCGGTAATGAACATGCACAGAGAAAATCAGTGAGTCACGTGAATCGCCCTGTTTTCGAACTGACCTGACATTTCTGACTGGTTGGTCAGAAATGTCAACATTTGCCAGGTAATGCTAACCAAAATGCTCTTCTCTATGGAGAAGAGGTATTGACTCTTTGCACGTGACTCTGCAGAAAGCAGCCCATTCTGCCATGATGGACATCAAAACAACCTACCCGCACATTAACTCCTGTAAAGCTAGTCAAAAAACAAACAAACAAACAAAAAAAAAAACAGACAGGCTGCTTTTATTTAGTTGATTTCTCCGTAAAAATAGTCAATAGTCAATGCATGGACGGTTGCAAAAACAGACAAGAATCTAAACCAAACTGGAGTTTCATTTTATCCTAAACCTTTTGATGAGAAATAAAGACCTATCGACAGTAGCTGTCAGTTGTATGGACTGGCAAACGTCACTGTTAATTGCCCATTTGCAGCAAAGAGTTTTTACAAACTAAGATTAATGTTCATATGTTATATGAGTAATCTTAGTAAAATACAATCAACTGCATTATGAGTTTAGGGAACACACATGAACATGACCATTTACAGCTAGCTAGCAATGCTAATCAAGCTAACGACTAATATAAGATGTCAGTCAAAAATTGAAACTGCTTACAGTCTTGTCTCCTTTTTTAATGAGTAAAACCCTGTTTTAATCATTTTAGACATCATTTATTGCCAATCATCTTTGCTAAGCGTACAGCATACCCATTATTGTTAGTGTCATTTGTTTACATCATGCCTGTTGTTATGGATATTGATTTTAACATTACAGGAGTAGCAACCTAAAAAAAAACAATCTGCATTTTCAAATGCATTTTAGTTTATAAGTGTGCCATATTCTTTTAACTACTTTAAAGTAACGTCAACAGACAAACATTGAATTTACAGTAAACAAATTTAATATCTTATATTTCCCCAACATGCCAATAACATAGAAATTGATTTCCATATTTAATAGCATTTATTTTGTGTAATTCAAAGTTTTTTTTGTTTGTTTTTTTTTAACCCCATTAGCTTTTCCCTCTCCGGAGCCCCCCTGATGGTGAGGGGGCCTTAAGCAGGCACTTATCTCACATGCTTTGGGCCGGCCCTGCACCAACCATATAAACTTAAATTGCCAGTTATTTTTCTCAAAGAAAAAAGTTTGTATTGGCTGGTCAGAACTATGGAAAAAAAAAAACACCAACTCGAAAGAGGTCACAAATCTCAGATTAATGTACATCTATTTTTCCTCTTTCAACACTCCATGAAAACACTCACATCTGACACTGTAGTGCTGCCACAAATCTATTTTGTTGATAGCACATGCATCAGTGTGTAATCATACTTGACACCTGATGTTGAACTCAGATTAAATGAATGCACACACTGTGCAGATAAGCACATCTCACCGGTTAAGAGCTCCCAAAGCCCTCATTACTGTGTGCATTATATGCTGCGCGGCTTTCCTGCGGCAGCATCAGTCCTTGTCATTGTAGGAATAAAAAAAAATGCATAGATGAAATGAATGCACATTTCTGATGCAGGGAGCTAAATACTGAAGGAGAATGAGGCATGTAGTTTGACAGCTCTTCCTATCCACGCCGCGTTCACTGGAGTGAGCCATGGGGATAATCCACGGGATGAGTGGACTAATATTCAGCCAATCCTGCTAAAGCCAAATTAGTCCAACACATTTCCATCAATTTCAGAGTAAAGCAGGCCCTAACAATCTGAGCTCTTGGGACGCTGACAGCAAATGACCGGTGAGCCTCGCAGATCCCTGTGATCCAGGGATAAACTCATGAAGAAGCTTAAACCTCTTAATGACACAGAAAATGAAAGTCAACAACAGGTCACGGCGCCTGGGAGGAGAAGCCCACAGGGTACGGCGGCGCCGTCATCTTGATGCCGCTGTGGTGAGGCAGAGGGGAACCTGGGGGATCCATGAGGAGACCTACCGGCGAAGACAAGCCGGAGTCTGGGGGTGGAGGGGTGCTCAACCCGCTCAACCTCCTCCAAATCCCACCCATCCCCTCTGCTCTCTGAGGCTTATGCTAGGATGGCTTCTGTAAAGCAGCGTTGGCGTTGACCTTAATCATCTGGGGGGATATTTGGGTTTTATTTGGCAGCGATGCGACACATGTGGTCGTTGCCGTGTTCGAGTGGCAGTCATTTAAAAAAAAAAACAAACAAAAAAAAAAAACAAGGAAGGCCCAAGGTCGGTTCGCAGAGTGTAATCCATATCATCCCGTCACAGAGGCTGCGCCGCTGTCAGCGCCCCGGGTCGCTCCGTGTCAGACGCATTTTGATCCCAATAATGATGTCAGATTATGCTGACATCTGATATAATTCTCGCCGTGTGAAATGATCAAAAAAGAGGTTGCTGAAAGTCTTTAGGGGATTTTTTTTTCAGAGTCGATGGTTCTGATGCAATTACGGTTTGGGTGGTTTTCCCCCCCTTCTTTTAAGACCAGAAAGATGCAAATTAAGTCATGGTAAATACATTTCCTATCACTCGATATTGATAATTATTGATGCGTTTTTTTGTTTTAACTATCTGAAATATTGCCAAACTGGCGGTATGACTTTTCCTGTTTTATTCACGGTTTTCACCCCACGCTGTTGTTTTTCATTTTTAAGCACATATGAAACACATTGGCGAAACTTGAAGCTGGTTGTTGCTAGGTAACCATAGAGAGGGTGAGTTAGTTGATGCCACCAACCGGCTTAGCAAGGTTGGTGGCAGCTTAGCAAAGTTTATCTGAGAGGTGAAGCGGCTAAAGCCTGTCCTCTGCTTACATACCTCCAGGGTTAGACTTTACCACAATATTTTGTGGTACTATTGCGATAACACTAAAAGTTAAAATTAGAACAATTTATTACATTTTTTTAGGGCAACAGCAATCATAGCCACACAAACACTTGAAAACCATACCAATTTGTAATGCACGTCTTTAGGACACCAGCCACATAAATACACCACTAAATCACACACAGTCACTGCATTTAATCATATTTTTGGATTTATTTGTATTTCTCAGCCTCATTGGAGAAAATAGTAAAATTAGCAAATTCTGACAATTTTGGGGGGTTTAAACATCATGAATTGGAACTTATTGTGAAAACGATTGTCATGATAAATTTATCGCAATAAACGATACGGTAGATATCCAGCCCTAAGCTTAGTCCTAGACTGCATAGCTGTTCTCCACCACATACTCATCTGCAGGGTTTAGAACAAAATCCATAGAAAGTTGCGACATCTAAGTTTTGTCTTGAGGACACGAAGAAGCAAAAAGTTCTGTCGACAGGACGACTGCTCATTGTGCACTTTGCAAATCTGGCCCTAAAGCAAGACTGGAAGACGCTTTTCTTGAAAGCTAAGGCGAGTAATGTTTGTAGTTTCCCTCCAGGCATGCAGAGACCCAACAAATAAAAGAAAGTCCTCTGTCAAGTTAGGCAAAAACTCAACTTTTTAACCCACTTTCAAAATGCGGTGTGGTGGGGGAAGCAACAAGATGGGGGTGTGCCTTTCTGCAGCATGCATTGAGGAAGATTTCCAGGGTTGACGAGAAGATGCTAAATAAACCTTTAGATGGTTGAAAAGACTTGAGGCAGGGCAGAGGGTCAATATGCAACTGGAGAATGATCCAAGCATACAACCAAATTTAACAATTGACCCATTTAGACCAAAGATTCCCACCTCGTCAAAGTCCAGACCCAAATACAGTCAAGAATATCTGACAAGAATTAACATCTGCTGTTCAGAGATGTTCTCAATCCAATACACTTAAGCACTTCTTTTTTTTGCAAAGAAGAATGGGCAAAAATGTCAATATTTTTCACCCCTTGAGAAATTCAAATGACCCACATACCATTTTAAAAAAAACAACACAGCGTTGCAGTGGTCCATTTTCTCAAAGCATTCACTGCGTGCTGGTTTCAAAGATAACCTTTCTCAGACTTCCAGCTGCAGGTAATTATCACCTCAGAAAGGGATGATGCTTCCTTGTCACTTTCACTTACCTGCTATCACGTTCATCTGTAATCTAGCTCCACTGCGAGCCTTTGTTGTGCCAACGTGGAGCTTCCCCGTGTCCATGGCTGCTGCCATCATCTCTAATAAAAGTCACCAGAGCCAAATCTGGGGCTCAGCGTTATCTGGCACTTGTAAAGTAAAGAGAAAACATGTTTTAAATGTGACACAGGTTGCATGCCTAAAAAGGCAGAGCTTCATCAATAGTTGATCTATTTAAATACTGATGTAGATAAATATTTAAATAAAAATGTATCAATAATAAATGTTTTAGAGAGCCAGTACAGTTGTTGTGGAGCTGTTGGATGGACCCCTTATGGCTAGCTGGAACATTGGAAATTAAAAAAAAAAATACTAAAGCCTCAAAAGACAGAATTTTTTTCCTCCATCGCTAGAACTTTTACCTGCAACTGTATTGGTTGTTTGTTACCTTTTTTAAAAAATCTTCCCATTAGCTGTGTTTCCATTGCAAATATGCACAAAACTTTGTAAATATTTCACTAATGCTGAATTGTGGCAATTCCATTAAATAATGAAATTAAAATTATGTGTGAATAAGTTTGTTCACGTGATAAATCATTAAAAAACATGCACCGTTGTCATCCTCCTGCCACTTCTTCTTTTCCCCCAGTAGTAACATCCAGCTCTTCATTATGTTTACATTTCGATACAGCCGAAAAACTACCTCATCCTAGTGCAATAACTTTTTTGTCACGTTTTCATTTCCATTAGACAAATTTATTTTGTAATTCTAATGTTTCTTGTGTTATTTTACAGTCAATGGAATCTCAACTCCTCTCTATACTCAATTTTTGCAAGATCACCCACTACAAAGAGACACACAGGACAGACAACCATGCTCACACACGCGCGCGCGCACGCACACACACACACACACACACACACACACACAGTGGTCATGTTTTTGAACTGTAGGAGGAAGCTGGTGAGAACCAATGCATAAATGAAAGAGCCCAGGCTGGGATCCTATTCCAGGACCTTCTTGCTGCAAATTAACAGTGTTGGTGTATAAAAGAAATGTCTAAGAAACTTTTTTATTCTCGTTTGAAGGTTACAGTGTATTAAAGCTATGAAGCAAATGCAGTTGAAAGGCCATTAACTAAGAGTTAGCTTCAACCTTGCTCCGTTTTCTACATTTAATATGAATTCAGATCCAGATGAGCTAAAAGCAGACCGCCTTTTCTGATATTTTCATGGCCAAACAGCTTTGAAATGCGTTTCTAGGAAGTATGGTGATGCAACAATAAATATCAAAATGTTCATATTCATCCAAATGAAGCAAAGGCTATTGAGACAACAAGGCCACCAAGTCAAGTTTAGTAAGCTTTTCAAAATATTCTGCTAAATAAATAACATCTTAACTGAGTTAACTTTCTTCTTTTACAGCGAGTGATTTTTCTTTCTAAGTAAAGTTCAAAATATATTCCATTTTCCTGAATGAGTCATTTTTTAAACATAGTTTTAACAACACTTTGAGGATAATCCAGAGCAGAAAACACATATGAATCTAACAGAACACTGAAGATGCAATCATTTCCCTTTGTGGAAAACAGAATTTGTTTTATGTAAGCCTGTGGTAAATGGCTTAGATTACAGGACAGAAATGTTTAAAAATCCTAAAACGGTTGATACAACGATACATTTGCTCTTAACAGAAAAACGCTACTTATTAATGCAGCTATATAGCATTTTTAATTAAAAACAATGATCAGATTACTGATTAATCTGATAAAACTCAAATAATAGTGTAATTCTGTTTTGTTTGTCTAAGTCCACACTCATCTTTGTTGTGAGGAAACTATGTTCAACTTCTGTTCAACACTTATTAGCGACAGAGAACCAACATTGTGTCAGTATAATACCCGTACGGCTGGAGAAAGATTTTCTTGGAGAATATTAGCAAATAATATTAGCATTATTTGCTAATATTAGCATTATTAGTAAATAATGCTAATAAGTAGCATTATTTGCTACTTACTAGCAAATAATGGCTACCGAGTCATTATTAGCCATTACTTACTAACAATACTTATTAGCAAATCTCTGTACATACTCTGTATGTATTGGTAAAAACAATACATATACACTTAGTTATTCTTCCAAGACCCATAATTTACTACAAATGTTATTATTTAAACTATTTGCTATTTAAAACAAAGGTTATATTCTTTGCTTCTTGGCAAAGAAGCAAAGAAGCTTTGCTGTGCATCGAACAGCAAAGCTAGCGATGCAAGGCTAGCTTAACCACACTAGTTAGCTGAAGCTAATTAAGCACAACTATAATTCTAATTTATTAGTATGATTTTTTTTAAATGCCAAAAGTATAATAGTCGTCAACATTGTGCCTATAGTAAAAGATTACTTCTTTGATAGAAATTATTTTTCTATCCAACAGAATAAATTATTTAAGACACGGTCTACATTTCCCCACTTTTTCTTTGTTTTGCCACAGTTGTGATTGGTTTTATTTTGTTCCCTGCTCCCTGGTTGTTATCTGGCAGGCTTTTTTAGGCTGATAAAATATAGTAAGCATAGAGAGGAAGTAAGGAGTTTACACAGAGGGAAAACAGCTGAGAAACAGAGCTACATTAGATGCCACACGCCTTCCTCCATGCCGCTAAAAAATGATTTCAGGATAAAACAACAGAATCAAGCGTTTAAGAAAAAAAAAAAAGAACACCACTTCAAAGGTGCAACACGAAGCATGCGAGTGCAGATCATTTATGCTAAGACTTCTTGCTGCAGGCAGGGATTGTCTGTCTACCACTTTAATACATATTTACATGCTAAAACACAAGAATTAGAATTCATTAGTGCAATCTAAGGTCTAGATCTAGATCAGGAGTTGTCTGATTAGTAGCTTTGGGACATTGTTTTTGTAGAGAATGTGCCACTCGCCTACTTTTGTTTCTCCCCGTTTAGCTCGACTCTCTGCAAAAGACTAAACTCCACTATCTCTGCTGTAATTAACAGGGCGCACACAATTCCCAGAAACACTATTTGAGGTTTATTGGGATCTTTTGTGAATATATGATGCTTTCTCGAAGCCCCTTCAAATAAAAACAACAACAAAAAAAGAAAACTATAACGACAACAGTCAGAAACTGAATGACTTCACCGGTACGAAAACATCATGCCAGCCGTATCGGTTTCACTTTTTCGGAGGTAACCTGCATGATATCATCGAGGGCCTTTGATTCCTGAAAACTGGGCCTAATCGAAACCAAGAGGGCCGCGTTCTGAAGAAAGACGATTGTTTCGTCGGCACACACACACAGAGGATCCTGTCGCCGTACGACGAGGAAGTGCACGTTTACTGTGCAGCTGCTGTGCTGTGTACTGAGTTTGAGGTTCACCTTCACAGAGGAAGTGGTGGTTTGTGTTGGGGAGGTGGAGAGAGAGGGGTGGTGGTGGAGGGGAGACAGCGTTGCACCCAGCGAATAAAACAGGATATCCGATGTTGGAACAATTGATAAACTGAAATTTCACAAACCTTTTTTTTCTGACTCTGATCCATGTCAATTTTTTTTTTTTTTTCTTATTTACCACCCACAAAAAATAAATAAAATAGAAAAAAAAATGCTGTAAATTTCAATAAAAACTAGTGGAAACAATCATTTTCGGTGGAGGTTTTTTTTTTTTTCAGATGCTATGGATAAAACGTAGAGGCGCTCACACCAGCTCCAGAACTTCAAAGAGCCTCTTGATTCCCTCTAACCGAGCATGTTAATTGGTGCTTGATTGATAACTTGAGTTCACGGGCGATGGCAATGTGTCATCTAAACTGTTCCAGGGTGTCTTTGTGAAATCAGCTTTATGAGTTTACGAAAGGAAGAAGCATCACTGGCGGGCCCATTAGAGAGAGAGAGAGGAAGAGAGAGGGGGCAAAAATATGCCAGTGTGCATAGTTGCAAATAAGCTGTCACACATTACAAATGAGATTACCTTTTTGCAGTTTGCCCTGGAACTTTGAGAGGAGGGCAACGCGCGGGGTAAGACGGTGAAACAGCTCAAATAGTCTGTTTTTTTTTTTTTTTTTTTTTTTTTTATCAGTGTGCTTGATCTGCAGAGCTCTGTTTATGCTTTCTTCATGCACGGCGAAGAAAAAAGTACATTCACAGCTTGAAGCGCAACGTAATCAACTGCGGCAAAGTGCAAATTATCTGAGAATAGATAGAGCTCAGAATGGGTTTATTTATTTCTACAGTTTTGCCTCTAAAAACAACCTCTTTTTAAACGCATTTTTTTTCCTTGGCTGTCGTCTCGTAGAAATGAATTGATAATTGTATCGCTCATCCATCACAATTTTTTTTTATTTTTGGGAGAGATAAGACGAACTATATCCGAGCGCACCGGCACGAACAAACACAAAAGACACACAATGTCACTATTATGAGGGGGCAAAAAAAAAAAAAAAACGCAGCCAGGAGAAGGGAAACGGAGGCGAAAAAAAGCAGTTATTGTATTTGCATCCAATCACAGGCATGCAAACTAATTGTCTAGTTTGCGAGACGGAGATCACTGAGGTCAGGACAGGCCCACATGAAACGACTGCTTTGTTGGCTGGCGCTGACCAACAGCGGCGTTTTGAGTTTCCACAAACGGGGGAAAGAAAGAGGCAGAACGTCTCCAGGTTCTTGTGAAGTGACCGGAACAAGGGAGAAGTCATTATTTTACCAGGCTGAGCTAAAGCGCTCTTTAAATGAGTCGCTTTATCAAAAAACTCTTTAACAAGTCAAAAACGTAGACATTAATGTGTAAATAGCAAGTGAGCATGTAATAGTCGCTGTTAATGAAGCAATGAAGCTTTTGTTTGGTAAAAATTCACATACGTTTCTTGCGTCGAAACCTTGTGGCTTGCAGCGTAAATACGGCCGTATTAGATCATGTACAGGCAACGAAAAGTATCGTGTTGGACTATATGATATTAAATGTTCACTGCCATGTTTAAAAAGTCATCCACTAAGGCATTGATGTTGTTTTGATCACCCACTGTCCTCCGCAACTTCTTTCTACTTGCTTCATTCAAAGTAAAACATAATTTCTTAAATAAAATAAATGATTCAGCCAAACTGGGTACAAATAAAAAAAGTTAAGGTCATACATTACTTATTTTACCTCCACCAAGAAGTTTTTCTGGCAGGAAATGAGAGACATCTCTCAAAAGATGATTAAAAAAATGTAAGGAGTATCAAGAGTTGAAGAAAAAAGTGTTTTTATTTGATTATTTTGCTTTTGGTAGTGATCTCTTTAGTCTTTGAGGTTGGAAGGTCTCTTTGACATCATCCTAATCAAACCATCAAAAACACCCAAAAGTCAAGACTCCGAATAAGCCACTTAAGAACGTTTTTATTTTTCCCAGTTAGAGGAGGCATACTGGGAAATCTTAAAAAAATAAAATAAAATAACGAAAATAATTGAAAATTTTCATCTTATTGTTTGGTCGTGGTCCTCCATTGTCCCCATGTTTTAGTTGGGTCTCTGTTCCAATAACTGAATCAAATGGCTGAATAGGTTTAACTTTTAAGCAAAGAACTGGATCTTGGTGGGTCTATGTGCCTGGTCCAGTACAGAGGCTCCAATTAACAGCCAGAAAATGACAATTTCACAACAATGTCTCGTTCTTCATACAGAAAAATAACACGAAGGCTTAAATCAACAAAAAGTAAAAAGTTTGTTCAGTACCTTGCAAATTTAAAGAATATAATAATTAAATCAGCCTCAAACCTTACCCAGCAAACACCATGATATGAACCAAACATTAACATTGTAACAGCAGCAGAAACACAAAAAGGCAACAAGAGCAACATTATTAACAATTTAAAAAAAATCTTAGAAACATTTATACAGAGCAGCATTAGCATTATGCTAACCAGAGCGACATAAGCATAACAACACAGCAACATTCAAAACTGTCTACCAGCAAAGAACAAATGATAGCAGCTGATGAGCAGACAAAGTAATTAATGAACAGTACGTAGAGCAATGTGGATGTTAAGACTTAAAAAAACACGTTGAGCAACAGAAGCTGTAGCTTACCTGCTATGTGTAAAATTCTCCTCATTATTCAAGGTGGAAAATTCAGTCCAGGCAAATATTCCCCCGACTGTCGTCTTAAACTTTATCACCCGAGTGTCTGAAAACTTTACCACATTTTCTGTAGCGAGCGAAATTCCCACTGAGTTCAGCTGTGCTGATTGGTCATTATTTTTCTCTAGCAACCATTGGCTATTTAGTTCCACTTCTGTGGAGCTGCAGGAAAGAAAACGATATGAGTCTGTAGAGGGAAATTCATTGTTGAATGAGAGTGAGTTGGTGGAAATGTTGCGTAAATAATTCAGTGTGTCTATTAATTTTACATCATTCGTAAATATAATTTTTAGATACGTCTGTGAAGGCGCCCCCTACGGACCAGATGCTGCTCAGAACTGGAATGAAACTAATGAAACTGCTCTGCTCACTTTTACGAAGAAAAAACATTTTTAAATAAAAATTATGGAATTGTATTCTTACTTCTATTATATATATATTGTTGAAACTGACTCTATTTCATGGGATGAGAAAGATAATCTGTGAAAAATTGAGCTCCTCCCAGACCAATCAGAGTCAGAGTCAGGTGGCGGGTTTTAGCGCTGTCCGTCAGCTTGTGTACGCTGTTCATTCCCCTTTGCTCTCTGCTACACTGCAGCTTCTTCCTGACAGCGGAGCCGGTCATGAATGCAAAGGATAGTTAGCATTGCTACCAATGATGGCAGATAAACAGCTTTAAGTTGATTCTCCACCATTAGCACATTTAGTGGCGCATGCATGAAGTTGATTGGCAGTGCTAAGACCCTCCTCCTGGCTCTGATTGGTTGTTTTTGGTCAGCATTCTTTAGGGTAATACTAGCACAGCGAGAAGGTGGAGGAGCTTGAACTTTTTTCAGATTATCTGTGTCATACTGGCACACTGAAGTGAAAGTTTTAACAAATACATAAAAAAAAAATATATATTTTTAAATAAAGCCACATACTGGAGTTTTAAGCTCTCTTTGCAATTAAGAGGCCTTGGAAGAGGGAGTCTATATTAAACCCCTCAATGGCACCACAGGCCTCACATGGGTCATACTAAGATACCAATGAGGTTCTTGGCCATCTTGAAAAGAATTTCTGATGTTGGAGTGAAGTTGTGGTTTGGACCTCTCACGTCGGACTTTTTGCACATTTTCTCACTTCTATAATGTTGCAAGTGGAGAAGACCTTCACTGTCAATTCCTATTGAGCTAAAATCATCTTTTCTTCCAGATTATATGTCTGGGACCGTCGGAACATAAATAGTTCAACCTACACCTGTGAAGACATGCTAGCGTGCTAGCTTAGAGCTCGGTGAGCTTTTGAAATGACTCACAATTAATTCAGTATCAGTTATAACCCTCAGTGTTAAAAAGAATGCACACTTCCTCTTTTTTTTTCTTTTTTGCAGACCTTATATTAGTGTTCAGCCTCATGCCTGTGAAATATCTCATCTGGTTTTTGCTTTGGAGCCATCTCTTCCTGGAAACATAAACAATAGCATTTGACATAATTGTCAAACCATCTTTTTTTTAAGGTTATATCTATTATAAACTCCTCTGCTCATGAGAGCTGTTATAACTGAGTCAAGCTCTCAATGTTGAGTCAAACTAAGAATAACACCGTGACAGAACCAAGGTATCAAAATATGAGCTTTGTCTGCTTAAGATTTGGTTGCACAATAATTTTTGTTTAACATTCTGCTAATGCTATAACCTTAATATCGATGAATCAAACATTTACATAATAACAAACACAAAAATACAAAGTCATGCAACATAGAATCAACAATCAAAACATGACATTTAGTCAAGTGCTATCGTTAAATTGATTACATTTCAAATACAGCTCTAAACAGGTGGGATTTTAGTCGAGATTTAAACAAAGTCAGTGTTTCAGCTGATTTACAGTTTTCTGGAAGTTTGTTCCAGAAAAAAAGACTGCATTCCTTTCTGCCTTCATGCACATTTGGGGAATCCAGCAAGGTTACTTTCTGGTGCTGGTCATAATTCGGTTCCGATTCCAACAAGTGGAACGGCCATTTCCATCGGACTGCAACACAGAACTGACGGCCAACCAACCTCAGACTGACCTCATCGGGCAAACAGATGGAGCCAACCCCGACAATCCCTCCAGCCAAAAGAGAAAGACACACAGAGAGAGAGAGAGACGGCATGTAAACGGCCATCTGACCCAAAAATATGCGCTTTCTCATCCTGTTCAGCTGCATGACTGTAGTGACTGTGGTTGGAAACTGAAAGATGTTTTAAGTTCTCAGGTTTTTGGAACTCCAGCCTACGTGCAAAAACCAAATTTTCAAAGAGAGTCACTGATAGAAATTCTGATCAATCCAAACATTTAATGGATTCAATGTTTCCTTCAAAAATGTCAACTGAATTAGTTAGATTTTTATGTTTGTGCATGTTTTGTCATTACCTTACCTAATAACATACTTCAATGATAAAGATTTCTACTTCCAATAGAACCACTCAGTTTCAGCTGAAGTCTGTCTCATGATTATCAAATTAAATACAGATTCAATGTATTATTTATTTTTCAGCCACACAGTGCCATGTTATAGCATGATCAAGTATGTGACCTGTTATAAAAATACTGTTTGTATCAAATTTGACTTTAAATAAATTTGACTTTGTTATTTGATGCCTTGAAATTGGGCTTCTGTCTCTTTAAGAACTTCCTGCTCTATCTAACACTCCGGCTCCGGGAAGTGGTCATAGAATGGCTTCTCTATTAACCTTTTAACAACATTTTCACCTTCGTTTCACTGAGCAGCAGCTCCTATAATGAGCTCAGCAGATGTGCACTTCCACCAGGTGTTTGCTAATTGCTTCTGGCTAGTCTGAAGGAACTGAGTTGGGGAGGCCTGCCAACTAACGCAGAAGCTCAGCTTGGAAACCATATCTCTGAGGAGGAGCTTTGCCCTCAAAGGCAGAGCTAGGTCCACCCAAGCATTTTGCACAGCTGAATGGTTGCCACGGGAGATTAAAGGATTTCTCAAACATGCATTAAAGAATCAAGGGAACACTGCAGGTGTGGTTTTGATGAGGGAATAACATTATGACATGACGTAAAGCTGAAAAAGTACATTAACCACTGCCCCTTTAATGTCTATTTATCTCTTTCATTTCTTTAAAAATTGCCACCGGAGCTCAGGGATTGAGTCAAAGATTTTACCTTTTAGGGAAGTATAATTATATGACTGGTAATAATTTTGACACATCAATGTAAGTAAGCAGCCTTATCAGCTGCTGCAGTCTTTAGAAATTCTCTACAGGGATTAATTCGAACGTCTGAGTCGGCAGGACTGAACTTTTTTTTTTCATCATTGTCACGCACTATCTTGAAACACACAACAGTTACAAACCCACAGGCGCTCGGAACAAAGCCATTAATAATATTGCTGAATCTTTGTGTTATTGTTGCATCTAAACCGCGTTTAGTGAGAGAGTCGGTAAAGAAAAATGTCTTTATGGTCCGTGGAGCCTTTTGAGTGCCTCTCCTTTCACTGTTATCTTCATCGTTTTGGCTTAATCTCGCTGACATTACACGCAGAATATCTAGACATACTTTCAGGATAAACACAGTAAGAGAACAACAAAAGGTATTTTTGTCACAACAGCTAGAAAAATAAATGCATATCTATGAGAAAGGTGATTTAGTGTACAGCCAGATCCCACTTAGCTGCTACAGGTTAAGAGCTTTTGATGCTCCCTGTCTCATCATGACACTGCTGTAGCTTTCCTTACACCTGAACAAAAGCGCTCAGCTCCACATTGTAAAGTGTTGATATTCACAAGTTCTGGTAAATCACTTCTATCAGGTAAAGTGGCTAATGCACAACTGCTTACATCTAAAAGGTAAAGGGTAAACAAGGTTCACTGTCCTCATGCTTGCAGAGGTTCATGTAGCTCTGCAGACACAATGAAACGGTGAATATTTCATGAAAAAGTGACAGAGATTCGAGACTGTGGTGGGACATTATAAAAGCTCACAAACCATAACCAGACAGGGCTGATGGCTGATTCTATATAAGTCTAATAAACCAAGCAAATCAATGCTAAAATAAATCACTTCCAGTAGGTTGCTGGGTAATTCCCAGACTCTGAAGCCAGCCGTAGACCCCCCCACCCCCTCCTCTACCCTCTTTTGACATTTCTGGTGTCTGGTTTTTAACCATTAAACTCAGAGGTTTGGTAAGTGTTACTTCTGTAATATTTACCAGAAGAAAATCCACTTAATTTTAGATTATGGTTGAAGAATGGAACCACAGACACCGATGAGCATTTTTTTTTCTCACGTTTCCAGAAGACAGGCGGTGCATGACAGGATATGGGAGCACTGCAGCATGCAGTGCACATTGTTTGCATTTGAATTTGGTCATATTATAACATATGCCAATTCACACTTCACCGGATGAGTGCTTTGTGCTTGCATCCTTTTTTTAGCCACCGTCTTGTGAAATGCGGAGTCTGACCCCCCCATCCCCCGTTTATTAACAGATTTTAAGTGAGGATTAAAATAAATGTTTAAAGTCTATTGGTAAAGTCTATTATATATTATAAAGTCTATTAGTTGTTTAGTGTTGCTTTTTGTCTTCCGATTTTCACTTTATAGGTGTCCACTGCACATCGGCCTGGACTTTAGCATAGGCTTAGCCAGGCAGTAGCCCAGGGCAGCATGTTTTTGGGGGACTCCCAAGATAAGGTTTTCTTCTTTCAATGGCAAAATATTTGAGTAAAAATCACTTTTATCACTCTGAAGTATAGATAACCACATGTAACTATTTAAAGCAGTGCTGTGAGAACTGCACCTCAAACCTAACCCTTAACCCGAAGCCCATCACAAATACTAGTAGTGCTTTTTATTTGTCAGACTATTTTACTGTTTTCATTTAGAAAAAACAGCAATAATGGGGGGAAAAACAAAACAACAAAACAGTGTGAAGGTTGACTGCATCAATTATTTATTAGTTAATAATTTAATAGTAAAAGATGCTTTTAGAAAATCTGTTTTCATGTGAATGAGGCCTATTAGCCTTATTAAATTAAAGCTTGTGGTATGAAATCTCAAGATTAAAAAAGTACCTTTAAATTTCTAGTGAAAGTATTTGTAACAAACCACTATTCGGTTCTTGTCACTTGTCTGGTGAAATAAATGTGAGCTATTTTAATGAAGCCTAAATGAGAAAGTTGGATTTCTTTCTTTCTTTTTTTTTTTTAGCTACACTTGAAACTCTTATTTTGAAGTAAGAAAGGAAGTGAGTCTTGAGTTTCCCTGTTGTATAGACAGAGTTAAAAACTTTGTAAAATTGTTTGTGTGACATTATATGAAGGGAAAAATAATGGTGACATAGTATAAGATATGACTCAACTTTGAGGATAACAAAAGAGGCTAAATGTTAGCTGCTAATGACGGAGACGCTACCTGCATCTGCGTCATTCTATTGTCAAGAGAGATTCTTTTAAAACATTATTTGGCACTTTTACTCTGAAAAAAAGTGGGTAGAGCATTTATCTATAGTTGTATCTTTTTCATTACATACCTGTCAAAAAAGAAATAGATTTTAATTTTAAAGTAGAATACATTACAGCTCTCATTTCCTAAGAGAAGCAAAGTTCTTTGTTTGAATATTTTGGGCTTAACCCAAGCACAGCAACATTAAGCTTGAGTAGTTTTACCAGCGCGTATTTGATCAGAGAAACATCTGAACATGTAAACAACATAGGATTTTGAACAGAGTTTTCTTTGAGAATTTCCCCTATAAGGGCATGCAAGACATGCTTCTTCTCCAGTTTGGAGCCATAAAAAGAAACACAGCTCGTATTTCAATTTAATATTTTATACTTTGAAAATGAAAAACCTCTGGTTTGTGTTGATTGATGATGAGAACATCCAGTTATCAAAACTTGCACAGACTGGGATAGAGCCCCCTTAAAACTGTCTGAAGCCCAGAGTCCCGGAGAATCCTGAATACGCCTCTGACTGTACAATAAACGTGGAGATGTTTCATTTTATGCGTCTTATGTTATCGCAGGGAGAAGTAATATAAAGTATATTGCTCTTTTCCCTCTGTGCAGACAGCAGTGTGTGAGTGCTGTGCCGCGTGTGTGTGTCAGTGTTTTGGCCTGATGCCTTACATGGGCAAACCTCTGATCTGACTGAGACGGCTGGAATTTCAGGGCGTGACGTCACTGCCTTCAACTCTCCCACAATTTGGATCAAGAAAAGTTGGACTTCTCCCTTTTTTGGGGGTGAGGGGGGCTGCCTTTTTTTTTGGTTGGGACTTCAGCCTCTCTCTCGTTTCCTAGAAAGCGAGGTAAGCCCGAGCATCGGTTCCACTTCTTTTGTTGAAACGGTTTAAGCTGACCGGGCTCTGCTCGGCTTGGTAAACTGATTGGAGCTTGGAGCAGCTCCTCTCTGCAGTTTTGTTCGGCCTTGTTGGGACGCGAATATGAGTTTGACTGTAGCTCGGACGGAGTTAACAGTGAGGGCGTGGACTCGACGCGGATAGCCTTGGCCCGGTAGGAATGTTACATTAGGGTACTAACAAAGCTAACATGTCGCTAGCTCGAGCTGAGAGAGGAGCTCATTCATGCGTTGAGGGGAGAAGAAAAAAAAAAATCAGACAGCGTGTGCAGCCCGTCAAAAGTTTCGGGACTCCCTGCTTCTCTGAAGAGAGAGAGGGGGCCGGGGGGTGGTGGGTTCTGCTTTAGCTTTAGTGGTCCGCAAGCCGAGCAATGCGGAAGAACAGACTGTCACCGGAGAGTGAAGGAGAGCCCCCTTTTCTGCACAGAAATATGTCGCCGAGTTTCACTATAAAGAAACTCGTGCTCACTGAAGTCGCAGAAAACCGGTGTCTGTCCTTATTTATTTATTTAGTTTTCAGGCGTAGCGGGTGACGTATGACAAGACCTGGCTGGGTGTTTACGACAGCGCAGATTTGCCACGTTAGTGCAGTTCACGGTGTGTGTCATTAAAGTTGCAGGCAGTTGTATGTCATCGTGGGGTTACTGCGAAGGCTGTGTCCTTTAGACCTTACATGTTAGACCCCCTTATCGCTCAAATACGTAGGTAGAGAGATAATTAAACAGACCTGACAGTGGGCCTGTGTCATCCACAGAGCACTGCTCTGAGATCAGCATGCAGGCCTGGAGTTCAAAGAACACACCAGGCTCCTCAGAGCCACACTTTACAGCATAACGTAACTTATTTATTCATATGTAGCACTGAGCATCATGCCATATATCACAGAATCATGATATTAGATACCCTCTGTGTTTTACTTAATGTTTACCTGTTTCATCACTTACAAAAAATCTGACTATAAGATGCTGCAAAGTTCACAGTGATGCAGCTGTAATGACATCAAGAGTAAAACATTCACTTCAAGGATCTACTTCCTTGTTTTCACAGAAACCCAGCATGGGTCGGTGTGGTTTGGTACCCTATAGGGGCACGCTGTAGCCCCTTCTCCAATTTCAAGTCTCACTCTAGCTGGTTAATGTCAGGTTCGGTTCTAGGCAAGTTGGTTGTGTCTCCTCATGGCAGGCTGTTCCTCACTAAAATGGAGGAACGTGGACAGGCTGTGGGTGCGCAGGTTTGGTAGTCCAGTTTTCCCCAACCTTGGTCCTCAAGGCACACTGCCCTGCACGTTTTATATGTTTCTCTGCCTCATTCAGCTGATTACATTTCAGCAAACCCCTGTCAGTTGAAATCACCTAGGCTGAAGCAAGGAAACGCATTAAACATGCAGGGCAGTGTGCCTTGAAGACCAGGGTTGGGAAACGCTGCTGTAGTCGACGCTCCAGTGTTATTTTTTGCATGTACCCTTAGGCGGCCAGTTTCTCTGAAATCTCTTTTTATATTTGTTTGTTGCGGGTTGTCCTATACAGTTGATGCCGTAGATGCTGTTCCACCACAATTGAAAAAAAGATTTGCACCTCAATGTTTGACCAATGAATTACTGATTTGCATCTCACCAACTACAGTCTCGTTGCAGGTTCCATGTATTCTGCTTATTCAGGAGATCTTTCCACTACCAGTTGGACTCTCACTGGACAGGCGGGGATAAACCCAAATGTCTAACATTGCATGATACTAGAGTGACAACGTTTCTGTCCCCCAATCAATGGCCTGTGTTGTATGATACCAGTAGTTAACTGTACCAATGTTCTACGGACCTACAAATGAATTGAGCTCGGCAATGATGCGGTAAGGTTTGGTTCTATGGGACGGTTTTATAGTGGATACAGACAAAATAGTCTTCCCAGCTGCACCGACCTTTGCTGGACTGGTCAGTTTAAGTGAGGCCTATTTATTGTACTTACTATTGAGGACACTTGCTGTGCTTATAACTCTGCAGCTCACAACTTAGGCACCTGTCCACACAGGAATGTTTCCAGAAATGTCTTCATGCACATGGAAACACCAACAACATCCCGAAAATGCTATTTTTACTTTGCTAGACCTGCAAGTGGCACAAAACATGGAGTACAGGACACTCGCATAAAGCCAAGAAAACAAGAATGAAAAACAACAAATTAGAGTTTAGCTGTGTGGCGTAACAACAAAGTCAAGCTTTTTCTCTTTCATGTTTTATCATAAAATGAATAATCTGCAAGACCAACATGTAGCCTGCCGCTACTGTTTATGTGTGACACGTTTGAGGTTATAGGTCAAGTTAGAGGTTGAGTTATTTTGTCATTACATGAGGGTGAAATTTTAACTATGGAGCCAGTTTTTTTTTTTTTTTTTTTTTTTTTTTTTTTTTTGTTTAAAGAGTTCCCATTTTAGAAAAACAAAACTTTCTCCTGTGCATTGGACGTAAGTCCAGATTCTAAAATACAAAGTGGTTCTGTGTACAAATGCCATTTTCATTGAGCCGTGAAAAAACAAGCCGGGTCGACTCCGTTTTGTTCCAGCTGTGTAGCATAGAGAAGTTCTGTGATCTCCTTCCTCCCAGATGTTGCTGTGCGCTTTTCTGTCAGCTAGCTGAGTGGAGGCATCTGTTGCCTCGATCTGTAGGACTTTTAGTTTATATTACTAATTTTGGTCTCTTCGAGCATTACTACATCACACACCCCAAAAAGGTGTCATACATAATCTGTGACGTCACTTTAACTATGTGAATCGAGCTCCGGCTTAATTTTTTGCAACACCTAGGTCATTCAGATAAAAATGACAATTTAATTATAAATAAATTATGACTGTAAGATTTAATATGTTCCTTTAAGAGCAGTGAACTTGTAGTTTTCTTTTAGAAAGTTCAGTTAGATAAAGCTATGATTTTTGTTTTAAATTTTCAATCTTTGTTACTGTACTATTTTTACACCATGAGAATCTATTACCAGCCTGCTCTGTAAAAGAAAGCACATGAGAGAATCCTTGTAAAAATGGAGTTTAATTCTATTTTCTGTTGCACAATTCATACATATTCCAATATAAAGTGCTTTTACAGAACAAACAGCACATTGAAGCACAAGATGACGAGACTAACAATACATTAATGGAGCTGCATTCAGCTTTATGCATGACTTAAAAAAAAGGAAGTAGTGAAATACAAATTGAAGCGGATTGATAAGAACCAATGACAGAAACTGATAAACTGTTGAGATAAGCTTTAGTCTTTGTAGAAAAAGTTGCATTAAACAATAATGTTGTCAGTTCTGATTTAAATTAGTTTCTGCACATGCCAACTTTTTAAGGAAGTTGGTTCCAATGCTGAGGAGCAGAGAAACGGTATGGTGCCTTGTTTGGTTCTGGTTCTTGTCCTGGATACACAAAGGTCTCTGATGACCTGAGGGATTTTTTTTTCTATTACACCTGATTAGCAACTCCAAACTGCAGTTGTTCTCAAACCAATAAGGAGATGTTAAATCTACCATTTTACTAACAGGAAGCGCAGTAGTTTAGAGACTGGTGTCCTATAATCCCTTTTCTGACTGTTGGTCAAGACTCTGGCTTGCCCTGCCTCGCTTTTTGACTTGGGTTTGAATGTGAAGAAATTAATTGCATTCGGAAAACAAAGTATTGTTTATTTTGTGTGTGTTTCAGGCTGAAGGGTGAAGCATTTACAGTGTAGTGATACTTTTTAATTTGTTACATTACAAATCATGAACCAGACCATGTTTGGCTGAAAAAGTCTTTGTTTATATAGTTTTTTAAATAACAGCACAGTATTATTTTTCTTGTGTGGTAAATGTGTACTTATATATATTTTTTTTACCTTTGTGTGAATATTTCCGCTAAATTCTATTCTATTCCGTCTCCTCCCAATTGGTCAAAATTCCTATTTGCTGAAATGATCAGAAAAATTGAGCCAATTCTGCTGCAGTGTCGGCAAATTCAAGCATTTAGAATGCTGCTGTGAGTAAATTTCCATTGTTGCAAAATTAACTTCAACTTAGCAAAGTTTATATGTGAACATTTCATTACAAAATATGGTTGCAAATTTGTGGAGTGTGTATATGTGTCTAAAAGTTGCAAGTCATGTTATAAGATTTCTTCAAGATGTTCAAAATAACTGGGATGGTGTGGTTTAGCTTGAGATCAAATGACATATTCTACAATACCATGGCAGTAGAAAGGCAACCCTGTTATTTAAAGCTGTTTTTTGATATCGCATAGAAATACAAGGCATGTCAGTACAGCATGACTGGTATGTTACAATAATCTATTGTACTAAAAATTAATGCTTGAGTTTTTTTTCTTCCTTGTAGATAACGGCTGTAAAAGAAATGTAGATTTTAGTCTGTAAACATACTTATGACACACTGTAAGTTTTAGCACCACCGTACAGTAGATCATTAGGTGCTCATGTCCCGACAATGCATTTCTAAGCCCAAAAAGAAGACATGCCTTTTTAGATTTAAGCTTGAGTAAATTCTGCCCCATTTACTCAAGTGTATTGCATGTAGTCACTTACGGTATAACTTTAAAGGACTGTAGTCTTGTGGTGACGAAGAAATGTAAATGTCATCAGCCAAGGTGTGGTAAGAGATGATGTAACACTGTATGATCTAAACAAGGGGGAGCATGTGAATGTTGAATGAAAATGGGCTGAGAACACAGCCTTGAGGCACCCCACATCTTTGCTTCTCTCAGACTTATAATTTCCAGATGGCACTAACTGGTTCTGGTCCGTCGAGGGAGATCTGCACCGAACCGGAAAGTCACAGCTACTTTTCTCCATCAGTCAGGGTATTATGATAAAGTCAAATATGCATAGAAGTCATATACAATCATATGGATTCTAGGTTATGGTGGACAGAAATATGCAGAGTGCGCTGTTATAATGATCCTCCCTAGAGTGTTCTTCTAATTACCATCTGGATTGCAAAACCCTGTGTATCTAAGAAGAGATGCGTTGTGAGATTCTTGTGTAGTGTGAATGAACTTGTACACCATAGTTACAGAGAGTCGGTCCAGGTTCCTCATGTTAAGTAGGTTTTCAGTTATTCATGTGAAGGCCTCCCGCCTCCTGCCTCCTTAACCGAAAACCTTTGTGAAAGTTTAGAGCCTCCGCTCCGCTCTCTCCTCGTGAGAGCAACAAGAACGTCGGTCGAGACCTTAGATGTGACTCCGTTATGAAATGAAAAATAAATCCCAACTTTCTTCTCTTAAAAAGACCGAACACAAAGTTTGGCTTAGATGTGAATTTCAAATCAATAACACAAGGTCCCCCGAGGGAGAGCTGTCATCAAACCGAATACATCTGCGTCACTGCGACACATTTTCAACTCAACCAACATTAAACAGAACCGTCTTTAAAATCTCAGGCTAAAAAGGGGCTCATTTGACAGCGCTGATGATGTTTAAGTTGAAAGATAAATGCCTCGGCTGCCTTTGAGCCCGGGCCCCCCTAGTAGCTTCTGCTGTTTGTGTTTCTTGGCATATTTTAATGAGGAAACTCTTGAAGGAGTTTGATTCTGGGTGGTGGATTTTTAAAAGGAGGGGGGAAATAACCCTCCACCTGTTGTCATGAGCAAAAGTGTGTCAGATGAGATATAGTTCACAAAGAATTACCACATAATGTTTCTGTAATCGTCATATATATTTTTTTTCCCCACTGTAAGAATGAGTGGAGAAAAAAAAAAGCCAATTGATATAAAACTCATTTTAATTTGCTGATGCAGATTATGCATAAATATTTAAGAAGAAATGATCATTTATTAAAGGAGAATATGTTCATGCTAGTCAAAAACTGTCAAAATCTGTTCTTGGTACCAAGACGTAGTTTTACAAATATTTCCAAACGGTTTTCAAACGGATCGCTGCTCAGGGAGTTTTTCCCTTCGAGATCTCCTCTTGTGGCTAAAGGAAGAGAAAGTTGTACTTGTGGAGCAGAAATGTCTTCTGGATGGCATTGATCATGAAGAAATTGGTAATTATTCAGGGTCTTGGAAGAGTAAAGGTTGGACTCTAAACCACTTTAAATGGTTTGGCTTGTCATTCCGAATGTTGTCGTGTTTTCCTCCACACTGAAGTGGGTGCCAACCTGACTATTTTCACTAAAGTGGTTCCAGTTTTTAAATGATCTAAAAACCTGTCCGATTTAATTTTCCACAGCCATGGAGCTAGCTTACTGCCAGCTCAATGTCACTCTGTTTTTTCAGAACTTGTCTGATCTTTCCTGTTTTTAAGTTTTACAAGACAGCGTAAAAATACATCTAAATTATTAGCTGTGTTATAGAGTACAGTTTGTATATGTGAACAAATTTCATAATATACATTGCTGAAGTTGTGTGGATGCACCTTGTTGTGACACACATTTTTTTTTTAAATTCAGTCAAAATACAAACAAATCTGTCGGAGGAAAACACCTGAAATAACCTTAACCTCAATAACCTTATTACACAGGTTACTGCACAGGCTAAAATGATATAATGCTTGAAATTCCCTCTAATACCCGATATACATTAAGGTGTCATCCTCAAACACTAATATTTTAAAGTTGTCTTACAATATTACCTTGAAAAATATTGTTCCTAACAGGAAGCTGTGGTTGTTTTGATGCAATCTGATTGGCTGACAGGTTTTCACGTTTGTGCTACACTGCCCCCTATGGGTTTGGAAAGTTTAAAACAATGCACAGATGCGTACTTGTGCGGGTTTATGTGGATGAAAACTGTTGTTGATTTGGGTGTTTGCTTAGACTGAAAGTAGGGGCTGCACAAGATTAGGAAAATAACAATAAAAACGGCATTACTGCTGAATATTGTATTAATATGAGTTGTGATAAGCCTGCATTTCCTTCATTGTTCTCTTTCTTTTGCATCATTATGATGTCCATATGTATATATTTAATAAATAAGATATTGTGGAATTCTTTGTGGTGGTCTTCTACTGATGGCCTAATGATATTTTCAGACAAAGACATAATCTTGGTAAAATATGTACCCAAAATAAGCTCGAGTACATGTTGTTTTGGGCCTAACAAGCATTTCTTAGCTCCTCACACAACATGCATGGCGTAACATTAATGTACCAATACTTGCTTCAAATGTGTGTAGGACTCTCCAGGATGGGTGCAACATGTAACATGGTGCCTTGCCCGGTATTGCAGATAACGTTTTTATTAGTTAGTAGTTTAAAAGAGAAATACTGAAGGACGATTGACTGTTTTGCTCTGATGTTCTGTCTTTGAAAAGACGGTTCAGTGTTTTTACCAACTACAGGATCCTCCATGTACTGTTGCTAGTGTTCTGCGTGGGTTGTTTACATACTAAACAGATTTGTCAATAATACATAAATGATTATGTAACCAGACACCAGAATTATTGAGCCAACAAGCAGACATTATTGACTCACCTGGTTCTGTTGTTGAAAGAGTTTAGTTGGGTAAAGGCAAGCAAGCAGCAAGTTGCTTCTGCTTATTGAAACAAAATTTCTTTACTGTTTATCCTGCATGGCAACCAAAATGATAATAATGGGCATTAATAAACTTGTAACCTTGTTACAAGTTTATTATAACACACTTATGACTGAATATGAATTCATTGTGCTTTGGAGCGTTATTTAGGCTGATGTTTCTGCTGTAGGCATTCATTATAGAGAACAGGGACCTGAATTGGCTTTAAACGCATACTTGCACCCATAAATCGACTGACTGCTAAATCGTCCCCGATTTCCTTAATTTTGGGAGATCGTTGATTGTCCTATGCTTACATGAGAATCTGATCTTATCTACCGATCTTATCGACTTCGACAAAGGTCTGAAAATCATCCTCTGTCCTCTTTTGCTCTGCCATGAGAGAGGGCAGACTTGCAGTATGCCCATATTCTAGCAGGTGCAGGTAATATTACCAGGAAAGGACTAGAATAGTCTAGAAATTTCACACATTCAAGTCTAGAAAATGACGTGAATTGGTCATCAAAGATGAGGGAAAAAAAAGCTCAGCAATGTAAAAATATAGAAAGGAAAGATGACGGGGTGAAAAGACCAGCTTGTCAAAAACTAGCCAGGCCTTTGACTATTGATTGTTTTGACTCTTTATTAAAAAAAAAAGTTTGTTGATTTTTATGCCAACAGCTTCATGTCAGGAATAGAGTACATGCCTAGGTCCTCTTCTTCTACTGATGATAGCGTTTATACCAGCTTAGGAGAGCACTTTGCTGACCCCAGAAGGCCAACTGTAGAAGTAGCTGGAGGGTTGATTAAATTTACCCCACATTTTTAGAAGTGTATCTCCATTAGATGTGATATCACCTACCAGTTTATTTTTCCCCTCTTGTCGTTGTTTTCTAATGCCATACTGCCCCATGTTTGGTGCCAGGACCTTGACATACCAGACTAGCTGCCCTGTGGTCATCAGGAGGAGTATGCAGGTCCTCGGCCGAGTTCTTTCCACTCATGAATGACAGAAACCCAGAACAAGCATGGCTCCCACATGACAGTGTCTGTTTACTATGCTGGCGTGGTCCTCCACAGCCAAATTATAGTTAGGTAATCTATTTGTGTAACACAGACTTGTCTGTATTTCTCAATCTCTGCAGATTTCAACACACTGCGAAGGGCTTCAGCTGTCTTCCAGTAATCCCAAAGAGGGAAATAAAGGTAGGATTACTTTTGGTGTATTTCTGTATTGTGACTTGCATGTTCTGTTGTGTTCCTTTTTTGTGTTCACTTCCACTTTCGCAACATAAATATGGATATATTTGGCACACTCTATTGTGGTAAACTAGATGTTCTGCAGGAAGTTTAAAGGTAACCCTAAGCTCAGCATGCATCCATTCAATTAATATAGAATTACTCTTCTGTTTGTACTTTTGCACATAAAGTATAAGGTTACTTTCACATCAGGCCACATTCAGACACAAGGTTAGAAAAGAAGGAAGCAGGAAACCCCCACGGTATGAAAGAAATTTGCTTCAGGATGGTGTCACCAGAGTTTATTACAGCTATGCTGATGAAACACCCTAAACTTCAACTAGGACACCAGTTAAGTGATACTTAAGCTTATGAAGTGCTTTGTTCCGACTAAGATTCACGTGATAATTTTGACAGTTGTATTGCTGAATGAATTTGAATATGTTTTATGAAGTGAGAAATGTTTGTGTTCAGTTTCCAGGCAGTATTGCCTTGATTTGAACTGGAAATAAGATTCATGCCAGCTGTTGCATATGCAGTGTCTTGCAAAAAGTCTTCACTCATGAGCTGAGCGATACTCAACGTATCACAGAATTGTGACGTGGAGGGAAAGCGACATGGGTTTGTCTTTTTTAAAAACTGCAGAGTTTGCACATGGTGCACCTGCTCCACCAGCCGAGCCACACTGAACCCCAGACATCAGAGTTAAAGTCTCGCAGATTGTCAGGTGCATTCAGGTCTGGACTTTGATATTGTAGGCGTTTCCCTTTTGCCACATAGCTGAACTATAATCAGTGGGATTTTACCAGGCTTCTGTAGCTCTTGAGGCAGTAGTGCAATAATTTGAATTATTCAGATGAAATGTATCGGTGTTAACATCACTGCCAGTCTTTTTTTAGAGTTTTGGTTCTGGTACCCATTAAGTAAAACTTGACTTGTATTATGTAACGCTCCATGTTGTTGCGATTTGTCTATGTTTCGGGATTGACTGTGGAGTATTTGCTTGGACGTGAGACAGTGATGCAATGTGGGCAAAATCAACAGTGTGGTCATTTTTTCACAAAATATACATATACTATTGGTAAATACCAGTTATGTTTATAGCAAGATCAATATGAGATATTATCGGCTCAGATTTTCATATATTTGCATCCCTAGTTCGAACCAGGTGTACTGGAGCAGGGATGCATCCGGAACTGGATTCCAACCATTGCATTATAACTCTGGCTGTTTGCTTAGGGTCATCGTCCTGCTGGAAGTTGATCCATTGCCTCAGTCTCACGTCTGTCATGGCCTCTAACACAGTTTTATTTTGCCAGTACTGCCCTATCTTTAGCTCTTAATTTTAAGCGGCTTCCCTTTGTAAGAAGAAGCATCTACACAGCATAATTCTGCCTCCCTTTTCTTTAAAACTATGTTTTAACCTGCTCCACAGCTTCATCCTGTCTAGCATTTCTCCTTAAATGTTGTAGTTGGATTTTATTTACCGGTATTAAAATAAAAAGGGGCTGACTAGAAAAGCCCTCCAAAGCCTTTCAGAGTTGTATTTATAAAATATGCGCTGCTCCAAAAATCTCAGTGAAATCCATGGAAGTGTGAGTTTGCCATGTGGGTGTGAATACTTTTGGAGCTCAGTGTACGTCACATGCGCCATGAAGAGTTGGCTTCTGGGTCTCCTCACTGAGGCAAATCAGGTGATATTTATGTAATGACTTTCCTTGTAATCACTAGATTCACAGTTTTTCTTCATAACTTCATATTTGAACAAACAGCAAATTTAAGCAGTGCAGAGTCTCCAGCTTTCCTCTGGCCTTCAGATTAAAGCACAATGCAGTGAACACAGTTGGATGTTTAGAAAAGTGATATTTTCAAATGGTCTTAGCAACTTTTTTTCTTTCTACAAATTGCCATGGAAATAAATGTAATAAATTAAAAAAAAAAAAACGAAAAAAAAAAAAAACGAAAAGCTGACCGCATGCAGAAACCTTACTTAATGTCTTGGCGTTCTGTATCCACCAACTGGAAAATTTTGTGGCATCATGGCTTTTCTCTTTGGTGTCGAAGGCTTGGCCTTGAAGAACATTAATACAAAGGC
Source organism: Poecilia mexicana (assembly GCF_051168715.1). NCBI lineage: Eukaryota > Metazoa > Chordata > Actinopteri > Cyprinodontiformes > Poeciliidae > Poecilia > Poecilia mexicana. Next base: position 27,231,267 of record NW_028263373.1, read on the forward strand.
AGCCGGTGTCTGAATAGCATTGTACTTCCTCCTTAATATAAAGATAAAAACATTTCTACATATGTTTGAAATGTTTTTCTTTTATGTGCCGACATGTCCTTCTAAACATCTATTAAGTACAGTCTGTGGAAATTTGATTATTCTTGAAAATAAGTACCTCCTAGTTTTAATTTCCTAATATTCTTATCTTAAAAGCTCCACAATTTGGGGAAAGAAAAAAAAACCTCTGTTCACACTAAATCAGGAAATCCTATTTCCACCATGTTTTGGTGTCCTAATAAATATATTTAGGGAAATTTCTCCAGGAACAACGTTTTTGCTAATAATGCGTGAACATGAACTGCACTGATTGGTGGTCCTTTCCTGAGGGACCTGTGTAAAGTAGGTTGTGCTGTTTCAGGAAATGAGGACTCTCAAGCTGCTCCTCAATACAATCCCAGTCCAGGAAGGTCAATGCAATGTTCTCCCTTAGCAGCTGTTAAGCTTTTGACCCATGGCTCTCATGGGAGTAATCAGACTTTAATTACACCTTCTTAATCACTTGAAGACAATCTGTGCAGGGAGATGACTTCATGTGGTAAATAAGCGATCTCTACCTGCCAGTTTTTGCAGGGTGAATTCTGTTTCTCTGCAATTTAGCAACGCACTGACCTAATCCTGTCCAACTTTAAGTCTGATCAGACTCTCTCTGAAAAGGAAAATATTTCTCCTCTGTTCATCAGTATTACCACGTGCTTTCTGCTGATGACTTGGACTCTTTAACATGTGTTTCCTTTTGTTGCTAGAAATGGATCATTTGGAGTTTTTTTGCAGGATAGCTTTGCTACGGTTGCAATGGTTCTAAACATGTCCGACTCGACACACAGTCTTCAGCAAACTCACGTCTTCCTCCATCTTCATGCTGAGCATTTTGTTGGCGTGCCATGCTAATCCTAGCTTGTTTGCTGTTTCTGTTTTTTTTTTTTTGACCTTGTAAAATACAGTGACCCCCACCTATTTGCAGTTCAGTGTTTCAGGATTTTTCTGTGCATCTTAAGTCCAAATTATTAATTAATTAATTATTAAATAATTTGCCTATTTTAGAATGTTTTTCTAAAATAATCAATAGCAAATGTCCAAATACCTCAAATACCTCTATGCAATTCTACTTGACAGTCACTAAAATCTGGTGTTTGCAAAGTAGCCAATCCAGGAGTGCCCCTTCTTTTCCTTGGTACTATTTTTCTGTACCCCAAATGGAGAAAAGGAAGACTAGATATTAGCTTCTACGGTAGTGCTAATGCAGTTTCCAGTGTTCATATTAATGTACATTTGATTTTAGAGTGATTAAAATAAGCAGTTATAAGCTCAAATATTCAAAGATTTTAGCTAGTCGTGGTTGACGTTGGTCTCTATCCCCCACTCTTGGAGTCAGAGAGTGGACTGACTCCAAGAGTCAGTCCAATGGAGTCCATTGGAGTCATTGGACCCTTGGTATTCACCAAGAGTCCAATGTAGTTCATTGCTGTTCCAGTTCATCTTGTGTGGACAAACCACATGAAGGAAAAAGTCTGTCTTTTATATGCATTATAAACCTAGAATTTAACTTGAACTACTTAAAATTGAATCACAAGCTTCCCTCATCACAGATTTTTCTCCTTTACTAGGGACCATCTGTCAGTAACGTAGGACAGCAGGTCACATGGCAGAGGAAAAAGAGAGACATTAAACTCAAGCTCCAAATGTGGTCTCCATCATTGTAATGAGTAAAAATCTAATTATTTAGGTTAACCGTGCACAGAAACATAGATAATTTATTAAAAAAATTCATATTTTCATTACAAGGCGTCTGATGTTTGTTCAGGCAGGGTGGCTAATAGGAAGGCTAATCAGAGTACAGAAAAGTGACTCTGTCTGCTACATTACTAAAAACCTTTAACCTCTGTCTGCTATTGAATAATACACACAAAGACTGCAATGTTAGCTAGCCATGTTGTTCATGCTAATTGGTAGTTTATTGTAAAGTGTCGGTGAAGGTCCTGAAAAGCTCTACAGAAATACGAAGTCATTTTATCTCATAGTTTGTTTGCCTAGAAAGTCTGTTTGGGGACGTGTGAATGCACAATCGAGAAAAGCAGGAAGAAGACCATTGCATTCTGGGTAAAGACAACAATAACAAATACAAGAGTCTACCTCTAGCGGGAGAAATGGCTCGTGATCTTTTACTAAAGACAGAAGAGAAATCCTACGATCACTAAAATCTGACATTACTCCATCTTTGTTTACATTTCATTAAGAATGAAGTTTCCCTCAGAATGTTCTTCTGGGGTTTTTGTGTTGTTTCATTCAGCAGTTCTTGCTGCAGCACCACCTCAGGCGAGGAGGTGAAGTGTTTTTTCAAATGTTTGGGTCATTTAAGACACTTCAGTGTGAAAGTGAACAGCACGTCTAACAAATGTTGCAATCTTGGTCCCTCATCTACTGGACTATCAGTTGTGAAAACACCCTTTAAATGTCCACTCAGCAGTGGACAAAAACTGTTTCTTCCCCTCCTCATCTATCTCCTTGTGTGGTAATTTTTAAAGATAAATTGGAACCTAATGTTGGTGTCAGCAGCTCACTGAGTGGAAGTCAGTCGCAAAATTCTCATCAGCCTTTCTCTTTATTTTCATCCTTAAAAAGTAAGAGTTGAGATAACAGTCTCCCGTTTTCATCCATCTTAGGTCAGACTGAACCCCAAACAACTGCGAAAAGTTCCCTGCAATCATCATCATTATTATTCCAAGTGAGAGGTATGCACCACAGAACTGGCTCCGTGGCTCGCATAGTTTGGCATTCCTAGCTAAAAGCAAACCAAACTGATATTGCCCTCAATACTGTCTCCATATTTTCTCCATATTTGGAAATGTTTACCTCCTCGTGATGGTTGACAGAGGTTGGAAGAGGGGATGTGAGTCATTTCAGCAGCGCAAAGCCTTTCTAAGGGTGAGAGGAGTCTTCCAACTGAGTGCCATTTAGTAGAGCTAGCAGTTCTGTGTGCCGCAAAGATCTAAAGAGAAGCTGTGAGTATCATTTTGGGCTTCGTTTATAACATGAGTTAAACAACGTTAAAATGGCTGATTCATCCATGTTTCCTGCTGCATTTCCTGAAACGCTGTAGATTATGTTGCTTTCAGAGGTGGAAAAGGAGTGTGTGGGGAGGGCAGTTTGCCATTATTAGCTGCCACTTGATAGGAAGCTTGAGTGGTGTCAGGGAGGTGTCATTGTTGTTTACTTGCTTTAGGCGCCACACAGAATGTTCCAGTTTGTATTTGTAAATATGGAAAAGACAAGCCAATTGTTTGGGATTGTTTCACCTAGGAAATCTGGAAGTCTTCTCCCTTTTCCCAGCAGCAGACCTGCTTGACACTTGGATGTTTCTTTTAACCTCCCGCTTTGAGTGTGTCTGACGGGGCAGCACTTGGAGCTTAGAGGTGATAAACAAAAGCTCAGAGATTTAATAGATTAGATATTTTTGGCTCCAATTTGGTAAAAAGCCTGGCATGTTTTACTGTGGATATATTTTGCTTGTGTGAGTGTGTGTGAGAGAGAGAGAGAAAGAGAAAGTAAACAAGACAGCTTGGTTCATTGAATAAATGTGGCTTTGCAAACATCCACTCTAACTGATAGCTACACCTTAACAAGTCTGACCTCCCTCCTGGCTCTATTTCTCACACTTCAAAGATTTTATTGCGCCTACCTGGCAGCTTTTTCTCTGCCACAAGTTAAGGAAGAGCTAAATGATTTTACTTGGCTGTGGGGGCTGCTGCTGCTGCTGCTGCTCATACTGATGGTTTAATGCAATTATTGTGATTGGGCTTGTTTTTCCTGATAGAAGACTTTACCGAACATACTGTATGCAGCCAATGCATGAAAGTGCATGTCTATATCAATATAATGTCTGAAAAAGCAGCAGGAAGGACCACGTCTGCTTTTAATCCCGTTCTTTTCTTCTCTAAACGCAGAAGAAATGTTTATGACAAAAATAAGCTAAAGAAGTGTAATTTTTGGTGATTTTGATAATGATTTAATTTAAGAAAGACTAATCAGTTCATCATGAATTAACTGTAATTAAGCACACTTTTTGGGGTTCAGTTTCACTTCTGCTAGTTCCAGATATGAAGATTTAGAACTTTAACGACACCATGAAATAGGCTAGAATCTATTAAGGGGCAGTATTATGTAAAATTGACTTTTTTTTTTTTTTTCAGCTTTACATCATGTTGTAATGTTATTCCCTCATCAAAACATACCCTGAGTGCTGCTTTGATAATTTCATGCATGTTTGAAAAATCCTTGGATCTCCCGTGGCAACCATTCAGCTGTGCAAAACGCCTGGGTGGAACCGACCGCCGCCTTTGAGCGTGAAGCTCCTTCTCAGAGCTGCAGTTCTCAAGCTTCTGAGCAGCTCTCTCCATGACTCCCCCACTCGGCTCCTTCAGACTAGCCAGCAGCAATTAGCAGATATCTGGTGGAACTGCGCATCTACTGAGCTTATGATACAAGCTACTTCTCAGTGCAACGCTGGTAAAAATGTTAAACGATCAACAAAGGAGCCATGTTGTGTTGACTTCCTGAAGGCGGAGTTTCAGAAAGAGCAGGACTTTAAAGAGACAGAGGCCCAATTATTTTATATGACATTTTTGTAACCGCCGAAGGTTACATAGTTGGTGTTCTCGTCCTAACACTGGCTGCGTTCCAGGATGGATCCCTGGAAGCCTTATGTGAGTTTAAGAAATGCCTTTTTTTATTATTTTATTCTTTATGAGCTCATGTGAAGCCTTTCAGAAGATTTTCTTCACAACACTTGTGCTATAACTGTGCTATAGAATAGCACAATCAAGCCTGGAAAGCGCATAATGCTGCCCAGTTTAAAAAGTAACAACATCTTCTTTGGACCACTAACCGCTAAATGGTGAAAACGTGGAACCGTGCGAATCGTCTCAGGACCAGCTTCCTAACCAAGATTCCTTTAATGTCGGCCAAAATTGATAATGAAAGAAGCAGGAGGTAAGGCTTTTGAAAGAACTGTGATCGGCCTGCAATTGGTGCACAAGTGGCAAAAATGGCATCCATATACAAAACCCTCTGCTGACCAAGACAAATCTCGTTTACTGAAAAGCATTCTGATGACCATCAAAACTTTTGGAAAAATATTGTGGACTCATCAGAGAAAAGTGGAACGTCTTCCAGAAAAACATGAAAAATAATAATATAAAATTAACAAATTAACACCTACAGTCAGATATGATGGTGGCAGTTTATTGCCAAATAATGTCAAAGCTTGATCACTCATGGAGCGAGTTATTGAGAAACGATTAACTTCCTGTTTCTCAACTCATTGCAATGCAGCCTTTCTAGTTTCATGTTTGTCTAATGAAGTATTTATCTATTCAATGCAACTGCATATTTTCATGATCTATAGAATATGTAATGTCTTCCTCTGAATAAATGATTGTAATTTCTTAGATTTGATGCTTAAATTACACTTGTAGTCCCTCTGATTTTCACTTTTAGTTATTTTATTTCTTAAGAGCGAATACATTTTGGGTAGTAAAGAAAACGTCATTTGTATTCATGTTTAATACTCAAAAAAGGAGAATGTTTTTTATTGTTTCTGTGGTTTTATGGGTTCAAACAGGCCTTACCAGAAACTCCTTCCTTTTAAAACGTTAGTAACACGCCTCACCTGCTCTTGGGTGTTATGAAGAACATTCATGTGCGAGAACATGACTGCTCCTGCCTCACATACCGCCAAATCAGCTGCAGAGCGGGGCAATCTTCAACAGGTGCTCCGTCTTTATTGGCGCCAAGATTCAGCAGTGAGACCTGAGGTTGTTGCGGATCGTTCTTTTTCCAGTACATCCCCTCTTCCAACCCCCTCCACACCCCCAGCAGGGTGTCAGCGAGCCACCAGTCATCTTCCCTGCCTCCAGTCCCTTCAGTTTTGTTTTTCCTCTCTTCTTCCTTGTTGTATTTCAGCTACTGTTGAGACATGAAGGTTAAACATTTATTGCAGATGGTCAGTTTGTCCACCTCTGTGTAGGTTGTAATAAATCAACTTTTCACTGACTTTCCTTGTTCATACCATTTATACAAAGCTTTGCAGGGGAATTCAATTCAATTCAAAAATAATTTCCAAAGGGAAATTAAATGTTGCATCTCATTTAATTAAAGGAGCAGACAGTATTATTTGTTTGCCAGGCATATTGTCCCATTTTATAGCACAATCAAGTAACTGCTACCTTCAATTATAAAAATGCTATATATATATATATATATATATATATATATATATATATATATATATATATAAACATTTTACTTTGTAATTTAACACTTTGATATTGGGTCTCCTGTCTCTTTAAAATCTCCTGCTTTTTCTGAAGCTCCGCCTTCAGGAAGTCATCACAACATAGCTTCTCTATTAACCCTTTAGCAACATTTTTACCAGTGTTTCACTGAGAATAGCTCGTATAATAAATTGGCTAATGAGCAGTTCCACCTGGTGTTTGCTAATTGCTTCTGGCTAGTCTGAAGGAGCTGAGAGTAAAAGTTGTAGAGGAGGTCTGTTCTGTGAGGTGGAAACTGCAGCTCAGAGGAGGAGCTAGGTCCATCCAGGTTTTGCGCAGATTAATGGTTACCATGGGAGATTCAAGGATTTCTCATTCATGTAAAAATCTAAGCAACACTGTAGCTGTGTTTTTGATGAGCGAGTAACATTATGACATGTTGTAAAGCTAAAATAGTCAATTTTACATAATACTGCCCCTCTAAAGGTGATGGCTGTGGGCAGGAAGGATCTCCTATAGTAGTCTGTATTACAACAAAGAAACCTCCGACTGAAGCAACTCTGCTTTTCTACAACTGTCTTTGCATAATATATATTCTATATATTGTATTCGTACAGCTTCACGTTTTCCACATTGTGTCCTATTAAAAAGAGAACCTCGTATATTATTGGTATTTCATAATCTCCTTTAGACGTGAAAACGGGGCTACAGGTTATGACTGTCAGAAGGCCGTGGCCATGCTGCTCCTTAAGGGTTTTAATACAAGGCGATACAGTGATGTTCCACAGTGCTCAGACAAAATCCCCCACCAGCTTGGATTGTTTAAAGCGCATCGCGTTACATGTCAGCTCAGCACTATGTGGCGCTGCCTTCAGTCAAATGCACCCATCGATGAGCTCTTGAACAAACAGAACTCTCCAGAAGGTTCTGTGAAACTTAACTATCTGTTAAGTCGGCTTGTATCTCCAGTGACCTTTAAGTGAAAACTATGCAACTTTGGAAAAACAGATGCAGAAACAAAACTTTTGAGGCGCCCAAAACACAGTCCACCACAGCGCCAACGTGACAAACACTGGATCATTGAAAGTTCTCTCCATGTTAATATTACCATCTGTCTTTAACAAGTCTCATTAAAAGTCTGAATTTTGTGTTTGTTGGATGCAAATGTTAATAAAGCTAACAGCTTTTTAGAGTGTATGCTTGTATTTTTTTTGGTTGTTTTTGATAATTTAGCTAAGACACTTCATGTCAGCTGTAATGTTACAGAAATACTTCCTTAGATTAAGCAAACATGGCACCAGAAGTAAGGAATTTGGTGTGTGGTAAAATTTCTTTTAAGTGAAATTTAATATATAGCATTTTTATAACAACTGAAGGAAACAGTGACTTGATTGTGCTATAATAGCAGCATGTGCCTGGAAAATACACAATACTGACACTTTTACAAGCTAACATGATCTGTCAACTTTCATTTGTGCCTAATTGTTCTAAGTATGGAACAAAAGGCAAGGAAGTTTAGGTCCTGTATTTTTGTTGCTAGTTGTCACCTTTTGACATTTTTAGTTTTCTATATCAAACTGTAGTGATGTTCATCAGGGATTGAAGGAAGCTGAGAGTAAAGCATGGAGGGAGACTCTTCACTGGTCGACCTTGTAATTTCTGAGCAGCCCTCGTTCTTTCAGTAGCTCATTCTCCCACACTATCGGATGTCTTTGAACAGAGCATGTATGAGATTGTCAAGTATGCCGCATTAATGTTTAACTGCGAGTGACAGAGCTGATAAAAGTCGTTTACAACAACATTATCAAGAGCGCTCCAAAGAATTTCTGATAAGCCGAGTGTTTAAAGCTAGTTTAGAGGTTTCAAGAAGTCGTTTTCTCCAATGCTCTTAAAGTGAACTAATCTGGTATCTCTACTTAATTTCAAGACACTGGCATGGACAGATTGAAGGAGATGGTGTGTTTTTTTGTTTTTTGTTTTTCTTTAAGATGAGCCTTCCTAATGAATCTCGTCAATAAATTAAGGCATGATTAACAAGCAATTGCCCAGAGGATTGAACAGAGCTGAGGAGAGTCCAGCTGAAGCGGAGATTATCGTTCCTATTAAGGAGAATCACTTTAAGGGGTTGATTACTTTGCTTGTGTGTGTGTGTTTTTTTTTTAAAGAGTTTAAATTTGTGTTTAACTTACAGCTATTGATGTCTTATCTGCTATCACTCTGTGCTGTTTGGGCTTCAGGATGCAGATTGAAAGGCTGAGATCACAAACGTGTCGCTTTTGTTTGGGAATAATTATTTCTGTTTTGGAATCGGTAATAAACGGATCAAAACGCCGCTTTTTAAAGGTTTTTTTTTTTTGTTGGCTCTAGTGGCCTTTATTTGAAAGTAGTTTGACTGGAAAGAGGGTAATGAGAGAGGGGGAAGACACATGGCAAATGTTGCCAGGCCAGGAATTGAACCTGCAACCACCGGCATGAGGACTAAGGCCTCAATACATGGGGTTGGGCTTTGCCCCTGCGCCACCACAGCACCCAAAAAGCTGCTTATTTTTTTTATTTAACTAGTATAAACATGGCATCATAGATTTATTTATTTTCTTTTTTGTGCATCTGGGTATTCTTTCCACTCCTGGGTTGAATTTTATTTTCCTTTTTTTTTTCTCCTTGCTATGCTGGACAGACCGAGTCAATAAACAATCTCAGAGGCATTATTTTTCAGTAGATTTCAAAGCTCTGGCCGGGCCGCTCATTTCAGGGAAGGTTTGGCTGCACGCTGGTAGCTGTTATTGTGTTGGAACATGAGTCATTACCTCGCTTAAAGGTCTTCGGCACTTTGATGGCGTTCTTTAGAAGACTTTGCCTGCACTTACTGCTTGTCCGCCCAACATACACGCAAAACAAAAAAAACACCTTCACACTCTGATGTTATCAGATTTGTTGGAAACAGCTGATGGAGTCAATTACCGTTTTATAACCATTAAACTTCTCACAATGCAGACTTCAGTCTTTTGTTTCTCTTCAAATGTCAAGATTATTTTCGCCTCCAGAGGTCCGTGACAAAGTTTATAGTTCAGATTTTGTTTTCGTACTGAAATTTCACCGTAAAAACTGTTTTTACTTGATGATGATCATGGAGCTGCTCACCTTACTTCTGAGGCTTGACCCATCCTCAGAGAAAGCTCATTTGACTCGCTTCTATCTGGAATTGCAATTTTTTATTTTTTATTTTTTAGTCCTGATGTCTCATGACGGCAGGCGACGGCTGTAATTAGGAGCAGTAAATTATTGTATCATTGTTGGTTCAATGACAGATTTAATTGACATATTGAGAAATATGATTATACGCTGTTTTTAGGAAAGCAGCTGTACTACTTCCATTTTATTTTTGAAGCAGTAGTTGTAAGACTTTGGCTCTACGCAGTGGTAGATGTATTATGTTAAAGGTGCAATAATTCTTTTTCTTTTTAATTTAAACTTTTGCTCGTGATTTACACAATAACGTACAAGATGGCATGCTGAAACTTTGTCATAACAGGCCTGTCATGACAACATTTTGTTGAATGATAAACTGTCCCAGAATTTATTGCGATTAAATATATTGTTGTTTTGAGACCATTTTCAAGTAATATAACGGTAATGGTATCATAATACAAGAACACAAACTCCTTTAGCCTCCTCAGCAACTCTACAGTAATAGAAGGAGTATAGAAAACCCCAATATTTCTAATCTGAATGTTCCTGTAAGTTTTGAGGAGCTTTCCATCTGAATTGACGCTGCTCCTTTGTAGCTGTATTTGTTTAAGATGACTTGTTCAAAGAAAGGGGGAACCGTCTGTCGTCCGCTGTAGCTGGTATCTACTTCTGGCTTTTTTTTTTCTGGGTATTCCTCTTTGCATCTCAACCCCCCCCCCATTTTTTTTTAAACTTTAAATTAGTTAACCAAATTTGTTCTCCTGGATGTACTTTCCGGCTCTCATCTTGAAATTCTCTCCACACTTGTCAGTAATAGCAGACATCCACTGTGGCAGAATGTAGTTGGCAGGAAATCCCTGCCGAGACTCCACTTCTTCACTGGTTTTCCACTCTCGTGGCAACGCCACCAAACTTCCTGAAAAGATTCATGTTTCATATTACAACTAGGAAGGCCAGTTCACGTTGCTTTGCCTTATTTGCAAAACAAGTTTCTGTTGAGAACTTCCCTTTCGTTGTCCGTCACGCTTCGTGGCGGCTGGTGAGCGGCAGCCATCGTTAACGGCGTCATGACGGCACCAGCTCCAAACGGCGGAGTGATTGTGTGACATTTCGTCTGTGGCCCTGTCACTTCGGAGATCAGATGCCTCTTTGTGATTAATCTTCAATTAGACAAAAGAACGGGGCCTAATGAGACACTTTTTCAGAGGAGTGAGCGATCGGCTCGCTCGGCACGCGATGACAGATGCGGCCCCTGGAGGCCGTCAGATTACTGGAGCGTGTTGTTGGCAAAACACAGCTATTAATGACGTGCCAGAACACCGAAACTGAAAAAACATAAATGACACAAGGATGATGAAAAGATGTTTGAATGGAAACACAGTGAAAGCTGTAAAAAAACATGAATTTATACTGGCATTTATACATTTAAAATAATTTTACATTTTGTAGAGCATTTTTAACAATTTAAATGACTAAATAGGGGAAACGTTACAATATTTTTTTTTCCTATGCTTCCTCTTCTTTAAGGGAACTTTGAGGTAAGTAATGAGAGACCAGATTAGATTAGGGATGTTCGGCTCAAATTAAAACATGTAGATATAATTGGTGAAATTTTATTCGGGTCAATTTCAGATTTTATCTAAAGAGCTTGGATTTTTTTAAATTTTTTTTCTTTTTTACAGCTCTCTTACTGCCGCTGTGACTGTGGTGTCAGCAGCAGAGATTTTACCCCATCACTCTTTGAAAGAGCGGCGTTAACAGAGCTGCACGTATCAGTCCCCTGTGCATATTTCACACGGCTCATTGGCAGGATTAATTGCCAACAAGTCCCCTGTGGTCCAGGAACGCAATTACCAACTGACCCAAATCGCTCTCTTGGCCTGAAGTCACTGTCTCTGCTCTGGCAGCTTTACACCTGAGACACAGTCTCCACATAACCTCGCACAAGGCCCCCACTCCCCACCACAGTCAGGCATCACGGCTCAATTTTAGATTCCTCTGATAGGTGCAGTGTGTGCGGCGCAAGACGGAGAGACCTGACGGGTTCTTTTCTTTCTTTTTTTTTAACCCATTAGGCCGTTTTTGTGTTTAAGCAAAGGTATCCGGTTACCTTGGGATTTCAAGCTCATGATTTGGGGCTCGTTTGTGGGTTTTGATATCTTCTTTTCAGGAATATGCATCCTTTGAATTCAGACGGTATCTGTTGCAAATGGGGTGCCCTCGTCTTGAAACGAAATGCTAGGCAGACACCAACTGCTAGATAAGTTAGTAAATTTTTAGTTTGCAGATGAGGGTGATGAGATTTAGGGTGGTTTCACACCTGATGGTACACTTTGCTGAAAATGTGCTATATAAATAAGATGACCTCACCTTACTTGATTCTGGAGCAAAATTTCAACATCTGTTACATTTTCAGCTGCTATGGTTGTCTTTTACACAACAGATCAAAGCTTTTGAAAAAAGCCCCTCGCCTGTGGTGGCGCCGCACCAAGAAGGAACCACTGAAGGAAACAACAGGAATACCTCAGAAGAAGACAAACGCAGAATCCTCCTTCACAAGTTGCAAACAAAAACATAGTGGCGTCAGATTTTGAAGTGATTGTAGGATTTCTCGTTTGTCTTTGCTAAAAGGCCATGAGCCATTTCTCCTGCTGTCGCCAGACTCTTGAGTTTACCCAGAATGCCCAGCACTATAGTCTGCTTCCTGCTTTTGGAGCGGTCTTGCATCCATATATGGACTCAAACAACACCAGAGTTAACTTCAACCAAACAGAGAGGTTTGTAGGCATGAGAGTTTGATTTCACATTGACATCTCCCCAAACTTTCAAGGCAAATGAACTAGAGTTGGATTAGAGCAGCTGGTGTGATTGCACCCAGAGTCTTTTGAACAATAACAGTAAAGGGTTTCAAGATGCTGTCAGGTCTGGACTCGATCAGCACGACACCTTTAGTCTTTCTCTTGTGGTCATTCTGTTTCAAATTTGCTCCTCTATTGGTGTCATTGCCCTGTTGATGACCCAGTTTTGCCAAGGCTATGACTCTGACTTCATGTGACTCTGAAATACTTGAATATAGAGGAGTTTATGGTTTACCCAACAGTTCTAGGGGGCAAAGGGAGAGGTGGTCTCAAGGGTGGTGACTCTCTGCAACAAATGACATCATTTGTTCAGAACCCACTCCCTGAACCCTGAACTCACATGAGGGAAAAGCTGACTGACAAAATGGAAAAGCAAACAGAAATGTGACCGGCTGCATGTGTCAGTGACGTAGTGGTTTGGGGACAAGGAGATGGTCTTTTTTATTAATGGAAGATATAGATTTCCCACTAATCATCTAATCCAGGTGTTGCAACCGGTGGCTCTCTGGATTTTCCACAATCGCTCTTGAAATCACGTTGGCTAAAAATTGTGCAGGACCATTTAATGTTTAATATATAGTAAAAAATGTAGGTTTTACCAGTTTTCAGATATTTCTTTACATAGAAAAATTGGGGGAATTTCCACAACAGAATGATGCTGAAAGTACTATTAAGGTATATGTATTTTGCTTTTAGAAGAAAGGTTTTTGTCATTAAGTTGAAAACTGTGTGCTGTGCTTTAACACAATTTCCCACAAAAATCAAATGGGTAGAAAAATAAATTCATTGTTTTTCTAAAGCTTTTTCTAATTTAAAATAAAAAATGTGTCAAATAATAAGTTGTGTTTTTTTTTTTCAAAATGATTACTGAAATTAAATTGCAAACCAGATTTGGTGTCTCAATTCAGAGATTAGAGCGATCTGTCTGCTAAATCAGTGGAAGTTAAAAACGTTTTTGCAAAATTGTGGAAATCATTTCAAATGTTGCCGTTTGAAAGGTTTCCTTCCTTCAGCCTTCACAGAGAGTAAAGCCTATTTGAACAACAACCAAACAATTAAATAAATGTTGCAGTTACATAATTGATCCTTTCCCGTCGTTCTGACGGCTCTCTCTCCGTCAGACGGTTCCGACGGTCCGCGGCCGAGTGGGAACGCTTACAGATTGACAGGTTATTTTTGGGGTTTGTGTTGTTTGTCAGAAAGAGTCATCTCAGTGTGAATCCTTCATCTCGCCTGACACCTCCCATATTGTGAAACAGTTGCTCATACTGATTAACTTCTGTTTGCTTCCAGTCCAAATAAGCAGAGACGGAGCGGCGAGGCTTAGCTGGATGGAAAGCGTTTATTCACAGTGCTGATGAGAGCACTCATGCGTGGTCTTCAGAGCATCGCTAATGCTATTACGAGTAGAGCGGAGGGGGCGGTGGGGACTTCCTCATGCTGTTGGACCGTACAAAGAGGAGCCACCGCTTCCTTGTCTGATGTAATGCATGAGAGGGGGCAAAGGCTATCATCTGGGTCTAAGTGTTTTGTCCCAGAATCTACTTTATTAGCAGATTACCTAATTGTGCGTATTGTACTGTTCAGTCAGCGCTGACTCTTGGCCTCTGTGCTAAATTTGGATGGCTTGTGTCTGAGCTCCCTATTTACTGATTTTTAATTTTTTAAAATTATTTTCAGGTTGCTTGAGAACAGAGATCGACACAAACTTTGTGTATCAGGTTTGAGGTCACTTGTGTTCATTTCACATGGATCCGTCACAATGGAAACATTTCCTAATCTCCTAAATCCTGTCAGTGGGCCAACTTTCAATTGTCACACAAGCATCAAAAGAATGAAAAAAAACAAACAAAAAAAACAAAAAAACATAGATAAAATGTCACAGATTTGTTCTGGTGCTCAATATGGACAGCAGTTACTAGGGGTGCACCGATTGCAGTTTTCTGGCCGATTCTGATTTTGGATGGTACCAATTTAGTTTTTTTGGGGTTTTTTTTGTCTGAAATGTCGTTAAATATAGCAAGAAAGTTGTGAAGTATCTAACTGTGCACCTCCGAGTCCTTTCTTTGTCATCGGAAAGGTTTAGAGCCAGCCTCTCTGGACTTGGGACAGGTTCATAGGGGCAACTGGCAAAGAGGTGGCATAGTTTATGTAAAGAAACAAAGAACAGTGTGTGTGTGTGTGTGTGTGCGTGCCGTGATCAGAGTGCAGGCTTGCTGTGCGCAGTGAGCATACCGGTGCTATCAGACAACCAAACCGGAAAGTCTGTAGGCAAACAAAACAAAGCAGAGGGGTAATGAGGCCGCAGGAAATGGCGGACCACTGCTGCATGTAAGGCAGCAACAAACTGGCTGGGCAGGTAGACGGGTCAGGTGAAACCCAGCGGAGGCTACCTTCGGTCAGGTGAGGAAAAGTCCAGAAAACCCTCTGGAAATGTTCTACTGAGAGATAAGACCTTAACCTCCTTGCGCCGGAAAATAATAAGGTTTCAAGATATTATTAGGAATCTAAGATAAAGTTTAATAGTGAGAAGATTTGATTATTTTTAAATTTAGGAATCGCACGGTGTGTGACTTTTTTCTTAAACTATTCATGTTTCCTCAGGACTCCAGCCTGACCTTTTGGACTGGACGTCCTGCTGCACCTCACCCTGAATCGTTCAAAGCATTCTTGGCACTATATGACATTTACTTTATCAATAAGTCACATTTTTTCATTTTTCATGCCTAAGTAGGGATGGAGTGGTATGAAAATTTTCATAATCTGATTACTCTGCACACATTTATTATGGTCATCATTTTATATTAAAAAACTGTTGAAAATATCAGATGAGTAATCTTACATGCTATAATTACAATGGATTATTAGGGCCATACTAAGAAAAAAAAAAGAATAAAGTCATAAAATTATAAGAAAAGCCATAATGTATAGACTAAATAATTATGAGAATAGTAAAAATAATACAGGAATAACATTATTTTGAGAATAAAGTTATGTTACAAGAATAAAGTCATAATATTATAACCATTCCAGTAAATACTGCGACTTTATTCTCATACCATTTCAACTTTATTCTCGTACAACTTATCATATAATTGCTTTATTCTCTTAATTTTATGACTTTATTCTTGTAATTTTAATGTATTTCTTAAATGTTCTTAGCATAGTCATAGTACTCCATCGTACTACAATAATGAACAGAGTGGATAGTATATTTAAATTATATTTTATTCACACATTGATACGTCCATATAACACATCTGTTTTAGAACTAAGGGTGCCCAAAATGTGGCGTGCGGGACATTTGAGGCCCTCTGATTGCTTTTAGGTCGAGCTCTCACTGATGCAAAGCCCTTATGAAAAAGATGCAGACAAATAATGTTTCCTTGTTACATTTTACATTTTTAAATTGTTACATACTTTATTGTCACAAAGTATTTGTCTTCGACTAGCTGTTTTTTTTGTTTGTTTTTTTTGCTTTAATTACCTGTTCACAAAATGACATTAAAACACATGTGACATAATCAGCCTTCAGATACGGCCTTGGAAGGATGCAGACCTGCATTTGGACACGCCCACGGTGTGTGATGGATGAAACTCTGTTCTTGAAAACAACAGCAAGGAAAAATGGCTTTTTGGTTTTGATCCAAACATTGCTGAAACCTTACCTTGTCCTGCGGAAGTGGACACTTGCTTATACCTCTGCTGTTTACTGCCGAGGCCGGTCAGACGCAAGATATGTGTTGAGTCGCAGCCGGTATAGTCGAGTAGGGTTTTAGACAGCTATTTAACTTTTTTAAATGCCTCTTATCAAGTGGTTTGTACTTTTCAGCTCATTAGTTGCTTCATTTTAGCATAAATCTGTCCAAATAAAACCGTTTGAATTCACTCAGCTGTGTTGCGTTGCTTTTCTCCCGGGGCAGCTCTCCTGAATGAACAGGCGGTCAGGAAAACAGTCAGTGAGTCTTTTCTAATAATCCCACTGACGGCGTTCCCTGTTGCCCTGAGGCAGATTCCTGTTAGCCCCGCTGGCTCTGGATGGGGCCCACGCTGAGTAAGAAACCATTTGGTTGTCAAATTTTTGTCTGAATTATTGGAGTTTACACATAGGATCAGGTATAAAGTAAAGCTAAGTAAAAAGGTGAAGGCTTTACCAAGGATGTGTGAGCGGTGCTGAATGATGAGCATGTTTGTGTCGGCTGTTGTTTAGCTAAAACAATAACTCGGGAGCTTGCAGCAGACATAATGTAGGCTGAAACAGCAGAGCAATCCGGATGGCAATGTGACGGCAAAGTTTTTCTAATTCTCTTTCAATCCCAGCCATCATGACCTGATGAATAAAGACCTTTTCAGAACTGAAATTGCATTTCTTTGACAGATCGTGGTTCTTTAGAATTGCTGTAATGGTCTAATATTCTTGGATGATCAGTTGTGTTTGATAGCGAATTACTTTATCTGAACATTTAATGGCTTTGATAATTCCAGCATTTAGCTCTTTGTCTTGTTGCCTTGGCCTACGAGACTAAAAAGACTATCAGAGGTTATCATAATGGGGCTGGCATAGAAGGAAATGGCCTCATTTTATTTAACTATGGAAAAAAAAAAAATATAAGTAAGGCAGAACATTTTCAAGGATGTCCAGGTTAGATTGTAAAGCCACGGCAAGTTTTCCAATTGGTGATGAAAGTGACTTTGGAATGCTTAAATTAATACAACTTTACTGTTTTTTCTTCTTCTGGTGGTTTAATAATTTAGTAGCACATACATAGTGATGCTCAGCAATGTCAACCATCAGATCACAGCTTTACGTTACTCCTCAGGTTGACCAACATTAAATATGCTTTTGCATGTTTCACTGAATGTATATTAAGGTCTCAAAACCGGAGTAAAACCCTGGAATACCCTTTGCATTCTGGGTATTCCAGATTAGAATGGGTCCGGTCGATGCGATATTAGGAAAATCATGGCTAAGAAGATCCAGGACATGGCAAACTGTTTTTGACTGATGTGTGGTTTAGTATTACAGCTTTTAAATCGGGCAATAATTATCATATTGGAATGATCCACTGCGTCCAACTGCACTCGAACAATATTCTGTCACTTCTTGAACTTTATTTTTTTTGCCGTTTTTGAAGCTGTAACCTTCTAAACCCCTGACATAAATCGATATCCGTGACCGACCCCTGCCTCAAATAGTCGGGACAAAAACAGACAGATGTGAAAAACAGAAGAGTGGAGCTGGAATAGATGATATATTTCTGATCAAAATGATGATAATATAGGTGGATCCTGCCTTGTTTATGTTATCTAAAGCTTACCCAGATATATTAAATATAATGTTTGCCCTTTGTTAGACATATCAGTAACTTAACTCCCTCTCTTATTCAAACTGGTATTGTAGTCCAACTGGTTTGTCCCCATTCCCACCTTGATCTGATATGACTACATCCTGGTTTGTTTTTGTTTTAAATGTGTCAGTATTATTATTTTTTTCCAAGGTTCTGCCAGAGGACAGACGTTCTCTGGGCTGCCTGCTCTGCAGAAACAGAGACTGGACATGTTCTTTTATTAAAATGTACTTTAAATATCGTTTATTTTTAGATCAAATTTGCTATTTAATTTTATCTTGATAAATATTTATTTGCTTATGTTGCCTGCTTTTTATTTTGGTGTTCCTGTGGTATTTGTAATATCGGTTCATCCAAAAACATTCCCCGATCTGATTAAAAAAAAAACCCCTCAGCCGTCAGCTAGTCATTCGCTAATGTGCAGCAATCTTTTCCGCTCCAAACCAAACCTTTATTCATCTCACTTCTTTAAGAGTTGCTGAGCAGAAAACCGGTGTGGAACTTTGTGAGCTGGATCCCGTCCAGGCAGAACATGAGCACCTGTCAGTGTGGGAATCTCAAGGTTAATTAAAACATTAGCACTCACTCAATCTGCTCCAGGTAAATGAAGGTCTGCATAATTATTTCTTAAAGATCTCCGGTTAGTAGTTGTTGTCTCAGACTAATCTACAAGGACAGATGGCTCAATCTGCTCAGCGTACATGTAAAGTCCAGCAGGTCATAGACGTGAGTATTTCACTGCTCTGCCCTATCAGCAGACACTAGGTAAGAACAGCAAGAGCCAAAGTTTGTAGAAGCACTCTAAAAACCTCCATTTTTATTTAGTTTCTTGGTATGATGCAGGTTGGCAGGACTTTCGGAGCGGATGACATAAATAGAATCTGCATAAGAAACTGCAGTGTTTTTGTGACTGATATGGGAGGTGGTCCTTGCAATAAAAGTTTCTCCAAAGCGTTGAATGTGTTCCGTAAGGCCGTCTGCTGCTCGGCCCCCATAGTATGAGACCTAGACAAAAATAAATGCTGCATGAGAATTTGTATATTTCTCTGTTTTCACTATAATTAGGAAACAACAATTCCTCATTAAACCTGAATATTTAAGAAGGTAAAAGAATATCCACCATATATATTGACCATAGTCGCTGAAATACTGGGCAACTGTTAGGGTGCAGAATTATTATGCATCTATATATATATATATATATATATATATATTTATATTCTCATTTATGCATCAGAGCACCTCTCCCTGACCTTTTAAATTAAACAAACAAAAAGGTCATAATTTCCTGAACAGAAGGGGGGGAATCAGATTTTGAAGTAAATTTTATTGGTGTAGTAGCACATTTCAGCAACAAGGCAGATCAAAGTGCTTTACATCATGAGAAACGGCATGCAGTCACAAATTATGAAGCTAGGAGTAAACATTACATTTTGTCAAATGCCATCAAAATCAGTAAGTAATTACACATGAAATATGTTCATCAATATTCCATTTATTCCTGATAAAAGATGACCCTAAACAGGTGGGGTTTTAAAGGAACTCAGTGTTTCAGCCGTCTTTCAGTTTTCTGGACGTTTGTTCCAGATTTGTGGTGCATAGAAGCTGAATGCTGCTTCTCCATGTTTGGTTCTGGTTCTGGAGATGCAGAGCAGAACCAGAACCAGAAGACCTGAGAGGCTGACCTATGAAGTCTTTGCAGTAATCGGTGTGATTAGAGATAAACATGAGTCTTCAGGTTGTAGATGACCGACTTTATCACAACTGTTAAGCTTCTTTGGACCCTACAGCTCAGTAATAAGGACACTGTGTGCACAATTATTTGGCAAGTCTCATTTATCAGAATCACCAACCACGGTGCTCTCAATTAATCCAAAAAAACGTTAACAAACCTCAAACACTAATGTTCCAGAAAGTAAAGTTTTGGCTTTCTTAGCGCGTGCACGATTATTGGACAACTATTATTATGCAGAGTTATTGCGCAACTAAATGAAAAACACCCATTTTCATTTATTATTTTCATCTGTTTAAGCTTTCCAGTAAAACATTTCTGACGTGGAAAAAGAATGAGTCGGTGGCCGATGCTGCACAGCACAGAGAGGCGGTTCTGTTTCCCTTCACTGGAAATCTGCTGCACAAGAACTTCCCAGCAGTTCTCAGTTGGGTTCGAGTCAGACGAGGAAGGGGCTCATGTTCCTATTTAAAGGGTTTAATGGCTAGCCACACAACTTTGATGCATGTAATGGAGCATTGTCCTGCAGACACACATCACCTGCTATGATTAAATCCATTAAGCATTCACGTTTATCCGGCTTGAAGCTAGAAAACGTGCCTCAAAATGGTGATGTGGTCAAACTTACTCACTTAATTATTGTGCACACAGTGTAGAAGTAATATTTGTGTGCCTGTGCCAGGTTCAGGCTGCTGCTGAATCTGAATACTGCCCCTCTGTGCCTGACTGCATGCTTGCAGACGAGCAGTATGTGAGAAATAGAGAGCATAGAACTTCCAGAACTCTGCTTCGCAAAATTAAGACGGGGCTGAAAAAAAAAAGAAAACAAGTAAACTTAAGGAAACGAGACCTAGTTGTCGGCTGCGCGTCCTCAAAATATTGTTTTCAACTTGGGCGGAGAGTATAACAATCCAGAAGTGGCGCCCACCAGTAATTATGATGCGAGTACAAAGAATCCTTTTCTTTTTTTTTCCCCTTTCCAAAGGGAGAAGGGATGTGTAGGTGTATTAATTCCCGTTCCTTCCTGCTTCCTCGACTTGGAAGTTCAGATTTAGAAAAAAAAAAAAAAATAGCCCACCCTCCCCCTTGAAAGAAAAAAAGGAAGAAAAGGCCCAAAAAACAAGAGCTGTCAGGTTGAGTGATGCCAATCGTGCGTAGCATCTGTGTTCCCACTGCTGCTCCCTGTAGTATATGCCACACTGTGGCAATGTGGGAAATTGACACTGTCAATTTATCAGAACAAAAGCTTTCCTCAGCAAGAGGAATGCACATCTTAGGGCCCTGGAGACAAAAAAAAAATCCTTCTCCACCCCACCCACCCTTACCTGCATCTAAACAGAATGTAGGACATTCACAACACCAGAAATAGCAATTTCACTCACAATTATCATTTTTGAATTTATCCCCTGCAGTCAAAACTTGGTGTTTCACTTCAGGAGGCAGAGCTGCACTTTAATGTTAACTTTCTTTAAGTAAACAACTGAAGCGGAGACGGATTCAAACGGCTGCTGCAACCCGACACCGAGCCACATTATTGATCTAGATAGGTTGTTTTTTTTTCCCCTTTGGAAATGAATATTCATTTGTTAAAACTGACTGTCTATTGTCCTTCTTTCCAGGTGACTTATCCTGTGATCCTGACCATCGTTAGTGTTGGTATTTAGGTAAGGTTTTCTAAATACTTTTACGGTCTCTTTGTCAAGCCAAGTCCACATGTAGTTGGATATATGAGAAAAAGGAGCACGTCGTTATGCACAAAACACTGTTTTTATCACTAAAAATGGTTATTAATAAAAACTCCCACCAAAGTAGAGATTTCAGAAAAGTCTGTATTTGTGTGTACCTGGGAAAACAGAGATTTAAGTCCCTCGGATTACAGTCTTGGACAAATAATGCACCAATATAGCCACATACTTGTCAAAACATGATTCACAATCAATGTTCTTGAGTTTTACTAAGTTTATATTTTAAAAATAGCTCAACCTACACATTTGTCCACACAAGTAAACCTCCTGGTATCATGTTTAATTCCTAACAGGAAGTCATAGTTGATTTGAAGCATTTTGATTGGCTGACAGGTTTTGGCTTTGCGCTACACTGCCCCCTATGGCTTTGGCATGCTAAAAACAATGCTCAGGGCGGATTTGTATTTAAACAAATCCGCACTGGATCGGCTTCAGGAAAACGTTCCTGAAGCCGATCCAGTGTGTGCAATAATATTTTTCTTACCAGTGTCATAGAAAAAAAATTGTTTTTATAAAGACCCTACTATACCTGTACAAGGCCTTAGTTTACTATTAAACATCTACGACCTCCTTTGACACCCAAAAAAACATGTAAAGAATTCAGCTTACTTACTGCAGTGTTGTCTTTCCTTTCATCAGGGTTACACAGAGAAACCAAATGATGAAAAGAAAAAAAACAACCTTTATAGTGTTTTTAGACTTTGGTGAGCGGTACAAACGTGTCATTTATGCATGGAGAGAAATTTAGACAGTTATAATTGAGCCTCAAAAATTGAACAGGATGTATTAAAAATAAGTAAAACAAATTTAAGATAAACATTTTTTACAATCGTGTTAAGAAATTTGGATCCTAATTAAATCTTAAGAAAAAAGATTTCCAAGATAAGATTTTTAAGTGTTAAACACTAAGTATATATGAAGATTTTACATTACGATAGTTTTGGCCTGCCATTGCTTTTCTGTCTGAGAAAGTGGCTAAAAAAAGCAACAAGTTGTCCTAATGAGATTAAGTAAGTGATCCCATGATGCCGTCTTGATTTAGTTGGGAAAAACGGCGTCTCTCCGGTTATAGTTTAATGTTTTTTCCAAGTTCAACGGTTCTGCAGTTCTTCAGCCTCCTTGTTAAGCTAATCTAAAACCTTCTTCATTTTGTTTCTGTGGATGCTTTGAACAGATTGTTGTTACACATGAGTTAATTTAGTCGCAAATTGTCCTTTTCCAAAGGCGCTCCGAGATGTTTTTCCAGCGCTCAGATTTGATTCTTAAATGCACAATGATGGAAAGTTGAACTAAAGAAGGAGAAACTGAATCATTTTGTTAGTTTGTTGTTGTTGGTTTTGGTTTTTATTGGAGTCAGACCCAACTGCAGTGATGTCCTGAACACAACAGTGTCCTGTGAGGAATACAGTTGTGTTGTTGAGGCTGCTTACTGCAGGAAATGACATCACAGCGCACTTATAGTTGCTCATAAATGATAATATGCTTTCAGTTTTTTCAGAATTTGACCAAGTGTATGTAAACGTGTGAATTTGAAAGAGAATGTTTCAAAAAAATCTCGCCTAGTATCCTGGTTTCTAACAAATTGAAATAATTTTGGTAATTCTGACGAACCTAAAACAACAGATTTAACTTCAGTCAGTGAGAAGAAACGTCTTTAATTGGTGGATGTAAGCTTCTGGTTTCAGATGTACTACAGTTGGAGATTATTTTTTGAGTTAAAACTTACAAACAGAACAACGTTGGGAGCAATAAAAATTATACATCGTTTAATAATTGTTTTTTTGCTTTTTTATTAACTTCCTAGTTAGTAGGACCACAAATATTCTTTATTCATTTACTCAAAAGTTGACCTGGGTGCACCCATTTGACTTTGATCATACTGCCTCTTATTTTAGGTTTCATATTTTTATTTAATTGTAATTAGTTTGTAGAAATCAATTTTCACTTTGACATTAAATGGATTTGTTACATTTTGTTAAGTTTGATTGATTTGTAAAAACAATTAAAAAGACAAAAAAAATGTCCAAGAGTGTGAATTACTATACATACCCTTTTTTTTCCTGATACAAACAAGCAGCAGTTCTTGTTTTGGATGTAAACGTCCATGTTTAAAGATCTGTTCTGTGCCAAATCAGTTTGCATGTTTTACTTTTATTTATTTTTTTAAATGGGACATTAACGAAACACGTGATGATACATATTACTAAATAAAAAGCTCTTGGGAAGCTTTAAGGTGGCTGTGTCTAACAAAGCGTGTGCTGTAGTTGGATGTCAACATGTTATATATTTTAGATAAAAACAGATGGTGAGGTGCTCCCACGAGGGACGGAGCACTCCTGCAGTGAATGTGAAAATGTTGAACAGGTGGTCAAAGAAGCCTTAGTCACTTCTGCAGCTCTTAATTGCTGATGCTGATTTGTGACCTTTCACGTCACGCAGCACAGACTGGGAGAAGCTGGCACGTCTTTGCCAGAAAACATCATGTTATAGGTTTTCTAAACACGGCCACCGGTGAAACTCTGGTTTGGTCGTGCAACACAGACTCTTTTTATACTTATTCATAAGTAAACCGATGCTTAGTTGATTGGCTGTTGAGCAATTAAGTGTTTCTTAAATACTATGTCCATTATGGCTGCATTCCAGAAACATTGACGCTTCTAATCAAATATCAAGATAGAATATTTCTTCTTTCCATCTGCTCATAAGTACATTATGAGATGCTTTGAATGCTCTTTATGTTCCACATTAATGTGTTCTTCAAAAGAGTCCATTATTACCCTCAGATTATGTGCTTTAATATCACCATAGAAACAGGGTTTGCATTTGACAGAAAGTTTTTGTATGTCAGGGAGAATATTACATAGTGAAAGAGTAAAGTGAGGCTGTCGGGGTCCTTCATGTCCTGCTGCTGCTTCTTAAACCAGCCGTTTCCAAGCTGAGAGCCAGTTAGCTTCAGCTTTAGTGACAAAAACAAAAATCGATCCATCAAGATAACCTTATTTGTGTGACTCATAAGACTTTGTGTCTGATAAGTGAAATGAGCTGATGACGGTTCAGAAGGTACACCAAGGTTTGTGAGCTAAAAAGTGTCTCACTATTCCTTTGGTGTAAAGTTCTTAAAGCGACACCAGAGAAAGTCCTAGAGTGCTCAGTTTTCTCTATGAAGCAGAGAAACAAAGCCCCTCCCTCACTTGTTGCCATGCACTTCTTCTCAGTATGTTGAAATAAGGCCATTACAATGTTTCTCTCGAAGATGAGAAAGACAAAATCAGGTGTTAGGAAATGTCTTTGGTTGAAAAAAACAGACAATGATGATGTGGAAACTAAAAGAACATCACTCATCACTCTTAAAACGGTACACTTGGCTAGCTAACAGCGGCATGTTTGTAAAGCAACTGATTGCAGGCTATATACCACAGCCGATAGCCTGTGGTATAAAGCCTATCGTCAAAGATTTTGACAAGCTAATATTAGCTTGTGACGAGTAGAATGATTCAAATGTAGTGTTTATTCTGTTTGTCTTAAGATGTGGGTAAAAAATAAAATGCCAATTTATATATTTTGGCATTTTATAAGGATCAGATAATCCTTGAATTTTGAAAATTGGGCCTCTGTCTCTTTAAAAACTTCTGCTCTTTTTGAAATGCAGAGTTTAAGCTTTTAACAAGGTTTTTTTTCCCCCAGCGTTTCACTGAGAAGTACCTTTTATAATGAGCTCAGCAGATGTGGAGTTCCACCCGGTCTTTGCTAATTGCTGCTGGCTAGTCTGAAGGAGCTGGTCTGTGAGGCAGAAGCTCGGAAACTGGAGCTCAGAGGAGGAGCTTCGTCCCTGAAGGCGGGGCTAGGTCCACCCATGCATTTTGCCTGAGCTGAGTGGTTGACACGGTAGAATAAAGGATTTCTTTTAGTATCTTTCTGATGATTGAATAACATTGTAACATGATGCAAATCTCCAAAAAAAGTCAATTTTACATAATATAATCCCTTTAAATATCATGAGCTGATAAAACGGCAACGTAAGACCAATTGATGGTCTTACATATTGTAAAGATAATATGTATTGTCTTTACCAATTCAAAAGACTTTTTTTATTCTGAAAACTGGTTTGGCAACAAATGCTAGATAAACACTTATTATTCTAAGCTCAGTTAGAAGAAAACGTTAGCTGTTCTCATTTATTCTTATCTGATACACTTGATGTTGTTCCTCTCGCTGAGGTTGCTTAAACGTCTCCAGCCTGTCATGCAACCGAAGTGGACCAGCGCAGACCCGCCTCCACGAGCGGGCCACAGTGGTGCTAACATAACTTACCAGGGATGCTTCATGGTTCCTCACTGTGTTTGTTTGGATTACTGGCTCGCAGTTCATCTGTTCGGGCCAGATCCTTGAAGCACTCATCAAATTGGCGGATGACGAGCGAGGCTGGCTGCCAGCTGAATTTTAAGAACTGTTTAGCTTCACAGTGGAGTTGCAAATGCTTAACTCTTTGTTGGGTTTGACTGTTGCTGTAGCTAAGGGGATCCTTAACTCATCTGACTGCGAGAGTTTATTTACACGGATAAATCCTCCCAGTATTTGCTGGACTGCAGTAGGGAAAAAAAAAATCTATTCCATCTTTCACAGAAGCACAGTTTTTGGTCTCCAAATCTGTTTAAATGGCCAGACATTTGACTGATACATAAAATCTGTCTTGGGCTGGTTTTTATTTGCTCCTTCTCTCACAATCTTATCACATATTTTCATTTTTGTGTGTTTCGCAGCGTGTCATCTTTTGTTCTTCATGTCTATCTATTAAGCTTCCTCAGAAACAGTAGATTTAGTGTCTCTTCTTTTATATTTATAAAGATTCTGCTGAAACCCTACATTCCAAACATCCAGTGAGAGAACGTTCACTTTCATATCCAACAAAATGACCCAAAAATGCCAACTGAATTAGAAGTTGTTGCCAGTTCCAAACATGAGAAGCTGGAGTATGGATGGTCCACAGCTGAACCAAGATCCTCACAAGGAAACCAAGAAGCAGAAAACAAGTAAATAAGATGTGTTTAAGATGGAAAGATTAGATTAAAACAAGCCCACAGTGATTAACGGAGTTGACATAGATACCCTGGGTGGATTTTTTTTTTTTTTTTTCAACAGACCAGCTGCTTTTTTCCCTCCTAATACTAGCTGCTTATGCCACCGCTGGCTAAAACAAATACCATCAGGGTTTTGAAATAATAGGCAGTGAGATTTTTATGTTTCTGTAGAAGGATTCTGCTTCACTGCACTTTCTCTCCACCTGGGTTGAAATCTAGGCTGAAGACATTTTTCAACAGTGGACTAGCCGGTGTGCTTCTGATCACCGATACAAAATCCAAGAGCGCTTAAAGTCTCAAACTTGCTTGCCAGACATCGCCTTGCACCTAGCAGAATTAAAAAACAGGTCAGCAGGTCTTGAAGTAGCAACACAACGTTGGACCATTGTCCTTCCAGCACCATGTTTGATTGTCGGTAAGATGTTCTTTTTACAGAATGCTCTAATATCACTAGATCTAAAATTCATCTTCTGAAAAGGTCCACTGTTGTCCACAGAATACAGAAGCCCCCCGCCTATAACATTTTACTACTTACCTAATGACTCATAGTTATTGCCAGAAAATACACCTACAGTATTTGAAGATTCTGTCATAGAGCAAATCTAAAATATTTGAAAGAAAATGCTGCTTGGGGAGCTGAAATACCTCAGAACAATGCTACTTGACAGGCTAGCAAATTCAGGAGCAGCGTTCATTCTCATTGGCGCTATTTGGCTTTACCCCTAATAGGGGAGATAAGAAGGACTGCGATAGTGCCGATATGCTGATGAATATTAAGGTATATTTGGTGTTTGGACTATTAAAACAAGGATTTCTAATCGTTTCATGGATTTTAGCTATTTGCAGGTGGTTGTGGTTCATAACATCGTGAAAACTCGTCGCCCCCTGTATTTATCAACATACTGGGTGGAAATAAGATGCGATGCTGGTAGCCTGCACTACCTAAACCTAATCCCTCCTTCTGTTATCTTGTCTTAGCTAAGCAGATAAAATATAGTCTAAATCAAGCCAGTTCCAAACATGAGAAGCTGGAGTATGGATGGTCCACAGCTGAGCCGAGATCCTCACAAGGAAACCAAGAAGCAGAAAACAAGTAAATAAGATGTGTTTAAGATGGAAAGATTAGATTAAAACAAGCCCACAGTGATTAACGGAGTTGACATGGATACCCTGGGTGGATTTTTTTTTTTTTTTCCAACAGACCAATGAGCTGGTTTGGATTACTTCTAAGCAGCTGAGACAAATAAACAGCAGAAGCTGTCAGTCAATTAAGCATAAAGCCTCCTTAAAAACAACTAGTTTAACTTTTGCCTTTCAAATAATCTGCTTTGGGTGTCACTGTGGGTCAGAGTGCTGCAGAGTGAGCAGTGAGGAAGATTAAGTAAGAGTCCAAACAAGTAGGAATGAGTACTGAGGCCCAAAGCCTTTAAATCAAGCCCCCAGCTCACGCTGTACAGATGCTTCTGGCCAAGCTGGATTTCAGCGCCTTGTTTTTCTGCAAGAGAATCAAAAACATCTGATTTCTTTCAGCGCTGATCCACCGGAGCTCAAAAGGGTCCAGTTTGTAAATTTATAGTCTGCATTTATTTACCCTTAACATTGTTCTGGAACATTTAACTATAAACACATTTGTTATGTAACATTTGAAGTGATCCATGAACCCGAGTCCATGAGCTGCAGTGCTACAGTGTTGTGGCTCAGAATGACTGTGACATTGTGCGTTTGTCCAAATAATGATGCTTCAGTGTTTACAGCTCAGAACCATTAGAAAACATGCTGGTGTGGCATCATTATGAAAGCCGAAGCATCCGGGTTCTGGATTGGGGATTTGTTGAACGTTATTAGCTAGAACTTTAATAGTAGGTAGTAGCCTCCTTTTACCTGCTTTGAAGACAGAAATATTTTCAGAATATAGAATACTGATGTATGTTTTCATTACCATAATTTTCAGGCTATAAGCCACTACTTTTAGCACTGCGATGCGGCTAATGCACAGCATTTCATCATTAAGTTTTGAAAGGTTGGACTGCACAAGCTTGGGAGTGAATTTGCTTTGAGACGAAGGTGATGTTGAGATGGACAATAAGCGAGAGACTGAGGAAGTGTGTATGAAGGCTGTTCAATTCCATGAAGATGTTCAATGATCACCTCTTTTAAGCAGCTATATTGCAGGCAGTATTTGGAAAAAAACATTGATGTACATATCTGTTTAAAAATGATAAAACCCTTTAAAAGTTAAGATTAAAAGGGCGCCCATTTCAGTGTCCAGGTTGTATCCTGTTACAACGTGGACACCTGCAGCTTATAGACAAGTGTGGCCTCTATACATCTACACTTTTTAAAATTTAATTTCAAAGTTAGTGGTTGCGGCTTATATTCGTTCACGTTCGCTCGAGAGTCCGGAAGTTACAGTAGATATGGTCCGGTTGCTGTTATCAAGGTAGGCCAAGATTTTAAAGTTTTGCTTCCAAATATTTTTCACTGTAATGTTTGTTCTGTAATAGTCTTTTTCCCTGAATGACCAGAGTTTTCTTTGGCTGTATGGAATTTCTTGGGTTAAGGGAAGCAATTAGCCTTGTAAAAACCAAGCACTTGTTATACAGAGGATCTCGACCATTGACAAACAATCGCTTGCTGGAGGCAAGTTCCCAGTTCTCTTTGCCTCAAAGACGGGATTAAAAAAAAAAAATAAAAAAATAAAAAAAAATATATATATATATATATATATATATATATATATATATATATATATATATATATATATATATATATATATATATAATATGAAAAGTCAAAACAAAGGTTTTGTTTTGATTTTTGTAAAGATTTGATGTAAAGATGTGTTTTAACAAAAAGGAAAGTCTAGGTTGAATTAGTGGCAGTATGGGTATTTGCCACTCAGTGTATCGCAGAGGCAGCCCGAGGGAATACACTGCCTCACAAAGTTCTCTGTAGCGCCGGGCTAGAGGTCAACATCTAAATAGCTTGTGTCCAGGATGTGTGGGGTTTGCAGAAATGCTAACTACCCCTTTCCTGACCCTAGAACTGTACAAGTCCTGAGGGAAGGTCAGTCCTTGTAATCCTCTCTTTTAGTCATGATTTAGATGAAAATATTAGTTCTCACAAGGTCATTATAGTTGACTCTTAAGGTTGTGCTGCCATGGTAAATACTCATCTTTGTCCCTGTCATTTCTACAAAACAGTTTTCCTAATGTACTTTCACACCAAATAGGAATTAGTTGTCATCTTTTGTAAATACACCCTCTCTCCCCCCTACAAGAGTTGAGACACTTTACAGTAAGTTCAGCCGCTGCTTGTTTTTTTTTTTTATAGAGTATGAGGAAACTCTGGCCTTGCGTGGCATGAGGAAGTCTTTGGCCACAAACCCCTTCATTGATATGTATCTGCAGCCGACGCGGTACAGTCTAGCACTGCCTGATATAATGAGGGAGAAGGAAATGGCACTGCGGCTGCCAACCCACTGTGCAAGTGAAGCAATACCTTCAAGTCTTGACAAAGGGGCAAAATGCTGCGGCTTTTTTTTTTTTTTTTCTGTCTACATATTTCACTGGGCCAAGCCCCCATTATGTTCGCACAATTGCGACGCGAAATCTCCGTCTGCTGCAATTGCTTAAACGGCAGCTCAAGCATTTGATAGGAGCTCGGATGAATTTGTCTGGACTCATTCATCTGTGCCACGCTAAGGAGATTCCTGTGCAAAGTCATCTGTATTCAGTAAACAAAGTGTTATTGATGAGTTGATTCTATGTGGCTTTGGCAGTGAGGGACCCGGTGCGAGAGGATTATGTCCTTCAGCCGAAACCCAATATAAGTTTGAATAAGGGGATAGATGTGCGCTGCTTATTGTGGTGAGAGAGGATAAGCCGTGTTCAACATTTCGACAACAGCTCAATACGCGTGTAATATGAAAAGGTTTGAAAATCTCAGACTTGTCTTGGTGGAAAGTATGTCTCAGAAAGTTAAATCCACAAGTTTTACGGGAACGCTGAGCGTTTTCACGTTGTTTTCTGAGAACTGAGACTCGGTGCATGTTGATAACTCGTGGAGTGATGTAACAGACTCCCTGAGGTTTCATCTAGAGAACGACCCCAACAGTTTACTAAGGGAGAAAGGTGTAACTACTGCACCATATGGCAGAGGCTGGGAAGAATCCAGAAATCTGTTAATCCACCATCAGTACAGTATAGGGATTATACCCTCTGCTACTTTCCTCTGTTTTTACATCTCGCTTTGCAGTTTGTTTTAAACCTGTTGTTATTCAGCGGGGAGAGATTTTCCACGGTGCTGTTATTTACAGCTACTCCGAAATACGTGATAAGTCAGCTTGTTGATACCAACCGTCTAAGGAACAGATGGTTGAACGTCCTGTTTTCTTATTTTATGGTTAAGGACAGCAGGAAGCTTTATATTTATTCTGGTAAAAAGAGAAATAATGGCGTCTTTAGTTTAAATTAAGATGGTTTCTGTCAACTTAAGTAACTGAAAAATAAATGGTTTTCCCTTCAACTCTGACCAAAATGGAAAAACCTGAAAACTTTTTGTTTTTCCTTTTTATTAAATACACAAAAATCAAGAATTTTCACAATTTTGGTCTAAAAATGATTCAACCAACTGCACACATTTATACTAATACTATAGTGATGCATATATTTTGAGGCTGCAAGGACGACTACCCGCATGACGGTCCAGTATTCATAGATTCACCTGCTGTGTGGAGCTAAGTTATGCACAGAAAGGTCACCTAGTTGTGGTTTTCTTCATCTATTTAAATAGGCACAATTCTACTTGACACACAATTGGCTGGTGTTTGTGAAGCAACCAATCAGTGATTGTCATACATTTTGCTTGGTGATGAATCGAAAAGAGCAGAAATAATTAAGACTGTATATGTTCACGTCTATGGTAGTGCCAAGATTGTTTCCACTTTGTATTATGTTAAGTTATGTTTGGTGCTTGAACTATTAAAGTAGACAGTCATGTGCTCCCTAACCTCTCATATACCACGGTTCCACTGTACCTCGATCAAAGAACCTAAAATACATTTTTCCCCTTTGTTGTTTTATTCCTTTAAATCAGAATTTGAACAAAACCGGAATAAGGTGGTGACAGCTCAAAGAAAACCAAAATTAATATCGGTCAGGAAAAGGGCAACTGTTTGGAAAGTTAGCCTGCTGCATTATGTGGTTACTTAGCTTCTGATTTTATGAACTTCTCAAACTTTCTGCAGCCCTGCATTAAACTTTCCAAGTCCAGGTTTCCTATCAGAGTACTGTCTTTCTCTCTCACTGCTTCTGGAATAAAATGTATTTTCATGAATCTCAGAGAGTAACATCAAGAACTTGCTTTAGTTACTGGTAAATTACAGAATAACAAACCATGACTTCAGGTTAAATGCATTACTTTATTCCTACGTATATCAGCTGTCAAAATGTGACTTTTATTCTTGAAGGTGAACTGCAAAGAGTGAGTAAACTGTAATATTAGAAGGTGATCTTGTTTTCATTTGTCTGTGTTGTTATGCAACGCTCAATGAGAACTGAAAGAACCACCTGGGTGTTTTTCCTTTTCGTTAAAACTCTTCAAGGATGAAGGCTTGAACATCACAGAACGTTTTCCAGTAAGTTAGACATCTTGAAATTGTTAGTTTCAGTAAATAGTTGTATGAAAGCACTTTTCAAGTTTATTTGCTTAAAGAGAACAAGCTTTTTCAGCTTAATTTTAATTCAGCAACACGTAATATAAGCTACAACTTCAATTAAATTGACTTAACTGTATTCAGCATTTATATTAAACTAAAAATTATTAGTTCAGGGAATTTTTAAAAAGTTGTCCCAACTTATTTAATCAAGGTTTTGTGTTATTACATCAAGTTTACTTGACATAAAATTTAACATATAACTTTTTAACTTATTTCTAAGTCAACATTGTAATGTTAATTTTATGCTCTGAATTTGTATTCTTTTTTTAAATTATAAATTGTTAGTGAGTCTAAATGAGAAATAAAGTCTTATGGATATTTTTGTTCAAGTCAGATATTTTTTTTCAAAATTCTTACATTAAAATTGGACAAATGTCCCCAAAACACAAAAGCAAAAATTAATTTCTAACTTTTGAAAATTCATGCCATCAAATATGTTTACATTTTTTCACCAGAAAAATGTAAACAATATAAAATGGTATAATTGTACGAACTTATAAATACTGAACTACTGAAAATAAAAAAAATCTTAATTTTTCTAATACAAAAGCCGTTATAAACATTTCTAAATAAGATGGTAAAAATAACGCAAGTACCAACAAATACACAATATCCTATTGACATTTAAAGATGTGCAGTTTGCTTTGCTGACAGATTTTGTCACGTTAAATTTTTCAAATCGTCTTAACAGCATTTAATTTTTTATCAGACGAAGATAATCTGAACACAAATTATTTACTTTATTAAGAAAACTAAGTTATCCAGATCAAGGAGGCACTCAGGTAAAAGTTATCCACTGCTAATTGTGTATAAATGGTTGCTACCATTGGGATTAGAGAATTTGGGAAACTATGGCATGACATTCCTGCCACAAACCCCTGAGGAGCGTATTAAACGATCACATCAGCATATTGATTAGAGCACTAGCTCTGATTGCAGATGCATTTCTGCTTAGTTGGGGGCCCCTGAATGCATCGTGGCAAACATTACTCTGCTCTACCCATCTATACGCTTCCACCAGAAAACTGCGCTCGCTTTCTGTTTAGTGGGTGTGTTTGTCATTTGGGGGCGGAGCCTGTTCTGATTAATCCAATTGACTGGATTCTCAGCTGAAATCTGGTGACAGCCAGCACTTAGCCTAAGGGCAAACAAGAAGAGGAAGTGACTGACGAAGAAGAACAAGAAGATAAGAAAAAGGAAAAATCAACGTTCTCCTTCTTTTTCTTCGTCCTCTTCTTCTTCCATGCTTTGAATCCACATCATGTTCTTTCACTGGAATGTTACTGAAGACTATCTGTAATATATACTGTCACATATTTAATTGTCTGTTGGCCAGTATTTTGATTTTTATAAACATAATGATCTATAAAGATGAATAAGGTATTCAGATTCTAAGGGAAATCATTTCAGTTCTTTGAACAAACAGCAGCAAACAACTTATATAGCTTCCATGTAGCATATTAGAGAAACTGTAATTATTCAGGATGAAATTTTTAGGTGAAATATAAGAATGTCTTTGGAAAGCAAATGAGGCGATCACCGTTCGCCAATCCCTTTTAAAATTCTTCATTGCATAATATTTTCTGTAGGTTTTGGAACGTCAACGCTCGTCTTTTCAATGTCAAATCACATTAGTGTTACAAAGACATGACTAAACGCGTCGCAAATCTCATTATCAAAGCAGCGAGCCAACCTGAGCAATCCAGCCTTCAGAAGTTTTAAATAAACCTGATTCAGAATTGATTTATAGCTTCTTATTCCGCACATATACAATTATAAAAACACACACATCTGACAGCGTGATCCCTCAAATTGGAAGTTTGCCTCCATCTTGTTTCACCGCTCGAAACCCTCACCAACCGAGCAGTCACAGCTGCGCAGGCAGACAATTGACTTGTTTGTGAATTTCGGGATTATAATTAACTCTGTCCGACATCGAAACGTGTCCTTTTGCAATTCACGCTTTCGCCGTGAGAAAAGAATCCCAGGCCTCTGCGTCTTCATAAATTACATTCCAGAAAGCTTTTAGAGAGAAACTTTGTTTTTCTTTCCCCCCCTCTGAGAAAACCTACTAAACTTAATTACTGCCTTTCTGAACTAAAAAGAACTCCTGTGTACGTTTGTCTTCTTGAGATTAAATGTTTTAAATTTCTAGTAAGAAACGCCTTTAGAGAAAGAGAACATGTTTTCAACGGAGAAGTCGGTCACCTCCCAAGAATGGTTTGTTTCCAAATGAAAAGACGGTAATTAACACATCAAGGTTAAAGATGGCTTCATATTAATTTTCTTGACTTTTTGCAGGTAACTGCTTTAAATTTATTTATTTTTTTTAAATCTCTTGTTTCATAAGCAATCCTTTCCTGTGATCTGAGCCCTGGGTTAACGCTCAGATGAGGGCAATTAATGACTGATTGATGTGATGCTTTATCTCTGCCAGGCAATTCTGCGTTTCCAAGCTTTCACTGCTGCTACCTCCCAGATAGCCTTTGCTCTGTTGACTTTGCCCCAGTCTGCTCCCAAACCAAACACGCTCATTAGCGACCTATCCGAGAGTGACACGTGGAGCTCCGGGCCACTGTTGAATAACGGGCCTTTAGCTGATTTCGTTCAGGACTGTAGTTTTGTGCAGCGGAACTCTGAAGTATTTTTGGAGGGCGAGGACCAACGTTCTCCACTTCAAAACATTTTTACTTCACCGCATACACAATAATACAGCAGCATGATGGGTAAGAGGGGTTACTGTGAGTGTAAAGAACTGATCACAAAAAGACACTTGTTTTCAAGATGTTCTGTTCATCTTTAGAATAGTCAAAGATCAAGAGTCTTGTTTAAATTTGTAGCTGTAATGTGTCGTTCAATTTGTTTGTTGTAGCCCAGACAGGGCTGAACAATAAATGAATAACAATACATATCGAAATAGACACATGATCGATTTCAGCAGGTAATATGTCTCATTGAATATTCAATAATTTCACTGAACTCTGATTCAGAACCACACAGCATTCTGGGGGGTCCAGGCTGAGGAAAGGCTCAACCTCTCATGGTTAACTAAGCGAGGTTGGTGGCATCGCTCTTTGGTTACCTAACAACAACCTGTTGGGTAACTTGTGCGGCAGCAGTTTCATGCTTTGCCACTGTTCCCTCATAACTGTTTAAAAAAAAAAAAAAAAACCGGTGTGGAGCTAAGAAAAGAGAAAGTGCTGCTAGCTTCAGCCGCTGTTCATGTCCACATTTACCGTCTGGCTTCTTCTGGTGCAGAATTATGGAGCACACCTCACATCAGCCGGATGAAATGCGACATCATTGTTCAGACTGCTGGAAAAGTTCATTTTCCTTAGAATTTAACTTCTTTAAGAAAAAACACCCAATAAACAATAAAGTGTTTTATTCAGCTAAATCCAAAAACCCAATCTGGAACTCTGTTCACAGCCACTGTTCTGTCAGTAGTGTTAAAAACATCCATCTCGGAGCTGTTTGTGTTGCTCCTGTCAACATTGCTGGTCATGAGTTATCTAGTGGACAAAGATTAGAAACAATTATGATTTAAAGAGCATTCACAAACACCACCTGGTGTTCAAAGCAGAATTTCTCATTTCTCTGTAGTTTTTGTTTTATTTTTCATAGGTTTGATCTTCCAGGGCCAGCCTGCTGATGATTTTGCTTTGGGATCATAAAGTATTTCTGAATTTGATTTTTTTTTTTTTTTTTTTTAACGCAAAGAAAAATCTTTTATCCCACCTTAGGCCTGGAACAGGTTTAACTGGTCATAAATTTGCAAGAAGATATTATTATTTTCTATGATAACAAATATTATAGCTGGAAAATATTATATCTGAATGATGTCCAGTGTTGTGAAGTCAGAAATTTTCCTGAAAACTCTGAGGTTTTCTGAGGTTTTCAGCGTTTGGAAGGTCAGCCATTGCTCTTACAGCATGTGGTAAATTTAGGAGGTGAATCAGATGACATTTCTCATGCAGACTCGATTCTGTTATGCCGCAGTTCTTCCATACCGTCTCGGGCGCGTATTCTGGATCCGGTTGGAGGTCGTTCATG
Organism: Poecilia mexicana; assembly: GCF_051168715.1. Taxonomy (NCBI): domain Eukaryota; kingdom Metazoa; phylum Chordata; class Actinopteri; order Cyprinodontiformes; family Poeciliidae; genus Poecilia; species Poecilia mexicana. Next base: position 27,267,300 of record NW_028263373.1, read on the forward strand.
ATGAGTCTGGACCTGGATGAAATCATTCTGATGCAGTAAAAGAATCCGGATCCATCGCTTACACTTAGGAAAATATCCAGACCTGCATCGCATAATTGTATCTCTTCAAACTTAAGAGGACTTCTGCCGTTTTTGTAGCAAATGTCTGACTTTATGTTCTCAGTAAACATCCAAGTTTATTTTATGCAAATTCATGGCTTTACAATGTCCACAGAATGTCTTAGTTTTAATACTGGAAATTTGTGCCATGTAGAAAATAAAAAAAAAGCTGGCAAAAGTATAACGTTTTGACAGAGATTATCCAAATTTTTCTTCTTGTAAATATGTCAAATTGACATAGAAATTTCTGTGGTTTTTGGCAAAAATCGTACTCCTACCTTGCCATATTTTTCTCTTCATTCTATAATGGAGCCATTACTCTGCTGTACATTAGTGCTGTATGAGGGGAAAAAGATGATCAAGTGTTAGCTTTTGTTCACATTTGAATATAAACTAGGTCTGCTTGCTCTTAAAAAGCCTCAATTAGATATTTGTTGTAAACCTGACAATGTAAATGAGCTGAATTCAATTAAAATCATGGACTTTTCAGGATGACTTGGATATAAATCATAATATTTACATTTTATTCACCAGTTGTTACAAAAATACAACTTTTTAAATGTCTTCTTTTGGCCCCATTTACCATTTTTACTTGTTTAGTCTCATTACCAAATGTTAGCCTGCTAGCACATCCACATATTGGCACTAATGATTGACAGTGTTACATCGTCTACTGCGTCTCTTCTGCCTATTGCTATTTATGTGAACTCCTGTAGTTTTTCCAGCTTGATTAATAGAACTACAGACCAAATAAGCTGCAGCGTTGGGAAGCTGAGATTGTTTGGTTTCTGCCATCCGTTCCACTGTGTGTGTGTGTGTGTGTGTGTGTGTGTGTGTGTGTGCGTGTGTGTGTGTGTGTGTGTGTGCGTGTGTGTGTGTGTGTGTGTGTGTGTGTGTGTGTGTGTGTGTGTGTGGCTCACCAGCACAATCATCTAAAGCAATGAGATTATTTTCTGTCATTTGCCATTGATTCTCTAAAAAACCGGTGAAACGCACAGATTCTTCCTTTATTTGTTGTTGATCCAGATATATATTTAAGTATCTACCGCTGAGGTATGCGATACTCAGTTAAGGTTGTGTTGTGATATATTTACAGCTGTCAGTCAGTAACCTCCCGAGACTGGGATAAGATAAACTCTGGAGACTTTGCATCCCACCACTCGCAGTTTCAAGGAGCACATACCGCAGTCATGCAAGCCATGCAATTCTATTTGATATATCCCAAGCCAATAGGAGCTGTCAGTCGGCATTAAAGTCAAATTCACATATTTACAGAAAAGTTGTCTTGTTTTCATTAGGGAGCAAAGGCCAAAAACTCAAGTAAACGACTCAAAAGCTTGTTCAAAAAACCCTTCCGAAGCTTGTTAGTGAGTTTTTAGGTGTTTGTGCAATAAGCAGAGTTGTTATCTTTTAAAATAGATAGGTATTTATACAGAAAAATTATGCAGTAATAAACATACTTTTAAAACAGGGGAGATTTTCAATAACAGAATCATTTCTCAGGAACTGTTTTGACTTGGAAAACTTTTTTTTCCTATTTTTTTTCCCAGTCAAAGTGAGACAGCTCTGGTGTGACAAATAGTATTAAGACTTGTAACGGCATGAATGATGTGTCACTTTACACTCGTGTCCAGATGTTCTTGCTCTCTTTGGGTTTGGCCAAAAACAAAATCTTTGACCACATTACTAACAGCTCTGGTCCAGTTATTGAAAACACACCGGTGAGACAGATTTTTTTTTTAAGTGCATTTTTACTGAAACATTGTATCATTTTGTCTAAATCTAACCATAATTTTGTTGAAGATTTTTAATTTCCAGTTTTTGTGCACATTGGCTCTGTCACTTTAAAGAATCTTTAGAATCAAGCCAAAACTCCAGGCATGTTTTTATTGAAGGAATAACATTATAACATGATATAAGGCCCAACAAGTTGATTTTGCATATTACCCCCCACTAAGCACAGTAACATAGGAGAATATAGAGCGCATAGAAAGTAGATTTTTACATACTCTCGAGTAGGTCTGTGAAGTGATTTAAATGAGGTTGCACACGAATGGTTCAACATATGGTTCATATTTATCACCTTTTATTAATTAGGATGATCAGAGTAATTAGCATCATTAACGCCGTGCTCTTGGTGTGGGTGTTCAAGAGACCGTAGACTTTTAGATTTCCCATAGCTTGCCAAATTTTCTAGATATGATACACAGCAAGGAAAGTTCAATAAAGTAAAGCTGAGCAGTTTTGCTTCTCATGGTTTAGCTTGTCTAAAATCGTGCTCTCTGAATGAATCGGAGAAGGTGTAGGAATTAGTTTTCTTTTAATTGGCTTCGTTCATTTCTGTCTTTTCCTTGACTTCATTGTTACACACATCCTGATCAATGGATGTGGCTAAATTTGAGTTTTCTTCATTCAGTAGCAACTCCCATACCAGAAAGCATTGTTAGCACTTGCATATGTTTTACTCTTTGATTGACAAAAGATTGGATTCTTGAGATTTCCTAAAAAACGGTTTCAGCCAATTTCTCGGTTCATCGCAGCTTTTGGCTTCTTTTTATGTTTGACGTTGGTTATTTGGTCCCTGGTCAGTAAGTTGTTTTTTTTTCTCTTTTTTTTCCAATCAAGTTAATTTAGCACATTTCAGCAAGACATTTCAAAGAGCTTTACATTGTGAAAACATGTAAAACATCATAAAGTCAACAATTGTAAAACCAGTGAGAGCCAATGCATTTGCCAATGTCAAATACATCAACTACGTTTGTCAATGTTCCACTTATAATGATTTTTATGGTGTCAATTTACATACATGCACACCTTTAGCCATAATCAAACACATTTTTAATAAAAAAAAACAAAATGCTATGGACCAAGTTGCTGTCTGATCTCTGTGATAAAGAAAATTAGATGCGCTGCCATTTAATAGCTGTATAATATTTGCTGTTCAAAAATCCAAGTGGGTCATGTTGTGCTGCTTCTTTTTAAAGTTTCACACCTTTTGTCCAACGGATGCTTTTTACACAATGTTGATACAGTTAATTTGAAATTGTGGAGCTTCTGTTTGATTTTTCCCTCATTTCTGTCTTTGCTCAGGGTAGTGGTGATTATTGGTGGTGGTGTTTGGGGGGGCAGTTAGTGGAGGGCTGGGGATGTAAGTCTTTGTTGTAGTCACAGCTCTAAATCTCATTTGTAATGGTTATCAACTGGATGGGCTCTCCACAATAGCTAATGGGGGAAAACAAATCTCTATTTGCCGTGTTTATCATTTGATTAACCTTCATATTATCCCTGTGTAATTAGCCTAATTACGAGGCTTTACACAGAACGTATGATAGCTCCTCGCATAAGCAGGTCTGAAATTTCCTGGCCTGAGACCAGCGGCTCAGTCCTGTTTGACAGGTAGAGCATGTCTGCGTATGCATGTATGCGGTAAAAAAATCTTATCTGTAGCATTTGGAAGTCACTCAGGTGAAGTTTTTCATAGAAAATATACTTCAAGGACCAGTTGTGGAGGTATACTACCCGAAAGGTGACAGATATTTAACAAAGCACTGCAACACATGGAACAGTTAAAGGCCGTTGCAACAGAAACACCCTCCGACTTCCCTTCTTGCCCCTCTGCCCCGTCTCGTTTTGTCAGACCTTCGTCTAGGCGCGTTGGTGTCTGGGCGCTGACAGGATGAGCTCTGATCGGAACCCTCTTTCCTCACCCGACTCCCAGCACACTTGCTTTGACGCGACAAAAGGTGATTTTTGCCTGCTGGCTTTCTCTTCATTGTCTCCCTTGGTTTGTGTCAAGCTGCCAGACTTGGTTAAGATGTTGACTTACAGCAGGTGTTGGAATCCGACGGACAGCGTTTGTATTAGAGGGAAGTTTGCTCCGTTAAGGTATCGAGAACTTTCTGTGTCCACAGCAACGTTGAACTTTGCTGTGTTAAGACACTAACAGAGCAGCTGGGCATTTTTACTTTGTCTTAGCCGACATTTATGTCGTCACAATAGCATTGCTACGGTGTGGTGTCTCAGTAGCATTGCTACCTTGCAGGAAGAAGGTCCTGGGTTCAAATCCCAGATTAGGGCTTTTCTGCCTGTTCTTCCCATATATGCCAGCGTTTTCTCCTGCTACTCCTGCTCCCTGAGTACCAGACCTGATTGTTGCTCTCTCTAAATTGACCTAGGTTAAAAGAGTATTTCCACGGTTGTTTGTCCTGTAAGTGTTTGTGTGTTGCCCTGTGATAGAAAGGGCGAGCTGTCCAAGGTAGCACTCGCCTCTCACCCAATGACCCCAGGATCCTGCAAGGATAAGCTAATATACACGATGGATGGATGGATTTTCTATCTCCATGCTTTTTTGTTTTTCTGGAGATCAGGAAAGCACAATATATCAGTGAAACATGTTCTAACTTACATTTTTAAAGTGAGTCAAGTTCAGAAGGCTGTCCATTCCCATTGAACCATCCGTGCTTCCAGTTTGATTTTATTTTTTGTTAGTTGTTGCATTCAGGATCTCCAAGTATGCAACCCAACAGTTTATTCAGTAAATGATTTAGAATATTTAACATAAATGATGTATTTTTGCCTTCTTGTTTCCTAACATTGGAATTTTATTTACTTTAATGTTTATTATTATTATTTTTTATTTATTTATTTTTATTTGGACATACTTTCACACCGTCTTTGTTGAACATGAACACCGTTACTGAATCCAAACCAACTTTGGCCATGAAGCTGCACATATGCTTTTCGATACACAAGAATCCAGTTGAAAGGTTTGTAAAAGGTCCTGCTGAACCCTTGAACTTGTTCAATAATTCAGCTGCAAAGGGTAAAATCGGCTCATCTTCTAAAAAAAACCAAACATGGCTGAGATAAAAATGTCCACCATGTCTCAAGGATTTAGAATGCTTTCTTCATTTATAGATCCGTCTCGCAGGTTTGGATTTTTGTTGCAGTTTTTAAATGACAAGAGGCAGAAGGTGACCTGACTGAGAATCTCGGCGATAAGATTCTGGTGTTTATTTTGGTCTCGCTGCCGGAAGAGTCTTGTCACGTCCGCTGTAGTGTTTGCGGTGGCTATGTTTCAGAACACGATGTTTGACTTGCCCACTCATCTGATGTCCTGAGACTGCTATTGCACCTGATCTCTTCAATTTTTAACACTTGAAAAAACTCCTAAACAGCCTTTTGCTTTTATTAATATGTCAGCAGACGACATAGCGTTGCACTTACAGCACCTTCAAATATTTACTCTTCTGCAAAAAAAAAAAAAAAAATCATTTCCAGATCCATAATGACCATTTGACCTCTTGCCTCTTCCCTGTCTCCAAACATAGTGACGAGCAGAGAGCGCACTTGTTTGTTTAATGCCGCTTTCACCTGTTCAGCCATTCAACCAGCGCTCCAATGCAGGGCGAGTCCAATGCATGGGAGGACTTGGCAACAACCTCTTGCAGATGGGAGCCTTTAATTTTTAAAGTGTTTTCCTTCCGCACGGCTGATCCTGCGCAGGTTGCGTCACGAACTGCGAGTGCAAAGTCCCAGTCGCCTTCCAGGCCTTTATTTGGAGAGAATCTGCCAGCCAAAGTGTGTCTCTGTCTTCATGTCTGCAGTGCATGTTTGAGGCACTGTTTTGATCGGTGGTTACTGAGCCAAAAGCTGTGTAGTTTTAAGTGTTATCTACTCATGGGAGGAAGCCCAAGGTGGGAGAAAGGGATCATAATTACCCTTTTAGTCTTAGTTCATGTTTCGGTTTTCTGGGACGAGTCCGTGTTCTGAGATATGTTTAATTAAATACGTGTAAGGAAAATAACATTGTGATTGGTTGCGAAAACCTCTGCCAGGGCATAACGTTGCTTGTACATGGATGAAAATAGACGGTAAGGTTTAGGGCTCATGTTGGAGAATCTTCCTTTCCTTTTTTTTTCATCTGTGAGAACGAAATCTTTGACCTTTAGGATTTGGGGTCATTTTTGTCTGGTGTGAACATTTGCCGCCATGGCACTCTGTCCAACTGACTAAATATCACATTGGCATGAAACATGCAACATTTTGAATATATTATCTATCAGTTATTGCACTCCAAGTAGTCTTTGTGATATAAATGTTCCACACATTTGGAAGTATTGCATTAGAAACATTTAATGGAAATTACAAAAATTAACTTCCTCAATTTTGCAAAAACGTTTTTACGCATGCTGAAGATGGTTCTCGCCTTTTTTGAAAAATATTTAATAAACTAAAGTGAAGATGGAAACATGTCTACCGAATAAGTTTTGATGTAGCAAATCAGAGTCCAGACTTCCAGCATAGAAGGGATGGCCATCAGCCTGGAGTGGCCAGAATGCTCCCATCCACTGGTGGGTTTGTGCCCGCAACTCAAAAAAAAATTTCTAAGTCCGAATCTCCAGTTCAGAAAGAAGAACTCGCCATTTTTCAGACATGTCTTGCCAATCCTAGTTTGCAACTTCTACAAACGTAGCCTGGTCGATTCATTCCAATCAAGTAGAAGGAATTCACATTTTACTTTCTTCCACATTTTAAAAGTTTGCTCAAAATTCACATGCCAATTGGATGGAAGCATGACTATTGCCATAGCACGTTTCATTGTCTGCAAACCAGTTGAACGTTGCACACAGTAATAAACAGTAAACTGACTAAAGATCAGATGCACGTTGAACCTTTTGCAAAAAGGATTCCTGAGCTTCTGTAACAAGGAATACACTGACACTGCTTCTTCACTTTGTTCACCTACATTTAACATTACTTGAAAGGCGGTGGCCTTCCTTAAACATTTACTACCAAAGAACTTAAGACCAAACACAAACATTGCTCAAAAAAGCCTACAATTTGGACCTTTAAGTGGGTCAAAACCCCTTCTAAACACGACACGAAATAGTGTCTGTTTTCAGTGGAAAATCTGTCAAATCATGCAAACGGGTTTTTAGGTTTATAGTGTTTTATCATCACTGATTCATATTGTTTTTTCCTGGTAGCCCATGAATAATACCAAACTGCTCATTCTTCCTTTGCCACTACGACTCAGCTGCTCTCGTCTGGGTCATTTACTAGAAAGACCCTTTTTTCATTTTTTTTTTTCAAATCGATAAAAAAACCACATTTCCCCCTAAAAACCCTCCTAAAAGTTGCCAATTATATTACTCATCGCAATACAAAGAAAGATGATTCTGAGGTCCAGGACCCCCAACCATGAATTGCTTTTTTACTTCCACATACTTAACTGATTAGTGTCAGTAATTAACCTTTCAGACTCAACTATTACTGGAAAACACAAGCAAAAACAGGCATACGCCTTTTGACTCCTTTTTTCCGAGATTGCACTTTCTGAAATTCACGTGAATACACTAGGAACAACTTTTCCCTTAAAAACAAACAAAAGATTTGCTTGTGGTTGAATGAGGAAGATGTAGCAGTTCATGTCTGTGTGGAACGGTTGCGTTTAACTATTTTAGGATAAAGAAGAAAGAAACCTCACTTTCTTTACAGACTATAAAATTAAAAGCTCTTTTATGCATCAGCTGGTTTAACCTCAGCTTAAATGTTCAGCTTTTCAGATTCTTGCAGCGGAGCTTTTAAAAACGGCACGAGGAGACGCTGACAGTCAAGTCAGTCACCTGTCGGCACAGCGTTGTATTTATTTATTTATTTATTTACGGGAGCTTCCGATCACTCTGGTGTCTGCGGTTTTGATTATGTCTTCAGCACGCGATCCGGTTCACAGGCCTCAGAGAATATTTGCTAGAAAGCATGTCAAGCCTTCTCCTGAACAAAAAAATAAAACATCTCTGAACCCTGCCATTTTATGTTAGAACTCCGTACTCTCTGTGGTCCTCTTTCGGATGGCTTTGTTTGATAGTTTCCTTGGTGGATATGAAAGATTAATGTGACAGAAGCACCTGCAGCAGTTTCTCAATGACAGCTGTAAAAGTGCAGAGAAACGACTGATAGAAGACATTCTGACTGCAGTGCCCTCGTAAGGCGAACTGTTTAATGTGCTGTCACGCCTCTGAGAGTCATCTCAAACTGCCCCGGCAATCACAAAAGCCTTTCTTTTTTATGAGCCTCCACTTTAACTAGAGTGTTGTGTATGTGCTCTGGTGAGTGGTGGGTGTGCGTGCGTGTTTTTGTGGTGGGGTTAGCTTGCGGAAGTTCAAAGAAATATGGAGACAAACTAAAAGCACAAAAGTGACTTTTTCCTCAAACCTTTTCTTGTACTTTGTAATACCCCTTTCACACTATTGCATATCTGCCTTGTGTCGCACAGGGAGACGCAGCGCCACAGGAAGTAACACTCTTACTGGAGCATTTGACCAGATAAGTCAGGCTGCCATGGATTTTTCTGGACATGTCGAGAAATTTTGCTGAAGGAACCATGGAGGCTGCATATGTGCAACACTGCTACCAAAATTACTCAACCGTTGGCTCAAATACTGCTGCAGTAACCCAATGGTGACATTGCTCAATTTCACTATGAAGATGCTCTGTAGGGTGCTTGAAACTGAAAGTAAAACTAAACGTTTGCCCAGGTTTCTGATTGGTTTGACTTAAAATCGTCTGACCACTTGTGGGCATTTAAATTTCTGATTTTACCCTGAAATGATCTTAAAATATGAAGAAAACGTAGTAAAAGAGTGAGAATATGGCAAAAGTAACACACCCGGTCCTGACACAGCAGAAAACAGTAAATTCCACATCTCTGATCCCGATACTGTTTAGCATCCTGGTCCACCAAAACCAACACATATTTATACAAAACATGAAAAATCTTAATTTGCTCTTGTATAAAGGCACATAGACCCATTTTATCAATATGCTAGGCACACATGGCAAGATGACATTACAGAATCCTAATCCAGTGCATTCGTTTAGTCAAAATTTTGTCTGAGATGTTGTCATGGCAATTCCGTATTAAGCTTTTTTACTGCAAACGAGTCGCTGCCATCAGCTACACTGACTTTAGTTTGTAGTAAATGCTGCAGAAGAAAACTGCTTCAACTGACCTTCAAAGTCTTAGGAAATAGTTTGAAGAAAAACAGGCGGTCGGATTTATCAAATAAGGCACTGAGGTTATCTGTATGAAGTCCAAACGCTGCAAAAAGACATACTCTGACATGGTCCTATTGGAGCAAAGCTGTGTTTTCTCTTCAGAAGCAAACTGTAGGATCCAGCTTTTCAGCTGAACAATGCAGCCCGAAGAATACTTGAAATATTCCTCCGTTTCAGGAAACCAAGGTCAACATTTTCAGCTCTGACGATCTGTAGTGGTTCGGGTTTGAACTGAGCCTGAATTGCCACAGTGGCTGCACAGTCCAAGCAGACGTGATAGTGTGAGCCTCCAAGAAAGCAAAAGCTATTGGACAAGACGAAGCTTCTCTGTCCGGTAGGAGCAAGACGAGTATATCGGCTCGATAATGACATGGAACACTTATGGGATTTTAAAAATAAAGGTAATCTAAACCGTCCGGCTGTGGTCGTCATAAATCACCAGAAGAATGACGGAAAACCTGTTGCTGTGCTGTATTCCATTTTAAAGAGCATTCAGTCATTTGCGACTTATGCAAATGACAAAGGGCTGGCCTACTTTCAGGTCAGAAATTGGTAATGCAACTGTCCTAGCTCTTTTTTTTTTTCCAAAATCTGACCCTGATGGAGAGCAACATAAATCATCCTGAGCAAATTGGAGATGTAGCTATCAGAATTTCACCTGCAAACGCAGCTATTAACCAATTCTGAGATGTCTTGAAGGCCAGTAAGAAGAGATGCGAACATCATTGAACATAACCATTCTTCTGTAAATGGTTATTTATGCCAGTAGGATAGGCAATGTCAAACACTGTAAAACAGGGTTATAACATCTTTAATACAGAATGAAAACTCTCTCTGGGATCTTAGATCAGTAAATAGTGTGGAAAGCTTAGCAACAACTTTAAAATAAGCAAACGTCCCCAGTAGGCCTGTCGCAATAAGCATTGACTCTATTAATCGCATGATGCATTAAAACAAACTCGATTTCCATTTTTGTGATTTATTGTTTTTCTCTTCTTTCTTCATCCACCAAAACCTGGATGACAAAGTCTTCTGTCTGGTGTTTTGGACTTTACAGTTCATTTTATTTGTTGTCTCCGTTTTATTTATTTCAGATATTTAAAATGTCTTCCGGTTCCAGCGTTAAATGCTGATTACAATTTAAAATTGATTAATTTTTGAGAATGTGTTCTTGCATTAGTATGCGATTACTATTATGTTACTTGAAAATGGTCTCAAAACAATATTATCATTTATCGCAATAACTTCTGGAACAATCTGGAACAGTCCTGCAAAATTTGTCATTGTGACAGGCCTAGTTCCCATAGGAGTATGCTAGAAAACAGGGCTGAACAGATGTGAACATTTAGGCCGATATAATGTCAGATATTACTGTTGCCCCTATGGCTGATAACCGATACAGATATTATATATAGTTCCCAACCCTTCAGCACCATGACAAACAACCACACCACTGACATTTCCTTTTCTTCAGGTAAACACTCCAAATCCTGCAGAACTATTATTGTGCTGAAATACATAAACATCAATAAGATGCAAATAAATGTTTGTTATTAATATTAGCACCTATTTACTTATTGGGCCGATACAGATATGTTAAAAAGTGACTAACATCGGCCAATATATTGTGCACCACTACTACTGAATTCAGAACTTTAAGTTCAAGATGATAAATGATCAGCCTTCCTGTTACCTGCTCAAAGTCGTGTCTCTCTGTCTTTCTCTCCTTCTTTCTTTTTCATTTTTACTGACATGTGAAAAATGCTTTATTTTCCTGGAAGTTTCTCACAACCGTCCGTTTGCTTCTTCTGACTTCAGCGTTCAAACATCTTAGTGACACTGAAAATAGTCAACTTGGTCTTCTCTCAGTAACTACATCCATCACTTAATAGTGTTGGTTTGGTGCAACCTGGTAGTTCTTGGGATTAGGAATGTGGCATTTATCATATCGTTTATCATTTATTGATATAAAATACTTAGAATTCTGGTTTACTGTTGCCACAATAAATTTAAATTAAATTATGTTTAAAACTCTCAAGACTGTGATAATTATGGAGATTGCTAGTTGTACTACTTTTTCAACAAACAGTGAAAAACATATTTTCAAATACCAAAAAGTTACTTTGTGCATCTTAATGATGTATATTACTTCTTGACATGCTTTTCGAGAGCAGTGTATGTGGGGCCATGCAGTTACAGCCACACAGTTACCTAAAAAATAAGTAATAAATAGTTCTTATCGTCATTTTTATCAATTTCACAATAGTACCACAAAATATCGTGATAAAACCCTTAAGTCCACATCACCCAACCCAAGTTGTGTTTGATGGCGGTGGTTGTCTCCGTCCCCCAAAGCGGTTGCGCTGTGATCCATGTCTTAGTCTATTTACCATGACTGTGTTGGGAAAGTACAGAAGTTGGTCTGCAAAGACAGGTGGGTGTGACACAGCGACGCTCATCTGAATTGTGCAGCACGCAGAGCAGGAGGAAAGAAATCATAACTAAGAGCCAGTGAGGAGGCAGGGGGGGCGCAGGGGGATTTGAGCAGGTATTAAAGGATGATTGCGCGTGGGCTTGTCTGCCGTGCTCCCGAGAAAGAATACAAACCCCGCATCAGATGGAGTGAGGATAATAAAAAGCAAGAAACATCAGAACAACAAAACACAAACAAAAAGGAGACAAAGAGAGAGAGAGAGCGGTGCATAAATAGTTGAAATATTTCAAATGATTTCAGAAGGTTCTGGTGAAACACTGCATGTGTGTGTCCTCAGCGTCTGCAAGTCGTATTAGTGTCTGGTGATGATGTTCTCTGTACTGTAACTGTAGTGTACACCATGTACATTTTAAATAAAGTCTGAATGCCGCACGGTTCAAATTGGCACTTTTGATCACAGATTTTAATTATTTCTTACAGGAAAAAAACGAAAAGAAAAAAGAATTACTCCCATAATCTAATTCATAATCCTTCATGGTTTATAAATCAGAATGATCCCTATCTCCCCCAACGACTGATTCTATCTCCTTTTTTGACAGCTGTCAACACTTAAAAATGTTTTGGTTACATATGAATTACATCATTTTTCAATACTCTTTCTGTTTTTAAAATACTTTGTTTTTCGCCGCTCTTTGTCTGGCGTATCGCACTTTTGATTTGTTGATGCCGTGTAGGCATTGCGAGCGCAGACGACGATCACAGTCAGGGTTCAAAGTGATTTCCTCTCCGCTTTAGGTTCTTTATCAGAACGGACACGTTGTTGCGTGTCAAGAGCATCGCCTTCGCTCTCTTATTTTTGCAGTGTAAATCTGCCAGCTGCTTTAAATCTTGCACAATCTTAATGGGGCCTGGGGGAAGGAAATCTACAGAAATAATCACTTACTTCCACCTCCAGAACCCAGAGAGATTTTTACTTCAGTTATTTGCTCTGTGTGTGTGTTTGTGCGTATGTGTGAGACAGATCCAGTGATCTCGTTTGATGATGTGTGTCTTTTCAGCTCAGAGCCATGTGGAACCCACCGAATGACCAGAGCGGACAGGTAGCTGCCAGGATGGAGACCACTCCGTCTCTGGGGAGCGCCAGCATCTCCGTCTCTCAGCAGCAGGCCCCCAAGAAGTTTGCCCCCATGGTCGCACCCAAGCCCAAGTTCAACCCGTACAAACAGATGGGAGACGCCGGCCTGTCTGACCCTGCAGGTAACAAAACAAAGAAATGCCTAAAAGTGTTGATATCAAGCAAATTATTAAAGGGGGGCAGGATTATGTAAAGTTGACCTTTTTAAGCTTTGCATCCTGTTAAAGTGTTATTCATCAAAAACACACCTAGATTGTTGCTTTGATTTTTTTTTTCCTGCGTGATTGAGAAACCTTTATATCGCCCATGGCAACTATTCAGCTGTGCAAAACGCCTGGTTGGACCTAGCTCCGCCTTCGAAGCGGTTTTCTAACCCAGCTCCTGCAGACTAGCCTGGAGCAATTAGCAAATGCCTAGTGGAACTGAATTGAGGCCCAATTTCAAGGCTTTAAATTACTAAATCTTATTTCTTTTAAGTCGTATTAAAAGCATTTTTATAACAACTGATGGTAGCATACTTACTTGATTGTGCTTTAAAAGGATTCTATGTAATACTGCCCCTTTAATAGATTATTTTTAAGTTGTAAATCTTCACACTGAAGTTGCTCGTCCACATCCCTCAACTTTCTTTTTTCCAGCTGAGGGTGTGGCATTCATAAATCTTCTGTCTGTTGTAGATGAACTTTATTAAGTCTAGTATTGTCTGTAATTAACATTGTAATTAATTGTGTCTTTCCACATTGTTACCTTTTGGTAAATGTTTTTAAAGTAGGTCTCCAAGTTTTCAATTAGGTTTTTTTTTCAGTTTTACAAAACCTATTGCATCTAGACCTTGAGGAGGTTTAGCTAAAGCTTTTCAGCCTTTTTTGAAAACTCAGAGGACCTGAGCTCAAAATGGAAAAAAATATAAATAAATAAATAAATGTAGAGTGACTTGCTAAAGTATTCATAAAGGATAAGTAATATTCAGCTTTTTTATTTCAAAAAATAGTCTCCTGTAGTCGGCACTTTGTAGAAAGTGCCAGCAACACCGGGTTGCACTGGATCACGGGTCCAATATTCCTATTTCTAATAATTGAACAGTGTTATAGTCCAGTAAAGAATATTATTCTTTACTGGACTCTTATTCTTTCATCAGCTTCATTTTCCTTCCACATCACAATTATGCACTGCTCTGCATTAACCTGTCACATGAAAATCCCAATAAAATACATGGAAGTTTGCGATTGTAACATGATAAAACGTGAGAAAGTTCAAGGGGTCAGAATAGTGCGTGGCTTAAAAAGGTGCTGACTCGCATCATTTTTCCTGTGTAGCCGTTGTAACGGTGTTGTACTGAGCCCGTCCTGGAGTGAGGCTCTGTTAGAGGCGTTAATTTAAGAACAGTGGTGAGAATGAGGGACTCTGAGCAGTTGACGGTATTGACATTTTAGATGTGGGGAGGGAAGGAGGGAGGTGGAGTTCCTGCATGAATAATACTGAATAAACAGTGCAAGTGCTGTGGTTTGCAGTCATGTGTGAGTTCAGGAAGCCTTATGTTGAATGTTTTTTTTTTACGTCTCTGGGGACATGATGGTTTATTTAAAAAAAAAGACTTCTGTCTTACTTTCAACACGATAATTGCACGTAGTGAGTGTGTGGGTGTTAAATTTTCTTTAGTGCAGGTTGAAATATTAAGCTAATAGCTTTCTTTTTTGAATTGTAAAACTCAAGTTTTTAAAAAAAGCAACTATCTGCAAAGGGTAATATAATTTTGAGCGAATAATAGATGATAACTGGGGTATTTTATTTTAGAAAAAGCATATTTATGAAAGATTCTTGGTGTTTTCTCCAGGAGAGGCATTTGTTGTTTTTTTGTTTTTTTCTTAAAGGTAAAACATTCTATGTTAAAAAGCTAATTTTACAAGCTCAGGATTTTGACTCAAAGAGGAACAACATTGGGACAATTTATGCAAATTATATCAAAAATATTTTATTTAAATAAGAGTATGGTAAAACACAGGAAGTAGGCTGCAGATGGACAAGAACGGTGAAAAGTCAAAGCCATCAGGATTGCTCATTTGAATTGAAAAAGCAAGGTCATGTTTTAATAAGTTATAAATGCGACGCTCTGTTTGAGTCGTCTGCCGTTTAGAAACGTTTGCAAACTTTTCAGAATTTGTTGTGAAGTCTCCAGCGTCCAAGATGTTCTAACGGCGGGACGTGGCACAGAGGCGATGGCGCGCAGCCGTGCGTCTTCCCACTTCCTGTCTGGCTGATATGTTGTAACATGAGCATTATCTAAACGTCTACCCTCAAGCCCCCCCTGAGAGCACCTAGATTTCCAAAACAGGGGAAACGGTTATGAAATTCGGCGTGTAGTGATCACACTGTGAGGCTGAAAACACGGCTGTCAGTGGGGGTTTGCGGTTTGACTTCAGATCTCCTTCTGCTGCAGATGTTGGCTTTGTGAAAATTGTTCTTAGACGGCTGCTTTTTCAGGTTTGCCCACCGCTGAAAGGAGGGCAAACAAACAAGAAAACCCCCCAAAAAGAAACAAGACGTTTAACACACGGCTATTAGTGAGATTCAGTAAGGAGATATCTTACATATGTAGTCTGGAAAAAAAACCCAAACAAAACAAAAAACATTTTTGTTTCTATACTCTTACATTAAACCAAAGGTAATTTTCAAATATTTGCTCTCTGATGAATATACTTCTAATTGAAGGACAAAAACAGAGTTTTGCAGAGTAAAACAGGAAATCAAACATAAACAAACCCATTGAAATAGCTGCATCAGTCATTTCTCTGAATGGTGAGAATAGCTGGGTTGGTTTCTACTTGAGGAACATGAAATGACTTTGACTCATTATGGAGACATTAAACAACGTTCCAGTTAGGAGTGAGTGGCTGCTGTAAACTGAAAAACCTTCACAAAAGTCACCAATAGTTTTTCAAAAGGACAGAATCATGTGACTACATGGTCAGGCTGCTACACACACATCTTACTTCTGTTTAAGCATCACACAATGAATCATTTTGCTGGACGATGAATTGTCCCAGAAGTTATTGTGGTACATGATAATCTTATTGTTTTGACATTATTTTCAAGTAATACAACAATAATGGCAAAATAATGCAGGAAGACATTCTCAAAGATCAATGAACTTTAAATTCTAATGAACATTTAACACAGAAAGTGGAAGACATTTTAAAAATCCAAAAATACGTAGAACAACAGAAGCATTAAATAAAGTGAATTATGAAGTCTCTGTAAGTGTTTGTCAAAAAGTGGTCTGGTTGAAACCAGACTGAACCAGAACACCAGACTGAAGACGTTTATCATCCAGTTTTTGGTAGAAAGAGAGAAAAGAGAAAAACAATAAATTGTGCAAATAGAAGTTATTGAGCTCATTTCAATGGATCATGTGATTAACTGATTTATTGCTTACTGCAGCTGACCTAGTTCTGTAAATAATTCTGATCATGAAAACATGGAATTAATTTAAAATTTGCAAACCATGTGCGTGATTTAATTTAGTTTGAAATCAATAGTTCTGAAACCACCGTGATTTTCCATCACCCTGTTCCTGCTCCAACTGGAGTTCTCTCTGGCTATATGGAGACTTAAAATCTGTTGAAGTCTTCAACAAAATTTAGTAGTTTTCTGTTTTTGTTTTTTTACTTTTTCCCCTTTTTTTGGAGGGTGTGAGCTCGAACCTGATTGACAGCACTAATACCTTCCTCCTAATTTTGCACGAAGCTTGTCAAAATTGAATTGGTAAATTGAATTTTTAAGAACTAATCTACAGAAAATGATTCACTTCCTCTGTACAAGTCATTATCAGCAGAAGAGACCATTAGAAAGTTGTTTTATTTAGTTAAAACTGCTGTTCCAGCTGTTTGAAATAAAAAAAAAAAATCAAAACAATTAACTCAAAATAATTTCTGTGACAAAGTTCAAGGTTATAGTGAAGGGCAATTTGAGAAGCTGAACAGAACCGGTTGTATCATCTGTTTGATAATAGCACCATAATGATAGCGGTTTATCCCTGAAAAGTTCTTGTATTATTGCAGTTTCTGTTGCAGCTTTAATTGTAAGCAGCGTGGAGACACTGAATAAAGTTTTTAGCCCTTTTTTTTAAGCTGGGTGTGTGTATTATGAGTCAGATTCCTCAGCAGCTCATTGGCACGTCCATTCTGAGTTTGCAGTGTTTTGACTTTGTGGCGCCGACGCCTGCAGCAGCGTCATTGTTTTTCATGTTTTGTTTCCCGGCTTCAGCTAACGAACTCCCAGTGAGCGTTTCCTGAAAAATGTCCAAAAGGTTTCCTCAAAATCAGATGGATTTTAAAACAACTTGTTAATCCAACCCTTTTTATTTTTGAAGACAAAAAAAAAAAAAAACTTGCCGTAGGCCGACACTAATCAGTTTGGGTGTTTGTTTTTTTCAGAAGGCCAGCTAACAAATGGTTAGTGTGCTAATGTGTCAGAAGACGCATTTATTGCTGCTTATTGCTTAATTTATTGCCAGATTTTCAATAGAATCCATAATGGATCGTGTTCACAGCATATTTCTCATTGGACCTTTGAAACTACAAACGGATTCAGACATAAAGCGGCTCTTTGTTTACACAGTGTCACAACTGGACA
Organism: Poecilia mexicana; assembly: GCF_051168715.1. Classification (NCBI taxonomy): domain Eukaryota; kingdom Metazoa; phylum Chordata; class Actinopteri; order Cyprinodontiformes; family Poeciliidae; genus Poecilia; species Poecilia mexicana. The sequence goes on from NW_028263373.1 coordinate 27,284,660, forward strand.
CCAAGTCATCTGCTGATCAGACAGCACTACATTTATCCTGTTTTTATCACAGTTGGTGTCAAAGTAAGTGCTGCGCATCCTAGAGGGCTTTTGCTGTCACAACAAGTTTTTCTGGTCAGGAACTCGTCCATTCCTCGTTTGGTACGTTAGGAGCAAAGCAGCTTGGTGAATTTTACTGCCAACCAATCAGAAAGATGACTGAGGTAAACAGGTTAGATTTTATGATTTTAAAAAAAGTCATTGAACATTTATGGTAAAAAAAAATGTATTAGACTCAATAGTTTTAGCATCTCATCTTCCCTCCTGCGTTCTGAGGCCTCCTTAGCGCCACCTAATGACCATCACTTTGAAAAACACTGCATTAAGCCAATTTCATGCCAAGTGAAGAAGAGTAGACGAAAGCAGTATATCAGTAAATTGTGGTAAAGTGACATCAGCAGCTCATTTATGAAAGAACTGGATATTTTTTTCCACAGAGCTACACTGAACCCCCGTCTAACTGCGGTTCAGAGTTTTTCTGCGAATCGCAACTCCAAATTATTCACGGAAATTCATGTATTTCAAAGATTTTTGTCATAGAGGATATCTAGGTTATTCAAAATAAAATGTAGCTTTGGCAGTTGGAATACCTAGACTAGGACTTTTTTTGTTTTTTGCTGTGATTTTTGCTTCCGTGTAACAATAGACCTAAAATATTGAGTTTTTGTACATTTGATCCACTTCTTAAAAGGCTGATGGAAAGGTCAACCGCAAAAAATAAATTGTTTCCGGAAAGGGAAGTCACTACTTGGGTTTTCCTTTTAGTTTCTGGGAAAAAAAAAGGATGACGTGATGCAATCGTCTTACTTTTAACTCTGAATGAAAGTGCAGGAACTTTGGGTGAGTTGTGTAAATTAGTTTTATTTCAGTTTTTCTTTTGGCGGGATTCACAATTTGACCTCTAAATGGGTCAGAGTTCTTCTGTGAAGGTCGGCTGGCGTGAAAAGGTTGAGACCTGTGATGGCAACCTGCTGCATGTAAAATAATAAGCAGCCGTTATGGAAACACTTCCAACCTTTTGCAGCAGAAAAAGCAGGATCCCCCCCCCCAACTTTACAGAAATAAAACTGAACTTTTTTAAACCTCCTCTGCACCATTTCTTTTACTTACTTTTAATCAATAAGGTAGTGATTTGCATTCTCATGAAACAGAGGTACCAGTCTTTTATTTAGATTTTCTTTGGATTATATATATGCTTTGCTCCTTTTTGTAAATGTCTGCAAAAAACTAAATACTGTAACCTTCTAGTAGTAAAATGTTTTGTCTCATTTTAAGGCAGAAATATCACTTCCCTATTTTGCAGAAATCACTTCCTATCATCTCTCTTGCAGCTTTTCTTCGTCGGCTGCATGCTCACAGGGTTAATGAAACACTATTATTTAAAAGAGTCAGGAATATTACCGTTGATAAGTATTTGTTTTTACTGATTTGCTCAAGAATCCATTTTGCAGGACTTTAATGTTGAAAGCAATGCCAGCGCTTTAGGAGATGCTTTCCATTCCACACTGCTCGGATCTGATTAGGTTTTGGGTGATGCGTCCGCTAAAATCCGCGTTCATTTTCTGGTTAAATATGTGTCTTTAATATGATTTAGATTAGCATCAGCATTTTGAACGTGCAAACAGGAGCGCTAAAGCCTTCTTCAGTCTTCTCTTCTTGTCAGGGGATAAGACATCTTTATGAACAGATAATCGGGGGTCTCTTCTCATTTTCCTTTTTTTTTTTATTTAATTCCTCTATGCCAAGTAAGGGGTGGGGGGAACTGTCTGATAAAAAAAAAATCTGGGATTAGCATAAAAAATAACTCAATTTGGTGTAGCGAGTGGATGTGTCTTTTGTCTAGCAGGGGCCGGCATCAGGGCTGCAGTGAGCAGTCAGGGGCCGTGTTTATTGTGGGGACAAAGGAGGCTGTGCAGGCGGGGGGGCCCGAGGTTTGGCCCCACTCATCTTCTTTTTTTTTTTTTTTAAAGGGACATACTTGTTCTGATTAAAGCCCAGCAGGAGCGCACGAAGTCTCAGACGGTGACCCTTTACTTAAAATTTTTTACATCAGGTCCCATGTTGGGGTTTAGGGTTATCCTATATATGCTGGAAGACATATGTGAAGGTCAGTTGTGTTTTTTTTTTTTTTTAATATGTATTATCTGTAGAGAGGTAGTAGAACAAGGGCGTTTTTCTATTTGAAAATAACTTGAAAAGATGGACTGTCACAATAAGAAACTAATTAATAAATTAAATCACAAAGTAAAATATTAACTAAGACATGGACTCGAAATGCTTTATTATTTTTATGTGGATAGACTTCAAGGTTTCCCCCAGAAAACTTGCTAAGCCTGGTGGTTGGGCGCTAGAGCAGCCATCCATCCAGCGCCCCGTCGTGTTTTTGAGTTAAAAAATGTTAAACGTTAACAGGAAATTTGAAAATATCAGTTGATAATCATGTGTTATTGTAAAATTAACACCTGAACACCAACTATAAAGTCTTAGAATATGCAATATGCCTGGTGGGGCTGCAAGTAAAGCCTGGTGGCCCGCCAGGCTTATAATACACTTGGGGAAACCCTGAACTTTATTTATACATTTATTTTGGATATAAAATTACTTCCAATTCATCAAAGTGAGAATGACACGTCTAAAAAATATCTTCCGAAACCACAAATGCACCTGATGACGAAGAGGTGAAATCATCACAGAATTCTGAAAAGCAATTTTTTTTTCTGGCACTGTGCTGCCCCCAACTGGTCAGCTGGAGAAACTGAGCAGTGCTCTCGCCGCTGCATTTTGTCGTTTGACCCGACTCGCACGTAAACCTGACCTGCATTCCCACCCCAAGTATAACACCCTGCACTCATGACGCCTTTGTTTCAACACTGACGACTTTTCTCTTTCAAGTATGTAATCAAACTTTGAAATGCGTTTCATTCTTATTATCGCCAATAGCCGATCATAGCTGAGTCGAAAGCTGCTGCCAGCCTGGGGTCACATGCGCCGGTGACTAGGTTTGTGTATCGGTGCAAGACGTGATGTCAAGGACAGAAGTCAGACACTCGAAACGGTTTCTCCTTGAGTCATGTTCACCTTTCAGAAGGCGAACTCATAAAATTTTAATAGGTTGATCTCTCTTCACAATCCTTTTTTGTTTTTTGGCGGTCTGAAACTAATTTAGAGACGTGCGTGAGCCGAACAAATGGTGCTAAACGTTCTTACAAATTAGTCATTTTTCTGCATCTTCTCTCAAAATGTCATATAGAGTGATAAGAATCTACCGTGTGCAGATAGGATTACATGAAAAAGCCCTAAACCCACTTGCTTAATTACTGACTAATACGTAACTCTCGGCGCGGTTTCATAATGTCTGGCTCGCCAATCATCAAGGGCACTACGTTTGGTTTTTTTCTTTCTTTTCGGGGCGGTGGGGAGACTTATCAAAGTGAAAGTTAAACATCCGACAAGAGCTGTTTTTAGTTTGAGGGTGAGAAGGGGGGAAAGGAGCAACTTTAACACGAAGTTCCAACAAAAGCTGCTGCTAATTGTTTGCTAAGAGCAGTTCAAACATGTGCATAAGCTGTTTTTATTCCTCCCTGCTTGACTGGCCAGAGGCAAACTGACTACCGGTTGTTATGTCAGAGTCCCTCATGGGTGTCACCAGGAGAATTTACAGGAAACCCACCATTGAGTGGATCGGCCTCCCTGTAGATACCACAGGCCCGCGCTCTGGGCTCATACCAAGGCAACTTTTCTCTAAGTGGAGCACAGCAGACTCTCTCAACTTCTCCTTGTGTCTGCAGCTTTCTGCAAAGTGGGTGTAAATCTTGAACAGTGGTTGTTTTTGCGCCTGTATTATGTTTGTATTCCCGTCGATCTTTTGCTCTGTAACTTGAAACGTTTAAAGTCTGACTTCGCCAGAATGAAGTATTTCATTTCTCCCAATCTTGTCACTCACCTCTGAACCTGTAGTATTATGATATGTTTTTTCCTCAGATGCTGCTGATGAGTTAAGAACACAATAACTGAGCTGCAGCTGGCTGTGGGTTTTCATTTTTATTTTTACAGCTAAACACTTTTTTTTCCCTTTCCAGCGTTTTCAATCTAAAAATGAGTGACAACAACCCTAATTCCTGCTGAGTGAGTTTGTATGTAAAGAAGGAGCAGCCTACTACATGTTGAATTTCATTATTTTAGTTTAGAAAATCCACGAAATACTGCACCACGCCTTCCACATTTTGGAAAAAAGACCAATTGATATAATCTACGTGTTACTTTGAAGGGTGGTGAATGTCCTCCGGTACATTAAAATGACAATGGTCTATTATTTTTGATTTGTACAAGTTTTATGGTAACATTTGCATAAAAAATTCTAGGTGCTCAGATATCAGGAAGTGTCAGGCAGAGGTAAAAGTTCCTAGTCAAGACATTCTTCATTAAAAATATTCTTAAAATACCTTCAGCCAGTTCTGAGTCTCCAAGCCCTCTCAAAGTTTTGTAAAAGTGTCTTCTGCAAGGACACAATTCCTCCCGATTCAGCAAACATTTAACTCAAGTATGAACTGCAGGAATTTGGATTTACCATTTAGTATTTTTCTTCGTTTTCTTTTTTCAGCAGTACTGTGGAAGCTTGGTGGGGAGGAATTTCCTTAGTCTGACACTGGGTAATAACTTCTCTCTGGCTGTAAAGAGTTGATTAGTAGAGTGTTTTAGTAATTGTTATCTTGTTAGTTTTGACTGAAAACATCTGTAGGCATTTCATGGGAGACATTCAGTGTGTTTGTAATATGAATCTCTGTTATTCCATGCTAACTATTCTTTCATCTTGAGGAACTTTTTATTGAAATGAAGTCAGCCATGAACCAGATGACAGAAAAAGATAGAGTGACCGGCACTAAAATGAATCTAAATCCTGGTGAGATTGCTTTATTTCTTAACGGATGGTTGCTACGCCAGCTTTCCAGCATATCATTGTTCTCTATCAGACTGGATTTAACAATGTTGACCAGTAAGTTGGACTCCATGACAAGGGCTTGGACAGAGTCGACCCAAAAGAACGAAACAATGCGTCAGCCAAGCTCCTTCTCTATTGTTCTAAAACCATGAAACCTTCCATTTGTTGCTTATCTCGAGATTTCTCAGTTTGTTCGGCCAAATTCTTGAATTTCAAAGCGGAGGCGACCGTCCAGAAAGCAGAAACCCCTTTCAATCTTTTGCTAGATCGCTTCCTTGGTGCAACCCAGGCGTCACATTGCTATTTTAACAAACTTCAATTCTTCTTAGACCTTATATATACAAGCATTTAACGATGAAGTCCTTCTATTTCACTTCAGGATTTATATCTTAAGGCACAATGACAAAGATAAAGTGACTGAGTTCAGTTAATGTTGTCATAAAAATGTCCTTAATGATAAAAATGTTGGATGTTCTGGTCCATTATTAAAGTGAATTACCTCAAGCAGAGGAATGACAGTCAGTGAGGCAGTTAAACCTGCAAGGTTTCTTAGAGTTAAAGAAAACTGATTGTGTGCCATATGCTCCTGGACACACACATGCCATTTTAACAGACGAGAAAATCCCCTGTGAAAGTAGAAACAGGACCCGGTTGTGCGGCGGAGGATTCCCGTCATGGCAGCGGCTCGAAGGTGTCGTGTTCTGAAACTAGCTGAGTGCGCGCAGCAGCGGCTGCTTGCAGTGACATTTGACTGGCTTCGTTTACCCTCTCTCAGGCTTGTTTAGAAGAAAAGACAACAAAGACTTCCTTCCCACCTTTGATGAATATCTCTTTGAGTCATTAGAAAAACCTCACAGACCACACATTTCAGTGAATGTGAGGGCAATTTATTGTTTGGGCTCCCGGATAAGAAAGCTTGTAGCTTTGAACCCTTCTCTCAATATTAGTTTCTTCACTTTTATGTGCGAAAGATAATCTGTCTGTCGTTCCTGATCTCGGTTTCTTTTCTCGTTCACTGAGTAGCTAATTTTGCTTGCTTTCATACTTAAAAAGAGAGCATCTCCAAAGAATCCCTCCATAGGATCTCCAAACTAAACGAAGTCATAAATCACTCTTCTATACATATCATACTAATTAAGAGCTGGGCTCAGCTGCTGTTCTCCAGCGGAAGATGGGGGGGGGGGAAAAAACTGGTCCATAATTATGTCAAAACAATGTGCTCTCCACCTCTGCCACAGCTCATTTGGGTCCAGGATGTGGAGATGAAACATGTGGACTGTCACCAAGGACTTAAAAAGAGTTTGTCCTGTTTGTGTGGAAAGGGCTGCACATTTCTGGCTCCTTAAAGGACAACGTTCTGGATTTGTTGAAGTGAGGTTTTGTTAAAATCCTAAAACTGTTGGAGTCCTGATTTAGTGTTGGAGGTGTCACAAAGCTGAGTGAGAATGAGATTCATCTTCACAAAATGCTATTCAGTTGCTCTTATGAAGTAGCTGTAAGCTAGCATGAGTGCTGCACACTGGTGCATGAGTGCTGCACAATGGTGTCGAGCTTTAAGCTCGACACCATTTTTTTTTTTTTTTTTTTTTTTTTTTTAAAGATATTTTTGAGACTCTGATTTTGGAATAAGGAAGGAAGTATTTCTTCAGATTTACAAAAATTCAGAGTTCCACAATCAGGCGCTGCTACAGCATGCGAGGCTAATGCTTAGCGGTGGACAGTGTCAACTATAAACCTAGCTTAAAAATGCCTTTTTTTTTTTTGTTGACAGTCTGCTTAAAAACTGTTGGTTGTGGTCAATAACACTTGGCTACAAAGACATTTTTGAGGCCTCCATCTTTACATGTATTTTTGTGACAGCAAAATAAATGTAAAGAGAAAAATAAAGAAATAAGGAGAAAAATTACAAGATAAAAGTTTAACCTTTAGAATAAAAAGTCCATTAAGATTAAAAACCTCTTTTTCAAGGTAGTCCTGGCCAAAGCCTATTTACTTATAGCAGTTTTTAATGCAGATGGACCACATTAGATTTTCTCTGGTCTGAACTGGATAATTGAGTATTTGTTTCAGGGTGGTTGTTCATGTAGAAGTCTATTATTATTTATAGAGGAAATAAAGGAAAGAGGCTGTGCGCCACATTGGATCTTCCTGTGTGAAACACTTCATGAGATGTAACAGGTTTCCGATCAGAATAAACTACCTGACAGAAAACTTTCTTGTCTTGAACTGTTTCAGGTGTAGTTATATTGGACGTGGTTTATATTTTCCTCTCTCAATTTGTGTTTGACACAGGAAGATCACAGGTGGTGCACCGCCTCCTTCCTTCTATATGCTGTGTGTAGATAATCATTGACTTTTTTTTAAAATAACAATAAAAGGAAACCTTTTAAGATTTATCAAAGTGTGTGAACTGCTTTGAAATACTACAGTGTGTAGTTATTTTAAGTCAGTAGAAGCCCCCTCTGGTGTTGGGTCTTCTCGGACTACCCGTTAGCTTTAGCCTCTGGGGTTTCTATAAAATTTAGATGCTAAGAGAGTTTACTGTAAACATTTGTTAGTATTTCACTTTCAGAACTATCCCTTTTTTTATTTGTTACAGTTTAGTGATGCGTTTCTGCAGACCTTATCTGTTTGAGCCTCCAGACGCGCATATCTTCTGGGACGCAGGGCAGCGATACGTACACGAACCGACTGACCCTGAAGAGGCTGAAGACCCCCGCATGGGGTTGAATACCAGAGTAAGCCAGAGCCGAGGATTCCTCTTGGATAAGATGTCTTGCCAGACCTAAAAACAAACCCAGTTCCTTCCTTCTCAGGAATCTCGAAACTTCGGTTCTGTGACTTTAACAGTTCAGCTCCACATGTGGACCTACGGTCCCAACCCCAACACACAATCCACAATCTCTTTTCTTTTCTTTTTTTTTCTTTTTTTTTTTTTTTTTGGGATCCCGCTGAGGCTCTCAGACAGCGGCGACTCCGGCTTTCAGCCCGTAAATCAGGCTCAGGTTGTTGGGAGATAATTTCCACTGTGTGCGGCCAAAAACACCCTCGCCCTGTATTTTAGGTTTCTTCAGTTCGCAGCCTCTTTCTTCCTTTCCTTTCTGTCAAGTGTTGGACACTTTGTGTGAGAATTGCACTTCATGGCTTTTGTCCTAAATCTTTACAAGCCAGATGGCCGCTGCGTACACACACAGAACTCTGGTGAAATTGTACATATGCAAATCTGCTAACATATGCTCAACCTTCAATGTATAATCTTCCTTCCCTCACCGCTTACTGATGTAACTAATCCTCCCTACTACTTTGAAATGAAAAAGATTTTCTGCTGTGTGAAATTTCTGACAACGAACATTTAAAGGTTTAATTTGAGTAGGAAATTTAATTAGCCACTGTTAGCCACATTTGGTCGCGACAGCCAATCATAAACATCGCTAATATGAAAAACAAAGTCTAATATTAGCGCGAGTGTCACAGCTGGATCCATCGCTCGGCTCTTTATCGTCTGCTCCACAACACTGGTCGGCCCGATAACCAATTACACCTCTTACGGCCCCCTCCAATAGCTTTAATCACTGATTAGGATTCCTCGTTCACAAAGCAGCTACTTAAAAGTAATTGCTCAATAAAGGGAGGGGAAGTTGTCGTATTAAGGAGGTGTTCCTGCTGCTTCTCTCATTAGCGACTCACTCGGAGCTTTCATCTCCCAATTGTCGCAAATGGAGTCGGTTTCATTCACAGCACAGTATCCGTCCTCCCCTCCTCCTGCAGCTCCCTGAATTCAGCTTGCTGCGCGCCGCCATAAAGCGCGATGCCATTAGCGGCCGCGCTAACTCACAGCACAGAAGGAGCTCGCCTGCTTTCAGCTCTGTTGGTTTCTGATTTGTTGCAAATACAACATATCAAGTGACGTAAAAGGGAAGTTTTTTTGTTTTGTTTTGTTTTGTTTTGTTTGTTTTATTTATTTTTTAGTGGGTTTGATTTCTGGTGGCGCTGGCCGGAGTGTGGAAACGCTTCTCAGCAAATGCAGCAGCTGCGGTGGGAACTTATGAGCTCTTGTTGTGACTCGTAAAAATATAAATGAGTTTTCCCAAAGAAGTTTTTCAGTTCAAAACATTCACTTTAAGATTGTTCTGAGTGAAAAAACAAAAAAAAATCTCAAATATGCCATGATTTCAGTGGAGACCAGAAGAATGTCTGATACTGATGAGGAGAAAGGCAGCTTAGGAATTTCCTCCTGGAAAAGAGAAGTGGTAAAATACAGGGGAAACACAAGTGACATTTCCAATTGAATGGCAAATATGTCTGATTTTAGTCTTCCTTTTTGTAATATTTATAACAGAACTAGACATTCTCCCTGCTTGAATTCAGACACTTTTACACACCAGTTGGCCTGCAATGTTGCCCAATCGTCAACAAGTGAAAGACAAATCACCTCCTGCTCTGCAAAACCTAATTAGTTCTCCAATCTTAAAAAAATACATACAAACTTGTCACCTCAATGTTTTTTAGATTTCACTAAATTAACTAAGTAACATAAACTTGTGCAATTTTAGTCAGCCTAACTTAAGTTAACTTAATAAATCTGAGCATGTTGTGATTACTTACAGTATCCGAAGCTTCAATTTTTTGTAAATAAATCCTTAGAATTGTTTCACATTAAAACAATTACTTTAATATCTAAAGAATCTTTTTTTCCATAATAAAAAAAGAAAAATGTAATGAATAAATTAGAACACCCCTTGTATGTATTCAATCTTAAAATGGTTAAAAACACAGTCGTTTTCCATCAGGTGGATATGATGAGAACACGCTGACACTCAGTACTTTACAGGTTTGTCTTGTTCAAACCTCGGACTTTAATTAGTCTGGTGTGCTCCTGTCTGTTGGAAGTGAGAACGAACATGATGTTGAGATTGACAAAGCTTTCTGAAGCCTTCAGAAACAAGACTGGAGCAGCTTATGTGTGTGGTAAGAGATTTAAGGGGATTTAACTCTGAAATCAGCCACTCCACTGTGAAGTGAGTCTACCAGGGTGGGACAGTCAAAGCAAGGGTTAGCATCTAGACATGTAGCCTTCTTGAAGCAGACCACGAGATGCTAAAGGAAGTTTCAGAAAACCTTAAATGCTCATCATGGGACTTGCATCCATTAATCTTAAATTCTGCTACCAGAGGGTTGGTTAAGAAAAAGGACAACTATCTGTAGATATTTTTTTAATGAAATTAAGCTGAAGGAGAACTTGGACCCTGCATCACAACGATGATTCAAAACATTCCAGTAAATCGACCAAGGACTGGCTGAGAGTTCACAAATGGAAAGTCCAAGAGTGCAAGAAACTGTTGTCAGAGACTGACATGTTGACACAAGAAGATTCCCACTGAAGTTGTTTCAACCAATGGGATAACACCATCTGCTGGGGCCTGTGGTATCCTAACGTTTTCTTCAGTTACAGCACGCATTTTTGTTGACGTCTTTCGACAGATGAATAAAATAAATGTATTTACGTGGAAATTAAAATACTTTCTATTTCCGAGGTAAATTATGAGATTACACATCCTTACATGTACAACTCTTAAAAAAAGAACAGAATATTTCATGAAATGTTTCACGATTTTCCAATTATTATAATTTACAAGTAGAAGTAAAACTACATATTTTGCCTTTTTTTTTTGTATTTAGCCTTTTTAATAAAATCCGGTGCAACAAATTGCCTTAAGAATTCACCTACTGAATGTTAGACGTTTACCATTCAATGAACTTCTGCAGTGTCCAGCAAATGACCAAATATTTGATGCAGTTGTGTCAAAGCCAGACGTTCCACATGCTAGCCCTGAAGGACTAGAGTTTGTCTAACCCTGAATTAGAGGCTGCAAAAGCCTTGTGAATAAAACCAGCAGTTCAATTTTCAGTCGTTTTCCTTCATGCTTGAAGGAAACAGCCCTAAACATACATCTGATGCTACATGGATCAACGCTTTATTAGGTGTTCCAATGACCCAGCCAAAGTTCAAACCTGAATCCAATTAGAAGTCTTTGGCAGAACTTGCAGCATTTTCAATTCAAAACCTTCTGTCTGTAGGTGGGCAAAGCTTTTAGGGGCGTTCCCGTACCAACTTCGCCGCAGTATATTCAGTGAACGGTGGTTCTCGATAGTATCGTCTCAGGGAGGTTGAATGCAAATGCATGTCTTGTACATTTTTATTTGTAGGAAATGTCGAAAACCACTTTTTCCCTGTCGCTTTCCAACCATGAGCTAGTTTGTGTAGGTCTGTCTCATGAAACCCCAATAACACACTTAGAGGATTTTGGGTGATATGTGACAGAATGTGAAAAGGTTCAATGAGCATGAGGAGCTTTCCAAGGCACTGTGTGCAGAAAACATGCATGAAAGAACCCAGCTGAGGTTCAAGCACGCAAATTTCTTTCTTGGTTGTGTTTAGGAGAGCTGCAGCAAACTAGAAAATAGCGACACTGAGAAATTTTGTTTTCTACTGTATGAAAAGTTCTTGAAATATTTATAAAGCTACTTGAAAGGCTCTATTTGGAATGCCTGAATTATACAAGGCCCATTAGAGACACTTTTGAAGGTATCATCTTAGAAGATTCAAATCATAAGAGGCTGAAAAGTTAACTTTTTATTCTGTAAATGACTTTTTTTTTTTTTTTTTTTTGCAATTCTCAGTACAACTTTTAAATAAGGCATATGAAGCCATTTAGCAAAACTCAGTATTTTTTCTCAAGGTGAAAGTACAATATCAGTGACACCAAGATTATAGTACCATAGGCTTTCTAATATCAGAATCAGCTTTATTTGACATGTTTGTACAGTCAAACAAATGGTTCATGATATTTAACCAAAGACAAAAGAGAAATCCTACAACAACTGAAATCTGACGCCGCTTCATTTTTGTTTGCATTTTGTGAAGAACGAAGTTGTGCTAATTTCTTCTTCAGAGGTTTCTGTGCCACTTCCTTCAGTACTTCCTGGTTCAGTGCCACCACAGGCGAGGAGGGAAACAGGTTGCTCACAGGTTTAATTTGTTTGACTCAGCGCAGTGTGAAAGGAAACCGCACCAGTTCAAAGTGGAACAAATGTTTCAGTTTTGGTCCCCGATACAACCGAGTTTACAGGACTATCAAATGTGGAAACACCGTAAGATTTCAATAGAAATTCTTGAAGTATTAGAGTTATCATTTAAAAATTGCATTACCATCTCATATGTTAGTATATTCCCTTGGCTAGCAATGATAAAACTGTGGCCTCTGTCTGTTTTCTGTAGTGAATAATAGGTTCTTTGAAGCTTCAAACAAATTCCAGTATGTTCCATGGTAGAGCAAATTTTCTGCACTCTGTTTAGCCTTCATGTTATCTTTAAGCCTTGCTCTCTCTTGCTCTGCCTATATGAAATGCAGATATGTGTTGACGTGTAGAAAAAACTTTCTTTAGAAATAAAGCCTCTATTTGGTGGATAAAGATATAAATCACTCAATCCCTGTAAAACACCAACATGTTGCACCTCCATAAAAATACAATGATTTGAAACGTCGCAATCCACCTGTCTTTTTGCCGTTTTTCAAATGTAGATTTTACTGAATTGAATGTGACAGACTTCATTTACGAGTCTGTTCCCATGTAGCACAACCAAGTTAATTGGCCTTAACTGACGTCTCGCATAAGGACCGCCGCACGTACATTTGTTGCACTCTCGATGCCGACACATTTTCACGCAGCTCCATTTCAAAGCCACGCAGTTTAAAAAAAACGTGCAATTATGGAAATGAGCCGTAACATCACATGTGACTTGACCAGGGAACGGCGCAGCTCCTGGTTAAGTGACTGCTTCTCTGCTGACCCTGAGTAGGCAACAAACAGCTCCAAGGTCGAGTGCAGTCATTTGGGAGAAAACGGTTGCGCTCGAAGGGACTGCTGGGAACGCAAACACTGGCGGCGCACAAGCGCGTTCCGGTCCTAAATGTCTGGAGCGGCGAGGTGGAGCGGCGGCAGGAAAAGAAGGTCAAGAACCTTTCAGCAAAGACGCTTAGCAGCTCCCATTCCGCATGCAGAAACCATAAGACCTGTTCAATAAATCATGCATCTCTGAAACATTTACAGCTCTTGTGTTTCCATGAAACGATAAGTCCTAAACATGTTGGATGTCTGAGAGAAATAGACATGAACTTAGTGTTCTAATTCTCTCTAAGCCACAAGTTACATGCGACGTACTCTCTCAAAAAGGAGGAGGAGGAGGAGGAGGAGGAGGGTGGCGAGGCAGAGCCTTGTTGTGCAGAGGCATGTCTTCTGTTCGGTCCCAGAGGTTCAGAGGAGCTGTTACACTCTGGAGGGTTTTTTTTTTCTATGGAGGTCACAAGGTTATTATATAAACAATTCACATGGACGGCCTCAAACACCCAGCGGGAATGTTTAATGCAGTGCTCGCATTTTTTTCCCCCTTCGGCGTGGAGACGCAGACGTGTCCGGCTTGCGCCGCGCCGCATTATCTCCCAGCCTCCGTTTCCCCCTTTGCTGCGCGTTTCGCGGAGGCAGCCTGAAGACCGCGCTTAATTAATTTGGTCAGCTGCCTTGGATAAACTACACTGATGACATCAATTAGATCCTAATGAAAACAGATAAAAGCCACGGAAAAGCAAATGGAATTTCTGAGCAGGACTCATCAAAGTCTCTGCGTTGGAACAAATTCCCATTACGTCCCCCATAAAAGCCTTTAATTTGCAAAGCTCATGTCTGGTTTGGTACTTAGAAGTACACGGTCAAATGATTCAGTGTAAGTCGTTGCGCCGAGAAGAGCCAAATCAGAATTTAATTTGGCACGGAACCTCCTTATCCCGTCTGAAACATGTGGCGGGACGCAATCCTTGGATTAGCGCGGACTTCAGAAGCGCACACTTGGCATGTTTCGTGTCCTCTAGCGGAGCAGACACCTTGTGTGCCAGTTTGTAACACGACATTTTACATTTTCAATCTCGGGGAGCGGGGAGGGGAGGTGGGACACCCGTGCTTACTGCAGATTATTACTTCTTAGTTAAGCAAATTGCTGCAATTATGTGTGTCAGTCGATTGACGAGGGATAACGAGGCGCTGCTTCTTTTGTCTCCTCCACTCTCCTTCTCTCTCTAATAACTCCGTGACCTCTTTGAAAACGCCTGATTTGATTTTACAGCTGGAGACAGATAACGGTTCAGGCAAATGAAGATGAATCAATTAATTCAGCTGTTAGTGCTAATTTCTCAGCACTTTGCAGAGATGCTGGATTTAAACGACATGCACCTCTTTACCGGAATGAGAGGAATAGACTGTTCTCGTGTCTGAAACTAGGAGGGAAAACGACATCTGGCATGTGGAAATTGGCACGTTGCTACCCGAAAGATTTGGTTATTTCACCAGAATAGACCAGCACAGAGTTGCACATAATTAACTGATGAAAACAATACAGAGTTTTCAGCATGGAAGCCAAATTATTCAGACAATCTGACCAAATGGGCCTTTGGTGACTCTGGAGGAGCTGCAGAACTCCACAGCTGAACTAAAACTATTGGTCACGTTCTCCAAAAATCGATTCCAATTAGCAAATGTTGGTGGGAAAAAAAAAAAAACAACTAAAAAGAAAAAAGTTTCAACTAAAAGGACAGAATTTGGATCACTTTTACTGTTTAACCAAGTTTTGATAAATTAGTCAAATGCAGATTTGGGGGCAACTAAAGTCTTCTCTGGAGTAAAACTCACTAAGTAGAAGTATTCCTATTTACTGTGAAATTAAAAAGCCTGACTATTAAAAGATCAAACATTTTCCAATCCAAGATGATTTTAATTTGTCTGTAATAATCGTACACCGAGAAGGCGCAACTAAATTGTTTTAGTTCTTAGTTTTAGTTTTAATTAAAAATTTAAACATCTGTTTCAACCACATGTGTTGGCAGGCCAAATTTCAGTCATTTTTTAATTGTATTTGTGGGGGCGGAGCTACAAAATCAGTCGAGGGGCCCCCCAGGCCGCACTTTGGACACCAGCATGCGAAAGAAGACGATGTGGTCAGGTGAGACAAAGACAGTTATTTTGGTGTACATGCAAAACGCTCTGTGGAGTGGGAAACCACCTCCGTCTGACCACACCATTCCTATGGTGAAACATGGTGGTGGCTGTGTCATGCTGTGGGAAGGATTTTCTTCAGCAAGGACCAGGAAGATGGATGGAGTTGAATTCTAGGTAATACTGGAGGAATAGAAACTTTTTATAGCCTGGAAAAGACAGAGGTTAAAGTTCACCTTCCAGCAGGACAATGACCTGAAGAGTTTGGATCTGTGGTGTCCAAACGTTTTACCACCTGGATCAAATGTGTCGAGGAGAAAGAGCTTGTGGGCCACAAAAGTTGAATTTTCATTTATTAAACATGAGAAAATGTTGTTTTCTATCTGCTCTATGTTAAACTGATGCTATAAAACACACACTGTTTTGATAAAGCTAGCAAAGTGTGATCTTTGTGGTCTGGGTAATCTTTGTAAATCTCTGTTCTCACATATTTTCCCAATTTTAAAAAAAGCCATAGAGTGTTCCAAACTTTTGGTGTGAATTGTTTTCAGTTTTCTCCATCTGAAATGAGTTTTCTCAGCCACAAGAACAGGATATGGGTCACTCTTTGGTTGAAACCGCTTGATAAATGGGTAGGCCAAAGTCTGCTTTTGTGTTGCTGGATGCTTGCAATCCTTTTTACACCACATCTTCCAATTAAATTAAAAGCAAAATTCTTTGAGTTTTATGTAATTCCTTTGATTTTAAGAAATATATCTAGATCTTTTTAAAAAGGCCTGATATAAGTGAAAATTGTAGTCTCTGTTTTTGTTTTAAATATGCATCGGTTTTGGACCAAATTTGCAATGGACTTATGACACCCATTGTTTAGATCCAAACATGTGCATACGTAAGAATGGTCTAGTCCAAGTTGTGAATCATGGGTAAAACTTTGAATTTGATGTTTACAGAATCTCTCCACCCAATCAGAATGATGAACACGGACAAACTCTGCACTTTTCAGACTTGGTGAAATAAAACCAACTAGTATTTTTCATCCATGACAGTTGATCACAACTTGCAGGTGTTCTACCATCTAAAACCCCAATAATGTACAGATTAGAGTCGTAGCGATTCCTCGAATGATTCGAATACCTCGATTATTAAAATTCCTCGAGTCAAATGATCTGCCTTGAAGTTTCGTTAAATCATTTTTTATTATTCTGTGTTTGACGGTGCAGAACAACCTGTTGCTTGCTAGTCTCGAGTCATAGATGTTTATTCTTTTACTTTTCCTGCCCCCCAATAATGTTTTTTTCTTTAGGTTTTGTGTTCAGAAGAAACTCTTACATAATTGTGACAGTTTGCAGAAAAAAAATAGGAAGTTGTTAATAAACTATTTTTGTTTTTTCTTTGTGTGTCTGTGTGTGTGTGTGTGTGATTTCGCCTCCATCCCAGTGGACTACCCTCCCCCTCCACCCCCTGCCGAAGAGTTTACTGGTTTCCCATCACCGCCCGGTTCCTTCCCCCCTCCGCCGGCGGATAACTCATTCGATTACCAGGTAAGACGAGCTGCAGCGTTGCATGCTGTTGGCCGTCGACTCTCATAGGGTCAGCACAGAAAGCAGAGACGGCATGGAGCTCCAACGCAAAACTTGTCTTTCAGTTTGAGCTGGAGCCAGCTGCAGAGAACCCAGGGACTCACACTCCGCTCTACTGCAGGATGGATGGAAGGCTGACACCTAATGGTGGAGCCCGGTCATTTAGCTTTGCCTTGCTAGTCATAATACCCACAGGCATCTATCCCCGTTTCGCCCCCCGGGATATGTGGCCTCCCAGCTCTCATCGACTCTCTCAGCACTTGACCTCTGCTGAGAAATCCTCCAAGTGCTTCACATTCCTTTATTCTGTGTTAGCAGCGAGGGTAGAAATGGCGATCCAAACGCTTTCTGTCCAAATTATAACAAAGTGTTGAGTAAGGTGAAGTTGGGGATTTCTGCTCAGCCGGAGCAATGCGGGGCTGAGCCGGCCGGCAGATCTGCCTCCCTGCACCGCCTTTAGATTTGGCCCTGGCTCAGAGGAATGCAGGGAGGTCCCATCCAAATCAGCTTCCTTTACTAGAAATCTATACAAACGTTTCTGCAAATCCTCAAAACTCCACACAATCGCAGTGGCTATGGGACAAGTTCTCACAGTTCATGGTACTGCTCCCCTTTCTACTTGTGGTTTAAAGCGACAGTATTATGTGTCTTCCAGGCACATAGTGCCATTTTATAGCAGAATCAAGGAATTGTTATCTTCAGTTGTTATATTATCAGGTCTGAGAGGTAAAGATGAAGTATGGATTTTAAAGGGACAGTATTATGTAAAATTGACTTTTTTGAGCTTTTCATCATCTTATAATGTCATTCCTTAACCAAAAACATACCTGAAGTGTTGCTTTGATTCTTTCATGCATATTGGAGAAATCCTTTACTCTCCCATGGCAAGGTGCAAAACATCTTGGTGGACCTAGCTCCTCCTCCTTGGAGCTGCAGTTTCTATGTGCCTAGAAAACTACTGTTCCTATAATATAACTTAATATAAGATTAATCCACTCTTTAATTTTTTTAGGCATTTAAGATAGTAACTGTTCATAGTCTCTCTGAAGAACCCTGCATAGAAAGACCCTGATATATAAAGATTCCCTAATGTGAACTATTCAACTACAAATCAAAGTGAGTAATGATTGGTTACTGTAAAACACTTAAGACAGAAAAATTTGGGGTTAGAAACAAGTCAAAATAAAAACTGCATATCAGGGTTTTTCTTTTGTTTGTTTTTACCTAAAACTGATTTCCATTTTTAGGAACAGCAGACTAAGTGCCACCAGTGCCATTTCCAAGACCTCAACCCATTAAGATCCAGTCATTGGTTTTGCAACAAGGCAAAAGAAAACCACGTTCTGAACACACGTCAGACGGAAAAGCCTGAATAAGAGTCCAAAATGTGACTTTACACTGTTGAATGGGATAAAAATGCAACCTAACGGACCTTGTCGCTTAGAAAACCTCGCTGCCAGAATGTCAACTTTTTTCTGTCGTAAGAAGAAATGCCAACGTTACAAAGTACCCAAAGCCTTCTCACTTCTGCTTTCCTCTCAAAGCCTTAAATGGAAAAATACACATGTATAAATACATTTATTGAAACTTTCACCCCCCCCCAAAGAAAAATCCCATTAAATGCCTTCCTTTAAAAAAACAAATGCATGCCAGCCACCAACTTCTTATTCTTTTATTCATCTTGGACTTCCCGTTTTCTGCTCTTCAGCCTCTAAAAGGATCTTGCTGGCAGTCTAATTCCCTAATATAGAACTGTTATCCTAATTATACATCCCCTAACCAAACCACAACTTTCCATTTTTCCTCTTTATCGGGCGGGAAAAAAAAGACGACGGTTATCAATCAGAACGTCTTTCTCTTGGCTCTAGCAGAGAAATCCTATATGCCAAATGAATAACACATGCATTAAACTGTATTTAACGTCGGAGAAGGCAGAAAAAGTGATCTTCATCACCCAGGCAGAGAGACGTGTGGATTACGACACACAAAAAGACAAATATCTCGTTTTGGCCGCCATCCGCGTTGTAAATTCCCACAAAGACTGCGACTTCTTCCCCTCTTCCTCCTCGTTTTCACTCCTAAACAAGTTTGGCTGCTGTTTTATTTTTGAATATCTATTTTTTTTTTTATTGGGTGGGCGGGAGGGGTAAATTCCTTTGTTGATTCGTTCGGAGCCATTAGCGCGCCTCTTTGTTTACCCCCCGCTCGCGACTGCCTCAGATGTTTTTAGGGAGACGCTCTGCAGGCCCTGCCTCCGTAATGGCTTGTGACAGGTAATCCAAACACATAACATTAGAATGAGAAGCAGTCATTGATCCAAGCAACTGAAAAAGCCCCCGCAGGCAATTGCAAGAAGTCGTCTTGCAGTCGCGAGTGCGGTTCAGAGGCCCTAAAAATACATCTGTCATTTTCGTGGAGAAATTCCCGGGAATTTAGCAGAAATCCCTGCCACTAATGGTCACGTCAGTTTAAGTGTTTCCCAGATATCGCGGTCACAATATTTGTGCTTCCTCTACTGGAATATTTAGGGGTCATATGATGTGATGAGGTAGCATATTTCTCTAAGGCAAAAAAAAAAAAAAAAAAAATCCCGGAAATGTGGATTAATAAATCAGTAGGCGCTGTTGTAGCGTTCGTGATGCTTTCAAACCGAGCTCCCCCACAAACACGGCGCTTCTCGTCTCCATTAAGAGGAGATGTGGTGACAATATTAGTTAGAAAATATCCGGCTTTAATCTCGACTGCTGTTGCCTCTGATTGAATCGTCCCCGGCTGGGATCGCGGCGATCGTGTCGCTTCTTAATGGAAGAGCAGGAAGAAGCTGGAGGTGAATAGTGCACCAAGTTTACGAAAGCCTCTCTCTCTCTTTCTCTCTCTCTCTCTCTCTCTCTCTCTCTCTCTCTTTCTTTTTCTCACGCTCTCCCTCTCGCCGCCTCTCCCTCCAAGAAGTCTCCACGATTGATGTGCGGCTTTCGGGAGGATCGCGTGAGGTCAAGGTGAAACGGGAACTTTGAAAACCGTAATACAAAAGTCGAAGGACGGCAGGAAAGAAAGGAGGAGAGAGTGTCTTTGTGCGGTAGAGAGGCAGAGTTGCTCTGAGCTTGTTGAAGGCTTTGACATGAACTTTTAAAGGCAGTTTAACCCTGTCTAGCTCAAATCTTTTCTTTTAGCTGTGGCTCAGGTTAACAGACTTGGATTTTGAAAGTTTTGAAAAAAAGAAAGGAAGTTACAACAATCGGACGTGCACCAATCAGGATTTTCCTAGCAGAGACCAATTACCCGTTTCCTTTGAGGTCTGACTTACATCATTCCAGATTTAAATAATGCTGGATTTTTTTTCTAAGTTTATAAATATGCTACATTCTTCCAACACAAGTGAATGAATTCCAAGTTTATTCCAATTTATGCATCAGACCTTTCTCCAAACTTTATCAGACTGTTGTTGATCTGCTTAAAGGACCTTTGCAGATCCAGCACTTCCTGTCCTCCACCCTTAAGGAGAACAAAGCAAAAACTAGTCAAAAAATGACTAAACAAAATAAAAAAAACAAAAAACAAAGAGGAGGCATCAAATAGGTATTGTTTAAAAGTTATTTCCAGATTAAGACTCCAACTGATTATTTTAGTTGTCGATTATTCTTTCGATAATTCTGATGAGTAATCCATCGATGAGTTAAAAAAAATAACTGGCACATATTGCAGAGTATATTTAACCACTTTATCCATTTTAATACAACATTAAAAATGCATTAAAATGCAAATAAAGAAGTAATTCAATTATTTTCTAAATAAGAAAACAAACATTTTATTGCCTGAAATGCGATGACACAGCATTCTTTTAGTGATCACTTTATCATTTGTAGTAAAGGTTGAATCTGCAGCTAAACATATTCCTTCAAACATCAACATGTGAAAAGTTAAGCTCCTTCTGCTTGTCTTAACATCATTACAGTGTAGAGCTGACCTGTTCACTATTTTGTCATTTAACAGATTAATAACTGGAAAGAAATGCATTTGCTTTTTTGTATAGGTTTGGCCTAATTATTACTCTGACTGTGTTGTTCTTTCAGCAAATGGCCTGTTTCAGAGTCTGCATGCTCCAGTTAACTCCAGTTAATCGATTACTAAATTAGACAATTATTTCAATAATGGATAAATCACAATAAATCCAATTAATTGTTTCAGCCCTGTTTGCACATTAAATATTCAGCAACCTAATCATAACTCTGTGTCTCCTCTGGATCTGGGATGGTCTGAAGTCTGAATTTAAGACTTAAGACTTTCTTTAAAACCATTGACTATTTTAATAGCTGCTTTTAACACTTAATTTCTAAAATATTCCTCCATGTGTTGCTATGGTTACAGCAATTATGTGTCGACAAAGACGACTAATAGGTAGCTTTTGTGAATTGTTGCAAACGATGTATGGACTGAAAATGGTGGAAGGTTTTAGCTTTGATGCGCTTAATGATTTATTCATTAAGTGCATCAAAGCTAAAACCTTCCACCATTTACATATATATATATATATATATATATATATATATATATATGTATATATATATATGTATATATATATATGTATATATATGTTTGTCTTTTAGTCCTTGACTTATCAATTGTAGCCGGACAACAGAAAAAAGGCTAATCCCAATCTCTGGCCAGTTGATGGATGCCTCTTTAATGTCAATATCGGGACACAAACAGTCGGAGTGTATCCTATTTAAATATTCAAAGCACTGATTTTTACATCAAGTTTAGTTGTTTTAAAATAAAAATCCATTTCATTCTCTAGTAATGAGATCTAATGTTAAGCTGGTGTCAGCTCAAGGGCCAATAGCACGTTTTAAAAATGTAACTTGCTGGTGAAAGAACAAAAGTATGGAAGTAACACGGTAAACGTGCCTTTCACATTGAATATAGATTCCCCCTCCCAGCATTCTTTTCTTTGTAAAGCTTAGTGAGTTAATTATACATGCCATGTGTCCCGGCATTCAGGACGCACTCAGCTTTTTTTCAGACAGACATGTTACCTCCTGCAGCCTGCAGCTTGTGGCCAGCATCATAGTTTGAAACCAGCAAAAAGCCTAAAAAGAGCCATGCTTGGATGGAGGTATTTCCAGACAAACGGCATCTTCTTATTTTTAACAGAGGACCCGTCCAGAAGAACTGGAGGTCGGGGAATGTTTATCCGATAGAAATAGGAGTAATGTTGGCTAGCCAACATTAGTCAAGGCTAGCCACATAGGAGAACTCTGGCCAGAGATGCATTCTTCTCAAGGTTGTCCTTGATATGCATTTCTAGTTTGTTTCTCTAGAAAGTCCAGCTCATTTGGGGAGGTGTGAAGGAGCAATCAAACTCTCCCTGAAAAAGAGATCTCTGGTCGGCCTACAGACCCAAGTCTCAGTTCGGTTGAAGTGAACTCTAGTGCGGTTTGAATGCATAAATGAACGCAAGCAGACCTGACACCGCTCCAAAAGCAGGAAATGGCCTTAGTGCAGGGCATTCTTGGTAAATACAACCAAAACAAACACAAGAGTCTAACGCTAGCGGGAAAAATGGCTCCTAGTCTTTTACCAAAGATAAAAAAGCTTACAATGGCTAAAATCTGACACCACTCCATTTTTGTTTACATTTTCTGAATAAGGAAGTTGTGTTCATGTTTCCTTCAGTAGTTCTCGGTCCAGCGCCACCACAGGCGAGGAGGTTTTTGAAACAGTTTGTATTGTTTGACATAGAGTAGTGTGAAAGAGAACCGCATCAAGGGAAAATGTAACAAATGTCGCAACTTTATTCCCCAATTGAACCAACACCTGACAGACACTTTGTCCCAACTGCAGGTTCTTCAGGATGGGCTACATGTTACTCCAACACAATCTATCTACTCTCCTTCTCATACAGAGCGGCAAGCTTAAGTGCTAGCCACCAGCCAGGCTAATACTAGCATGTCTGCTCTTTGTTTTAATATGACTCATTGATATTTAAGCTTGTAACATAATTTTTAGCACAATTTCAGTTATTGTCTTTGGTTAAAACTGAGTGGAAAACTTATCCTGCTGCATAACTTTGCACTTTGTCAAACGTCATAAAGTGTAATGACTGGTGTTTCAGCTGCTCTCTCCACTAAAAACTGAGGGTATTTAAGCACAGCACGCAGAGGACGTCACATCATCGGTTCATACGCTCGTACTCTGTTTGTGTCAGTGTAAAAGTCCAACATTTGGGTTGCAGTGTGTCAGTCGTTCTCTAAAGCCGGGTGTGTTGTGTTTTCTCTCAGATGAAAAGACCTGAGAAGACTCTGGAGGAGAGGCGCTCCAGCCTGGATGCAGAGATCGACTCTCTCACCAGCATCCTGGAAGACTTGGAGAGCAGCTCGCCCTACAAGCCACGAGGCACGCAAGTAAGTCTCGGGCTCAGATTCACACTTTGACAAGAACTCGAAGAGAACTCACAGCGACCCGCACAAAACAGCCAGGAAGCTCCCAGATCACTCCTAAACATTCATATTTATTCCTACTACACAGGAATATTCATGAAGGTGGTTGAGAAAAAAACTGTCTGTGGATCGGAAATCCTATATTTGACTGAAAGACAGCGTACATCTCCTAGAGGTCATCTGAGTTCAGACAGACTTGGGAATCAATCACTACTTGACTTGTTTGTGGAGAAAACCAAATGCAGGGCAGTAGTTGTAGTTTCTTAACAATGTTGGCGTGTTTGACTGAGACCTGAGCGACAATCTCACATCACCACCGTTCTGGTCAAGCAGCATTCTGATCCTAGCAGGAATTTTATTTACGTCTTGCATAAACAGCCAGCGCAAGATTGTATTTTTCCTTAAGGCACGCGTTGCACGTTCGCATCACAGCTGCCTGAGCTAAACAGTTTGTAGTTTGTCATGAAGGAACTAGCTAAGCCTGGTGGTGAGCTCTCTGTGTTTTCATGTTGAAAAAGGTTGAAAGTTGACAGGAAGTTTGAAAATGTGACTAAATTACATGTTATTGGAAGACAGTATTAACAATACCAACACACCACCAGTAATCTTAAAAAGACAAAGAGTAAAATACTATTAGAATATATATAATTTTCTTTGCACTTGTTTTTATGCTTAATTTAATATTTTTAGGGTAAAAAATTAAAGTGTTTGTTATTAAGGTTTCTTGTGTTTTCCCAAATCCTACTTCTAAAGGTTCTCTCAAAATGGATGATTTGGAAATTGTCCTGGGATATTTTCAAGAAAATGAACATGCTTCCATTGATCATAAAGTTGCGCAAAATGGAATAATGAAAATATACATGGCAATTTTCCAAAAACTCAAATTTTTTTTATAAAACATTTTTGCTGTATGGTGATATTTTCAGTCGTATTGAAATTTGTGTTTTGTAAAAGTGCAATGGAAACACTTTGTATGCAGCATCAAGGTCATCCTTTGTAGCCACTGGACTCCTTGGACAGTGTCCAGCTGCCTCCACCAAAACTCTCAGCATTGAATAGTTCATCAATAGTTCAGTGTCATTCCAAAGTGTTGAATCCACAGCTCTTCTGTAAAGTAACCAATTACAATTTCCCAAAAACACCACATATATACACAACCACTTCCAAGAAGAAGGGGCTTCTAACACCAATACCTCAATAAAGTCCCGATTTGTAACTATTTACAGCCATGATTTTTAATGAGCAGACTTATTCACCTGTGATTTTGATTATATTTCTTATTTCATGGAAAAAGCTCAATTAGAAAATTGTGGGGGTTTTTGTTCGACATTAGCAGAATGTGGAAAACATTTTGCAAACGTTTAAGGAAAACACAGCTACAGAGGGATCATATCGATGCCGGTATGGGTGAAGCACCTTATACATCATCCATTTTGAGTGGAAGGTGGCACGAGTTCGGTCTGCGGCGAATTACAAAAGTTTCGAATGTGCAGGATTGATGCGCATGATCCCTGAGGCCTAGATGAATGAGTCAGTGATGAACCTAGCTTTAGCCTGAAGCTATATGCTCAGTGAAACTGGACAGATGCTACTAGTTATTAACATGTACAGATTTTCCCTGTAGAAAACATACCAACATGTATCCTGACAGAAATACTGCCATGACAAAATGAGTCCTGACCTATATCATTAGTCGATACGAAACGATATTAAGAGCAACTTGAAAAAGTCAAAGCCTTGGGCAGTTTAACTAAATTATTTGACACACAATAAATGTAGGACATGTGAATAAAAGAACAGAAAAAAAGCCCTCCAAAGCAATTGTGTTTAGACTGGGGAAGCTCTTTGGGGCTTAGGGCAGCATGCGGATAATTTCTCCAGTGAAATATTCGAGGCAAACTGTAATACCTGAAAGGATTGCGATCGGTGAGGACCATGCACACGGCGGAGAAAAGGTTACTGAAGTTTAAAAAGTCTGAGAGGTGTTCTGAGGCTCATTCTGTAGATGTTTCCTGTGTTGTTCCCATGTCTCAATGTTGTCTGTTTTCGTTATTTATTGAAGGAGGCATACATAAGACTGAAAACAGAGCTAAGATGGTAAATTATTGACACGGCGTTTCATTTAGGTACAGACGAGGTTCTGTGCCCTCATACAAGATGCACATGCTTAGATCCACGGGCCTTGTGTGTGTGTGTGTGTGTGTGCGTGCGTGCACGCGTGTGTTTCTGTACGCACGCAAACGAGTCTTTATTCATGTGCAGGGAAAACTCTCAACTGCGGTCGGGTTCAAATGTGAAACAGCGTCGCTGTGGGAAATGGCGCAAGACAAAGTTTGGTTCGCAAATAGTCTGAGGAACCTGGTGTTTTCAGGGAAGTTCG
The DNA here is from genome assembly GCF_051168715.1 of Poecilia mexicana. Lineage (NCBI taxonomy): Eukaryota > Metazoa > Chordata > Actinopteri > Cyprinodontiformes > Poeciliidae > Poecilia > Poecilia mexicana. The sequence goes on from NW_028263373.1 coordinate 27,310,079, forward strand.
CAGTGAGACAAAGAGAGAAAAGGGACGACGGCTGCTGGCGCTGACGTCCTTTGGTGTTGGCTCGCTCGGCTTTGTGGTTAGAACAACCAATGGGGTGGGATGGCGGGGGGGTGCTGGTATCAACCAAGTTAGAATTATTGCCCCACTCTGAAGAAACAGCAGATACCATAAGAAAGGAAGTGAACATTGTGGCTTTGAAATTATACATGTTAAGAGGAATGAGGCGAGTGAGTGTGTTGATGTGCGGCGCCTCGCTACAGTTGAACGTTTTCACATTTTGTCACGTTACGACCGCAACCTTCAGTGTGTTTTTATTGGGACCTTAGGCTGTAGATCCACACGCGGCTGCACGCAGTCATGAATGCAACTCAAATTATTACGTGGTGTCCAGATTTTCTTCCAAAAACAAAAAATAAAAAATACAACAAGGGCGGTGTGTGTTTGAGTTCAGTCCAGGTTACGTTGGTATGAGGCAGGACAATAGATCAATAACAATAAATGTCGCAATAGACACGTCATCAGTAACAATAGATAGAAGGTCTGATAGTCAATAGTTTCACTCAACTCGGATCCAGAACCACACAGCATTCTGGGGGATTTAGACAGAGGGAAGGCTTTAGACGCTCAACCTCTCACAGCTAAGCATCAACTAACTCACTCACTCTTTGGTTACCTAGCAACAACCTGTTGAGTAACTTAATACTCTTTAAACAATATAAAACAATGGCCTGGAGTGAAAACTGTGGATAAAACAGGAAAGGCCGTGTCACCAGTTTGGCAGTATTTCAGATATCTAAAACAAATCTATCACTTTTGATGTCGACTGATTTAAAGCTCTTACATCGTGGTATATTTTTCAGAGCAACATGAAGACCAAGAAACACAGTTGAGTAATAAAACTGTGAGGAAGTTTAAAGCAGATTTAGATGGTTAACAAAGTTCCAAATATTTGGTTGGAGTCACAATTTTCAACTTCCAGCTTGGCAACAACTAAACATGTAGCCAAGACTAAAATGGAATGGTTTAAAAAAAAAAAGACAAAAATCATGTTAGTCAGACCTAAGTCCAGTTAGAAATTTGTGACAAGAACAAAAAAAAGAACAGATGTAATCTCAATAAAATATTGAAGTATTTGGTTGTAACGTGACACGATATGAAGGTACTCGACTCCTTCTCTATGTTTTCCTGTAGTGTGTTTGGATTGACACCTCCCAGCTTTCTGTTTAGAACAAACATTTTGTTTGTGTGTTTTAAGGTATTTAGGGATGTTTCCTGTGTAATGTTTGTGAAAATATAATTTTACTGAACAGCAGAGAGGTGTTTGTGCTGAAGTCCCATTGATTTCGTCATTTGTACATTTGTACGTAACTTCACAATATGTACTGTTTTACATTGGGGCATTTTCAAAATTCTCTCTCTTTGCCAGATTTCAACAAAATGACAAAGTGTCTATTATTAATATTATTACTATTACTATTTATTTTGTTCATACTCAGAAGTCTGCATCAATTTGCTTTTGAATTGGCTTTAAATTGTATTACTTTGGGTCAAAATTTTAGGAAATCCTATCAGCAGCTTCTACCTGCAGTACGCAGCTGAATCTTTGGCCCATTCCTTCTTCAGAGCCAGATATTATTGGGTCCAATTTGAAGGCCACCTGTTCAACTTTGCTCAGTCTGTTTTTTTTTTTTTTGTTTTGTTTTTTTTCGAGCAGGGCTTTGTAATGATCTCCTAAATCTTTCCTTTCTTGCCCTCAAGTCACTTTGAAACCACTTTGGCTTCACAGTTGGTTTGGTCGTCTCAGGTTTGCCAGCATCCTGCTTTTGTTGGACTTTTAGATTTATGCTGAAAACCCATTCAAGTCCATTTCGATACAGAGAAAGATGTTCTTAATATCCATCCCTTAGTGCTACCTGCAGCGTTTCACTGTAAAACCACGAGAAGAAGGAAACGCAGAAGACATCCTGATACCGATATATACATACAACCAGCAGCTGCTTAGCTTAGCAGAATTACTTCCCTTTTGAGGTCAACTTTACCTCCAAAACCTTAACACTGTTACACTAACATTAGCATGTACTTCTTTTAAACATGGGTAAACACTCCAGAGCAAGGTTGATGAGTCCATCGCCATGGCAATAACTGTCTGCCAAACATGTTTTTCTTTGTTGGTGAAAGTGAGAGAAAAAGACCTTCTACTAAAGGGCTTACCTGGCCTCCCTGGTTATGTTGGAGACAAATTATATTATCTGATAATAATTGTAATATTTTCAAAGCTGTCGAACATTTAGAAAACGGTTATCTTGAGTTTGTTTAGTTTTCCTGCGAGGCTCCGGATGGAAGCAGGTGTTTTCTGGTTATGGGTGACGGTCAGATTCCTGCTTCTTGGACTGATCGCTGCACTGAACACATGTAGCTAAATAAATTTAGCAGTGAGTGTGTAGTAGTGTGTGTAAGACAGAGCAAAAAGAAGAAGTGCTCCACAGCCTCAGCATAGACTCAGAAACATAGAAATGACATATGACCTGTAAGTGAATGTCAGCTTTCCTCATTCACGCATACACACACTGTGTGACGTTGCCCCTTCCCCTAAGCAGAACAGGAAAAACATCACGAATGCTGTTCTAATTTCTTATTGTATTATTGATTATGCAATTTACATGAAAATAAAGCATGAAGACAAACCAGGAAGCCGAATTTGATGACAAAACTCTTGATTGGTGCGTCTCTCCCAATAATGGTCGTCCTCCTCTGAAATAACGCTCGTTCTTGAACTGATTCAGTTCGATGCTTTCAAACTTCACTGCTTTGTTGAAAGCCGACGGCTTTTCCACCAGTTTGGAGAATCAAAGACGCGTTGTCAACTATAGCTGAATGCTGCTTCTCCATGTTTGGTTCTGGTTCTGGGGATGCAGAACAGAACCAGAACCAGAAGACCTGGGAGGTCTGGAAGGTTGATACAACAGCAGCAGATCTTTAATGCTGCTGTGGTGCTAAGCCATTCAGTGATTTATAAACTAAAAGAATCATTTTAAAATCTGTTCTCTGAACTGAGTGATGTGCTCCATCTTCCTGGTTTTAGTGAGAACTCGAGCAGCAGCATTCTGGATCAGCAGCTGCAGAGCTGTGAAGACACTGTGAAGAATCAGTGCAATGTGACTAAAGATAAAAACATGGATGAGTTTCTCGATTACAAAGTCAGGACAGTGTTTGTAGAGGGTATGACTAGAAAGCATCCTTGTTGAGTCTTCAGCCTAAAACACTCAAGTATATAGAAAAGTGAAGGAGCGAAGTGGTCGGTTCTGAAAGACTTTGGTCCTCTAAACTGCTGCATGTGCTTTTTTCCCCCAGCGTAGAATATAGTTGAAGTGTGTATCTTTCTTAGAGGGAAAAATGTAGATTTCTATATTAGAGCTGGAGTCTGAAAGCTTTTGTCAGCAGGTGTTTAAAAATGGATGAGTACTGGTACAGCTGTGTGAGGGGCCAGCCCCTGACTGGGCCGGGCCGGGCTGGGCCGTCGGAGTGGTTCTACCTGTCGAGATCAAAGTCGTTGAAAGCCTGAATGTTGTGCTGGCTTTTGTGCGCACGCGTTCTCCTGACGCGTTTTAATCTGAATTTCTCTGAATCCGTTTCTGATGCAACTCTGGGTTTTCTCTTATCTCCATGGCCTTTTATGCTTTGGCCATCAGAACCGTTTGCGTGTGCAGGAGATTTAGCTCCATTTGATTGGTTCCTTGACATACACAGAAACTCGTGCCGACCCCTCCTTCACCCCCCGTCTCATCTGATGCTGATTGCAGCTGATTAACTCTGGTTGACCTTTTCCCCTGTCCAGCTGCTCCTGTCAGTCAGTACCAGCTCTCCTTTAATACATACAGTATTCTGCAGCGTAACAGCAGAGTGTGTGTGTGTGTGTGTGTGTGTGTGTGTGTGTGTGTGTGTGCGTGTGTGTGTGCGTGTGTGTGTGTGTGTGTGTGTTTTGTTTTTTTTTCACAGGCCAGCTTTCGTGCTATAGCTCCACTGCTGCTGCTGCACAATAACCTTCCGCTCCTGCGAGCAAACGAGTAACAAACGCTCCTGAAATGCAGCTTTTTGCGCTCGGAATGTCTGGAAAAAGGAGTCTTGCCGAATGAAAACGGAATGGTGTTCATTCATAAAAATCCAAGCATCGTTCCTGCAAACGTGCAGCGGTACTTCAGAGTCATCAGAGGAAACTTTTGTTTGCCTTAGTCGGTATTCTATGTGGCGTGATGGTGGGTAATGAAATGTTATTGTTATGTAATTCCCATTTGTTCTCTTGCCGTCTTCCATATTGGATGCTTTTTGTTTTTGGACACAGTTAAAGCTTTTTAGACACGATCCTGGAACGACCAACATTACGTTCATGTTCTCTTTGTGTGGCATGTCAAATCCAGTAGCACTTGACATTTATTGAGTAGACCATTTTAACTCATAAAAACACTTTGATCATCTGCCTGGATGTTCAGTATTGAGCGATAAATTGATTTTATTGACTAATTAAATTTTATGTTTTATGATGATTTAATCTTTTGGAATATCTGGATTTATTTATTTATTTTTTCACCAATGAGCTCTTTGGGCCTCCGTAGATTAGAGTGATGTCGGCCCCCCAGGGCCGGCCTTCTGTTGTTTCAGAGCTTGAATTTATTCATACTTGAAATTCAAGTCAACTCCCAGAATGGACGACTAAAACAAATGCAAGCATATGAAAATATTTTCTGTCCCTTGTGATTTCTTTTTAAAAATAAATTGATGGTCACAAAAGGAAAGTTGATGACAAATTAAAGAAAAAGATATGACCAATTAATCAGAACAGCCTCCAAAGAAATTAAAGGTGAACTCAAGGTCAAAGTACATCAGAGTCAACAGGATGCTGACCCAAAACGGCTAAAAACAGCCAAGAACGGCTAAGAGCAAAACATTGGACTATTCTGAACCGGCCTTCTGTGAGCCCTGGTCTAAATCCTGTTAAACATCTGGAGAAGAAACCCATCGAACCTGAGACAACTGGAAGGGTTAGTCCATGAGGAGTGGAGCAGAATGCCTGTGGACGGGTAAAGACGTCTCGTTTGTAGCTACAGAAACCGCTTGATTGCCTCGAGGATTGTGCAACAAAATATTAAAGCACAGGTATCGTCATTTTTGTCGAGGTTTGTTTCATTATTATTATTTTTTAAATAATTTAGTTGAGCTACAATTTAAAAGCAGTATCTGATTTTCATAGGTTCATTTTCAGTAAATTTTCATGTATTACTACTTTTGTTGGTTTCTAGTTATTTTAGGGACAATGGCAGGATTTGTTGGTCGTTAACAGAGAGATGCCAGCAATTTTCTACACGTCCTGTCTAAGCCTGTATGTATGTATGTATCAATCAATCAATCAATCAATCAATCAATCAATCAATCAATCAATCAATCAATCAGTCAGTCACATAAATTAAAATGCCCTATGATTTCCATTTAATTGATTTACTTTTTCTTTTTATTCACTTTCTACCCAAAAACTGGATGACAGAAGTTTTCAGTCTGGTGCTTTGGTTTCAATTTACGCTTATTTTGAAGGACAATAATTAATTTGATTAGTTGTTTCTGTTTTTTTATGATGGATATTTAAAATGTCTTCCAGTTCCAGTGTTAAATGTTCATTAGAATGTAAAGTTTATTGATCTGTGAGAATGTGTTCTTGCATTATTGGGTCATCACTGTGACATTGCTTGAAAATGGTCTCAAAACAGCAATATTATTGTTTATCGCAATAATTTCTAGGACAATTTATTATCTAGCACAATTTGTTATTGTGACAGATGGTCCTCATTTTAACGTTCGAGTCAGTCGGGTTTGGATTTCTCAGCGTTTAGGTAGACCCTCTCCGCTACCCTGTGCTTTCTCCTCTAACATCCCCTGCGTGCGGAAAACTCCCCTTTCTAATATGCCATTAATTCTCTTGTTTGGCCACATTGGGGAAATACAAGAGAGCATATTCATGTTAAATCCTTCAAGTACGCCGCTCTGGAGCCTGAGCCCGACCGGGCCCCGGCTCGCGCGCCGCACAGGCCTGTCTGAGCGCATCACATCTGTTGTGGGGGAGTTAACAAGGAGGTCCAGATGAGTGTCAAAACAGCGCGCTCATCATGCTCCGGAGCCGCACCGCCGCTTCCGTCGAGGCGCACTGAACCTCCGACCGCCGCGCCCTCCAAGTCACTCCGACCTCTGGTGCATTTCTAGTAAACAAATGAATCAGCAAGAGATTCACAAGCAGCCCCAACGTGGGGAACTGTTTGTTTAAAGGAAACGGAAGGTTTTCTTTTTTCTTACTTTGATCCACTGCAGCTGTGCGCCGTCTGATTCAGGGTGCATGTATGTATTCAGACTCCCTTTCTTCATTGGCTCAGGTTGATGGAGTCGGCCCACTCCCGGTTGCTCAGCAAACAGAGTCGCATTTTCAAAGCCCCGCAGGAGGTAATTGTTGCTCTTGTTTCCTTCCACTCTTTCACATGGTAAAAACCTACAAGAGATGGAGCAAATAAAAATGTCACCCCTTAATGCCAGGGATTTATTTTTATATCAAAAAAGTACATCAGGAATAATAATAAAAAAAAATCTTTAAGCGTGACGTGACTTCTTTTCATTCCTCTTCTTTTCTTTTCTTTTCCTTTTGGCTAAGATGAGGTGCCTAAGTAGCTCCCCACTCTATGACCACTTTGGTTACTGTTATCTCTACACATTAGGAAGGTGACATTTTATCCCAATTAAACTCCAGCGTGCCTCTTCCATTGAAGTAGCACCTCACCCTGATCTGATTCTGTCTGTTTTAATAACACTTAAGTCGAAATTTAAAAGCTCTCCCTGTCTGATTCATCCGCACTCTGTGAAACAATAATGTGTGGCGCGGTGAATAAAATATTGAAAACCCGGCCTTGCTAAATGACACAAACTTAGCTCCATGAAAAACTCCCTCCTCCTCCTCCCCAGTTGGGTCTCTGTGTGTATTTGTGCTCGTCTGTGTGGAGTGTTTTATGCGAAATAGCGTCTTTCCTAATGGATTCAAAGAGGAAGAACTATTCAGCTGCAACTAGGCTGCCTTCTGGCAGTGCCAGAACTTATGGGAACAAGGACGTGCGACTCACTCGCCAGCCGTGGCTCCGCCTCAATTAAAAGCCACTCGGCTTCGTTTGGATCCGTGTGGAAGACGTCTGCACGCGTGTCGGCTCTGCCTGCGAGAACGGATGGAGCTGAGGATTACTGGGATTCCATTTAGGAAAATGGCTCGCGCTCCTCTGACGTGAACTTAAGAGTTCTCGCGTTTAATATTTTAAGCTCGTGAAACCCTCCCCGCTCACACACAGTGAATAATGCCGCTATGGTGGCTACATTAAGAGCCAAGAGTCAGCTAATGGTTGAGAGCGCTCTAGATTGGGCAAAGATGAGATTGGAAGAAAAGACCAAACGATGCCAGCGACATAAACTCCAGTCTTAGGTCACTTTCAGGTCACATGCATTCACGATCGGATATTTTCTTTTCTTTTTTAAAAATTCTGCTTCATTAAGATTTTAGTTCCACGTATTTATAACTTCTAATAAAGCTGAATGTCTGTTTTTAAAACTTTAAACAGCTGGAAAATCTTTTCTTTGCTCATATACTTGTGTTTTCAAATAAATACAGAAAAAGTCTGTTTTTCTTTTCATTGAGCTTTTTTCATTGGCAGAACTAAGACTGAGGTGTAGCTCATAGATGTAGGTTTTCATATTAAAAGCTTGTGCCAATAGCCTGTCATGCTATGGTTGTGCTGATTGCTTTACCTCCCAGATGGGCTCTGGGAATATCTGGAGACTTGACTGTGAACTCCCTGCATAGCAGCTACTGAGTGCAGTTTGTATTTAGCATTGCTGGACCTGAGAACTGCGTTCCTAGGGGGATATTTGTCTTCCAAGTTGTTACAATTGGTTCTTAGAAAAAGAAAACTCCACCATGATAACTTCTCCATAATGCCCAAACATTTTTGGCAGTTCTGGCTTCCCGCATGCCGTGTCGATGCGACCTACTGCAACAGCAGGGAACTGGTCTGCGCTCCACACACACTGTCCGCGCTTCGTTTTGGCGCAAGACATCAGCCGGCTTCGAGTCCGAGGGAACTCACAGGTCACTGCTGTAGAAAGCCAAGTCAAGTCTCGCGTCTCTTGTGATTTTTATCAAGCCGCACCTTTTCAAGACGCCGTACTCCATAAAGCATCAAACGCAAGAGTCTCGTCAAAGCGTTTTGCATTGGACCCAAATGGCCCAACATCTGCTTAGTAACTAGTCATGTGCACGTAGAAGGGGCCGGGCATTGTTGAAGCCTGCAGACAGTTCAGCTGAAGCCGAGTGCTTGAAAGGCTGCTGAGATGGATCCTATCACATAAGTGCCTCGAGGAAGCCCCACTTCACATTGTGCCAGTCAAGCCATGCCGTGACACTCTGTCGCTCAGCAGACCGAGCATCACAGCTGGCACCCTCTGTCACAACATGGCAGGAATGATAGGCCCCTCTCTGCATGCCCCTGAATCTCCCACTGATCACACACTATGCAAAACCATCCCTGGAGACGCAGATACGACTTGATGTTTTCTTTAGATGAAGTTAGAGGACAGCATGCATGACCATTACAATTCTCCTCAATGTTTTCTGTCATGTTTATATTCTCTTAATGTACTTTTAGGGCATAAAGGTAAAGGAGGAGTCGCTCAAGTTTCAGAGCGGCTTTAAGTCACTTTTAGCTCTTTTTTGGGGGGGACATAAACAAAAATTAGAACGCGTATGATTTGTTGTGCAATCTGCAAATACAAATTATTTAGGCCTAAAATAAGCCATGAAAAGAATATCTATAGGCGTTGTAGGTTTCATGTTAGAGATACTTACATTCCAGAGTTAGACGTAGCATCTTTCTTTTCCATCAGCTGGAGAAATTGTGAGATGAGCTGCTTTAAGCAACACAACAAACTTTTGACTTTCCCTGCATAATTCTTAAGTGGCTCTGACCTACATGTTCATCAGTGTAGAAAATTAAATCCCTCTGGAAGGAAGCAGCGCTTCGTTTGTTTTTGGCTGAAGCACAGAGGTGACTGAGGGAATAATAATGAGTGGAGGCACTCTTTGGAGTTCCTGGAAAGCTTTGCCGTCAATTTTTTTTCCTGACGGTCTTCATGTTGACGATGATCTGTGCTTTTAAGTCCCTGAGAGAGGCTGTACCACAAACTACTTTTTGGAGTTTATCATCAATTATTCCATCACGTCCACGTTATTGTGCATGATGTTGACAACATGCGCTGCATGTTGGTTGGCATCTGGGTCAACTTTGGAAAATAAAACTTTGAAAAACAGCCCTGTGGTCTGGGTGGGAGTTTTACAGCCAATCCAAATGTCAAAGTCTGCGCAGGTTTTGTGCGGCCTCTCTTTGAGCCGTCTGAGTTGTTCGCTCTTCTTCAATGGTTTGATAGCGCAAAGAACAAATCACATGTCAGGAAATCAATGCATTTAAGCTTCTACCGGTGATGAAGTTCAGACTAAACCTAAGAGTTAGGATGAGAAACGATTTAGGTGACTTTAAGCATGGATTTTCACCTTTTGGACTTACAGAAAATGGCACAAAAAAGAGAAAGTTACAATAGATTGGTGGTTTTATTAACAAAAATGCCTGGCAGAGGTCAAAGTAAAATGGACAGTCAGGTTGAGATGCTAGAACAGCAGCAGTAGCTCAAGAAGCCATTTGTAGCCAAGATGTGCAGAAAATTATATCTAGATTTCCAACCTTTTGAACTACAGCAGATGATGACCACACAGAGTCCTGGCTAACTCTTAGGCAACTCCTGTTAGCTAATTAAATGCCTTAGTTTTGATTAGTCATAGATATTAACATGTTAAAATAATGGGTTTTTTTTGTTGTGGATACAAAGGTTCCAGCCAGAACCTTTGTAAAATATTCACGTTTCAAGTACGACCGTAAATCTGATGCACAAACAACATTCACTGACAACAGCGACAATCAACAATGCCACTTCTCTCGGCCCACCGGGGGTTAATTTCTGCTTCTAAAGGTGATCTGATTGGATGCTGGGACAGACGATTGTTGTGTTCCAGTTGTGCTAAAAGTAGTTAGCCTATCAGTGAAGCTATTCAAGGGTTAAATAGAATCTCAATGCTAAACATGCTGCAGCAACACAAACGTCCTCAACACTAATGTCAGTGTCCACATTTCTAAAGATGGTTTTTTTCAAAGAAGTTTCTGAAACACCGGAAAACTGAATGGAAATTTCACTTTGCACCAATTTGATGGTTCGATAACCTAAATAACAGATTAAAAACAACTGTCTTTGTTGTTGAGATCATGTTTATTTATTCAGTAGTGTAGCAGCAAAAAAGGTTTTTGAATCAGAAATGTTGCTTATTTTGTTTTCAGTTAAAATGCAGTTTATTACAGATCCTGGAATTAATTCTATTAAAAAGTTTACAGAGTCTACAGTTCACACACACAATAACAAATTAGAAAATGTTGCCTGGTCAGATGAATCTTAATTTTTGTAACATTAAGAACAAAAAAGCCTGGATTTCTCCTGTATTTACAGGTAATGCTGACTGAGGCGTCAAATATTTTTATACTGATAAGACATTTTATAATCATTTATTATTTTTGTTAACTTTAGAAGCATTGTTTTTAGCATTGTTTTGATAAAGCATTTGTGTGTCTGTGATGTGTTAAATAATTGCCGTCAGAAGCTAAAAAGCTGCTTATTGTCGTTTTTGTGATGAAACATACTATAGCACAGATATTAAAATATATTATCTTATTGTTGGTTTACTAATTTTTACTTTTATGGTAATCATTTATAAATTTTGTGAACTCAAGAAGCATTTTTCTTGTTTTGTGAGTATTTAGACAAAACGTTTCTGCTTGTCGGTTGGGTATTTGGTAATGGCCGTTAAACTAAAGGCTGAAGCTAGAAACCTGGATATCATTTTACTTTTCAGAACTATATGAAAACACTGATATTTGGCAGTTTATTATTATTATTGTTGCTTAAACTGTTCAGTCTGGTGGTCATTTTCAAATTAGCATCTTAAAACTGCCACAATGCTCATCCTACTTCAAGCAGGGCCAATACAGGATGACGCAAAAAAGCAAATCATCTCAAACTGGCACCTTGAACAAAACACCAAGTTCAGTATTCTCCACTGGTCTCGCTAACTAGCTAGATTGGTTGTTCTGGTAGAAGGTGAAGGCGAAAGGTCGTTGTTTACACTCTGTTTGGGCCTGTGGCTCTGGTACTGGATGTCTTTTTCTCACTACAACCTAACCATGGTTTTTATTTGTTTATTTTCCTAAGCTGCAATTGTCTAATTGGTTTGTTGGTGCCTGAAGCAGAGATGCAACCATAGCGCCGGTGGCGTCTATTTACCAATCCAGCAGCAGGTTCTGAGTTTTGACAGGAGCAGCCAACTGTGGGGGAGACGAGCGTGCCCGCAGGCACTCAGTTTTGTAATCTCACTGTTTGTTAGTGGGAAGGAAAGAAAGAAAAAAAAAATCCATCATCCTTTTGTCTTTCATTTATGGCGGCGAAGCGACGATAAATTGAACTTGATCCAGGAAGTCGTGTCAGTCAATGCAACCTGCCTTCTTACATCAGAAAGTCCTGGAAACGGCGCTGTGAGGTCTGAAATCAACTGCTGCTGTCGCTGCACATCATCCGCCCCTACGGTAACGCGCGGGAGCTAACACGCAAAACAGCCGTGGCTCCTGGTGCAACAGTCACTGTTTCAGGGATTGATGACACGGACACTGTAAGCGGCTGACGTTTTTTTTTTTTTTTCTTTCCCCTCTGAGTGTACGGCGTTTCGCCTCCCGCAGCGGGAGCGGAGAGGGATGGGGGGGGGGGGGGTCACGAGTGCATGAAAGCTCATTAGGGATGAGTCAGGGCCGTGTGGTGAGAGACTGGCCTGCAGTTCTGCAGGAGGTGAGTGAAACAATTAGTTTCTGCGGTGGGAGCGCGGCTAAAACACACATACCCTTCTTTTGTACAGATAGCCTGCGGAAGTGTCATGATTGGTGACTCTCATCGACTTTTTTTTTTTTTTTTTTCTTCTCTCCGCGCGGTAGCCCTGAAAATAATTTTTTCAGTTGCATCAGTGAGTAATACGCCCTACTTTGTATGATGTTGTTACATCATCCCAGAAATCTTGCATACTGTTTCCCCTAGAACCCAGCTTTTTAAAAAAAGATTATATAACTGGAAATTTAAAACATAAACTTCATGTTCAACCACATCATCTCCTGACCTGTATTTCAGATAGGAAAAAAACAAGGAATCTGCGTGTCGGATGTTATTATGTCTGTCTGCCGAGTGGAGTCAGAGGACAGGATGTGCTGCTCAATTATCTGTTTATTGTGACAGCTCTAATATTTTGACCTGTCTTTCTTGCGCAGACTGGTTGCTTCACGATGCTTTAAACATTTATAGCTGAATGTTCTTTTGGTTTCTAGAAAACAATAACATGAGATGAAGTTTAATTTTCAAAGAGTACTGTCTTGTTTAGAGAAAAGATGAGAATAACTGATTGCCTGGACGTGGATGTAAATGATGTTTCACTGTTTTCGTTTTTGTCTTAAACTTATGAACAATAAATATGATGTCATTCTTATATTTATGTAATAATCTTTAGTTTAATTGCAAATTGATAATGATTTTGGCATCTGTTTTTTTATTTGGTACAATTTATTCTTTTAAGCATTTAGTGTGCGAAATCAGCTGATGTTTTTTTTTTCTTTTTCATACCTAAGTGCTACTATCAGGGTTGCACTATAAACAACACTCTTGAGCGTGGAAGCCGTTACTGAGCGAAGTCTCGAAGCTAACTAGTTTTAGCACCTGTGAGGTGTTTGAAATCACACGAAAGATCAGAGATGTTTCATGTTAAGCATGAAGCTTCTTTCTGCGATGCACCGAGACGCGTCTGCTGTTCAGCTTGGCTGCGAGACGGCAAGAGAGAGCAGAATTGAAAGCAGATGATGTATAAAGTATGACAAAGTTTTATTTGTTTTCTCTGTTTATTGTAACCATATTTTCTTGAAGCATGCTTGATTCTGAAATGTTCTGGAAATTAAGAATGAAGGTGATGATCTGCTGGGAATACACACAGAGGCTGATATTTTTGCAGTGCTAACAATGCTAACTGGGCTAATTACCAAGAGAAGATGTTATTTTCCCAGTTTAAAATGTGCACTGTTGCCTTTACTCTTAATACGACTAATACATGGAAAACTGATTTTCAATGATGTTCTTATGACGCCTTATATTATTTAAATCCCAATTGGCCTAAATTTGTATTGGCTGGTCAAAGATGTGCAAAAATCAGGGATCGGAAATTGACCACAAAGTCTTGACTGGTTTATCTCTAACAGCCATATTTCTTACACTGTAAAACATAATGGAGAAAATGTATCCTGCAATTATATCCCATTATATCGGGGGAAAAGGAGTTGAAAATTTCATAATTTTAAGAAAGTGCTACAGGAATTTATTTTACTTGGACAAAACAAAAACATTATCTGTATTGACACAGCTCATACTTTAATTTGTTTCTGGAAGGAAGGAGTCAAAGCTAGTTTTTCAACAAACAAGTCCCAGTCTGTTTTTCTTATGTGTTCCCGCTCAAATCCAGTAACAGCTGCTGCGCGTAATTTTCCTGTCAGATGCCATTAAGTTTGAACAAGAGCCGTCATTAGATTAGATGAAGAAAGTGGTGCCACTCAAACCTCAGCTGGGAATGAAAACATGACTAAAAGACAGCACTTATGCTTGTTTCATGTTGCCAGCGTGACAAATGTGAGTCTCTGCGTTGCGCCGGCACAGGACCAGAAAATATCTCCCAGGACACATGTTAAAGGCAGACAAATCTGCTGCCATCTGTGAGACAGATCATGTAGCAATAGCATTAAAATAAATGTACCTTTTTATTGAAGTACCAAAATCTCACACAGAGAAAACTCCACCTTTAAGTTGAATAAATCTATTCGGAGAGAAAAAAAATCCAGGTTAAGGAGTTATTGTTTTCAGTTGTATCACTACGGAGATTTATTGTGTTACCAATAAGTGCAATTGAGACATGCTTCACGTTTTTTAAGTTAATCAGAGTTTCGACAAAATGCATTCGAGTAATCTTTTACTTTCTGTTTCCCTGGATTATAGATAAGACAGTCACCTTTTCCTGAGGATTTGTTTTAATTTTCCAATCAAATACACTAATCTGGATGTTGAAGGAGGTAAAAAGAGAAACCGCCTTAGGAATTGAGCAGAGTGACATCTTTGGGCCACCAAGGCCTCATAGCAACCAGTAGACACCATCTACATGTCAAGCTGTTACAATGGAGTGATTCCAAAACAAAAACCCTGCTGTCCTACCATCACAAATATAAACACGTCAAGTTTGTCCACACATTAAATGGATAGTATTATGTGAAATTGACTTTTTTGAGCTGTACATCATGTTATAATCTTATCCCCTCATTAAAAACACACCTGGAGTTTTGCCTTGATTCTTTCATTCAGCTGTACAAAATGTCTGTTAGGACCAAACACCACCTTTGATGATTAAGCTGCAGTTTTCAAGCTTCCAAACTTCTGCCTCACAGAGCAGCCATCCTACCATAACTACCCCAGTTAGCTCCTTCAGACTAGCCAGCAGCAATTGGCAAAGCACCTGGTGAAACTGCACTTATGCTGAACTGATTATAGAAGCTACTGTATTTTCCCCACTATAAGGCGCATAGAATAGATGCTACAGTTAAGGTTGCCACCTGTCCCTTTGTTCCGTACTCTATAAGTGTATAATAATAAAGTGTTTCCCCGAGTACTTTATATAGTAGGCTGCCCCAGTTATTGTTTCACTCACGGTGTTGGTGTTGCGATATTGTGCCCAACTGCTTTCTGGGTATCACAGACCAACCGACATGCTGCCGCCGCAGTCTCTGTCTCTCTTACCCCGCCCCTCCCGGCTTTAAATGTATAGGGGCTGGTCCTTTGGTAGCCCTAGTCGAAGCACCCCGGATGAATGTCTAAAGCCACTTTGTTGACATAAAGGATGTCAACAAAACAGTCCGACTCCGTTTGGCGAGGAGAGCTTTTCGTGACTGGGCCGGGGCGTGGCCAGACGATGGTCACCCTTCTCTGGTCGCGCACAGCATGTTCCTGTGGTGCTAAATGACCTGCAGACGACCTGATTCTAGATGGTTGGTAAGTAGATAGGTCAGTCAAGCTTTATTAACAAACCAGTGTTCTGACAACTATCCCAGCATGCACCGCTCGCTTCTACTATGGGCGAAAATGAAGTCGGCGGCTGCTTACCGTAGTTGCTAGACCTGTTGTGGCTCAATATTGGTCCATTTACTGTTTAAAGAATGTACTTACTTTTTCCTTTGCACATATTTTTTAGAATTTCTACTGCAAATCAGAACAAAATGAATGTGTTCAATACTAATAACAAGGTGCTACTATGGAGCCGTTATTGCAGCAAAAACACACATTAGTAGTGCAATGGGCAGCAGCGCTAATGGCTTTGAGAACTGCAGTATTTTTGGTAAAAATTCATTTCTGTAGGCTGATCGAGTATGGGCTCTGATTCATGAACGTGTGTGGAAACGTGTGAGAATGTCACTTAATAGTAGCTGAACAACAGCAGATATGCAGACAAGTTCTCCGTGTGTAAAACAGAAAAAAAAATCACTATCAGCAATTAAAGAGATAGTAGAAAACAGCTGCGGGTCTCGTGACGTTTCCCAACACAATGTTTAATCATCTTTTAATTGGCTTTATCTGGAACTATTTTAGGCAGAGGACAGATACACCCGTGTTTTGTGATCGCGTTGCGGCTTGGGGCTCGTTCAACGTGGCTTTCGCTCATCGAGAAGATCGGTCCGACCGCAGACACGCGATAAGGGAGCGCCTCGGCGTCGACTGTGAACTCCTCCACGGCAGTCGTCGTAAATGCTGAAACAGGCAGATGCAAATGGACGGCAGAGGCGGCCGTCGACAGCAGCTGAATGAGAATCAGGAGAAAGTTTACAGAGATTAATATCCAAGGCCTCAGACGAGTCTGAAAAGATGCCACCAGAACTTCTTCTACTTTAGGGGTTTTTCCCGAGCTCGCTGGATAAAAAAAGAAAAAGACAAAGAGGGGGAAAAAAAGAAAAAAGAAAAAAAAAAATCCTTCACCCGTGTGGTTTGAAGTGCAAAGTTAACAGTTTTACTCAGCCCCCCTTCAAGGCTTGTATAGTCTCTCCTAATCTTTTTTAATGTGTCGAAAGGCTTTCTTGAGGATCTCTGTGAAATTTCACACTTAAGTTGTTTGCTAAGTCAGTTTGAATTATGGTATGGAGTGAGGGTTAACTTTTATGAAGGTGTTGGAGAAAACTTTTGGGAAATTAATGTGTGTGTATGTGTGTGTGTGTGTGTGTGTGTGTGTAGCTGGAGAAACAGCAGGGAGTCACACCGATGCTGCACGTATGCTGAACCTGCCACTAATATACAGAAGCTGCATCAAAACAGACCTTTCACCCTTAAGTGCAAATGTAATGGGATTTTGTTATTGTTTTATTCAAATCAAATTCAGGTAAAAAGTGTAAATAAAAGAAAGTAGAGTGAGTTTTGTTTCAGTAGCAGCAGCTGCAAAACACAAAACGATTTTAAATGCAATCTGTAAAGCTGTAACATATTTTGTTATAAAACCGATTCTTGATGTATTATTGAGTAAATATGTAATTTTAGGATTGGTTTAACAGTCTGATGAACGGAGGACAGAGTGTTTATAAAAGAATATAATGCAGGATTTCTACAAAAGGCATTGATATTTGCTTCTAGCAACAACAGCACAAAATGTTTCTTTCCATGTAGATGCAGAAACGTTACATTGGAATCACGTTGGTAATATTTTGTGGTTTAAATTAACAATTGTGGTACAATTGACAAACCCTCAATGAAAACTCAAACTCTTCAAGGTATTTTGTTAAATACGTTTAACTGAAGTACACAGGTATGACACTCATACAAGATTTTATATTTGCAAACAAATTTTTATATGAATTTCACATTTAAACACACAAAATTACTGAAGCAGTGGGACCTGTCAGGTGTCGGTGAGCAAGGTTATTAAACCCCTGAACCACATTAGGAAGTAGTTACCACGAAGCAGTGATACGAGATCGTGGAGCGACCGTGCCGTCGAGACATGATAAAAAAATTAAGATGGCTGCAGAAGCTGCAGGAGTCCATTTTGAGCATAGAGACCAGAGGCACAGCAGGATCTTTCAAAGGCTGTCTGATCAGAGAAATATGTTACCCAGAATCTGATGTGGATAACAACATGAACAGGATGGGGCTCTATGACTCTGCTGGACGAGGTTCACGACATACGCTCAGCACCTTCTGTAATTTTCCCAAGTCTTACTGTGTTGACCCAAAGAAGGCGACGTTGCTCTCTGTCCATTTATTTCCAGTGGAACTTGGGTGATGAGGTGGGAACCAGTTCCCCTTCAATTGATAAAATTCTGAGCTCATACACGCAAGCTTGCGATGCGACATAAGGAAGTTGAAAAATGTTCACCTTTCGACGCGTTGCCATCGTATCCAGTGTGTTGGGTTCGCTCCAAATGGCTGAAAACCTTCGCTGCTCGCTGTCGTCCATCACTCCCTGTGTGTCGAGCCCATTGCACATCATATATTGGTTTCTGCAAGTTGTAAGCAATGCCCCTTTGGTTCTGTAATCTCAACATGACGCTGTAAGAGCGCACACCGCCGTGATCTTGACGAATCACCTTTTATGACAGCATGGTGGGTTCCTGAGTGCTTGTTTATTGCAGAACCGTTATCAGAAAGGGGCTGGAGACTCCACCAAACTCTTGCTGCGGTATCAGACACAGGCATGTCAGCAGTGGATCTTTGAATCCCCATAAGCTGCGAGGCGGGACCTCCACTGGACGGACTTGCTTGTCTGTGTTATTCCGGACTTTTGACCAAATCAGTCCCTCAAACCACTGCTGATTACACAAACCACGTGCTCTTTTTGCTAATGTCATAATGATACTCTACTGCATTGCATAATAATCGACATCTATTCTCTCTGACTCACTACTTATCTTGTTTAGGCCTAATACTATCTCTCTTTGATCTCACTGAAGCTGACCAGTCCAAGACAAACTGTAGAATCAGTTCATTTGGCAACATTTTCCACTACAGAGACATTTTCTGCTCCGATATTAAAACATTTGATTAATTTCTCCCCCAGCACCCACCGATCCTCCTCGCTTCCCTCCCCACTCCTCCCCCAGAAAAGGATGAATCTATTCTCTTAATGTAATTTGTGGAAAACCCACCATGACAGTATAATCGTTTTGAGGGGGCCGATTTGCATTGCCTGCTCCATGAAACTAAATGCTACTGTAGGTTCTAAGGCCTCAAAGATAAATGAATAATCTCAAGTATTTAAAAGCCATGAAACATTTAAATTAAGTAATATCTCTTCCTAAAGGGCATAGTGGAGCCGTTTCCATACATATGCAGACAGACACACTTTTTAAATAAACATCAGCGCTAATCAGTGAGGCAGAAATCAGAGTGAGAGCGCAAAAAAAATAAATAAAAAATTTTCTGGAGCTTTTTTCCATCGGTTCCTTTGGGGCTTCCCTCTGACTTAGATTAGATAGGATTTACACAAAGTTGATGCGTTTTACCAAAACTTGGAATTTTCTTTATCCCTGTGCATGAGGAGGATAACAGAGTGATGTGTGTTTTCACTGATTTCTTTTTTTTGTCAGCTAGAGGAAAACCTCCCTATTTGTGACTTGTCTGCACAGCTTTGATCACCTTTGAGGGGGAAAGCAATTGCCCCATTTTGGAAGACAAGGCTACAAGTGTTCATTTTTTTCTTTTTTTTCTTCTTTTTTTTTTTTTGTTCTTGTGGTGCTGCAAATTTACTAATTGACTCAGAGTTTTTGGCTTCAGGCGGTAACCT
This sequence comes from Poecilia mexicana, assembly GCF_051168715.1. Taxonomy (NCBI): domain Eukaryota; kingdom Metazoa; phylum Chordata; class Actinopteri; order Cyprinodontiformes; family Poeciliidae; genus Poecilia; species Poecilia mexicana. The sequence goes on from NW_028263373.1 coordinate 27,329,133, forward strand.
AATAAGGCCATCCAAGGTTAATGATAGACCTTTTTTAGAATGGTTGAACGTCTGACACCAATATGCGGCCCTGGTGAAAAAAACGCCGCTGGAGAGAGTCTCTGACATCTCAGTGAAGCTCTCTGCTGCTCGCCCGCGATTTATTTTTTTTTTTAGCTGCAATATTTTGTTGGACACTGGATCGAAATGCTGCAGTCATTCAGGATCTCAGCAGAGGCCTGCTGCTTTACTGCCATCTCTTCCCAGGAACACCAGCGCCACAAATTTCAGTGATTTAACAGCTCCAGCATACAAGCAGCTGGTGTCAGCAGAAGTGTCGTTTGCCACTGCCAGTCGGCTGTCATAGTATCCTTTGCCAAGCAATTTTTTCCCCTCTCCTAACTCCCTTCTCGCTTTATTATCCATAGATTATAGGGAGCCATGGAGGGGGTAGTTTTTCCGCTGTCCAGGAAGCCTCAACAGCACAAAGCGTCCGAATGAATCATAAAGTACAGTGGCTCGCAAAAGGATTCAAACTTGTTAAACTTTTCACTTTCTTTTTTTTAAGATTGGATTTTGTACATTACAGCACAACGTGGTGGACAATTGTGAAGTGAGAGGAAATCGATTTGTAGTTTTTAACATTTCTAACACAGGGTGTGCTTACACAGTTTTAAATTCAGGTATCAAAAATCAAGGCCTTAAAATGTCTCAAGCTATTAAAAAAATTTAAGTTGACCTCAAACACAGTATTCACAGGGGTTACATGGCAGGACTAGTTAACCATCTTAAATTATTATTATTTAATAACTTAAATAATGCTTTCTTCACTTCCTGAAGAACACAACAGGAAGAGGTAGGAGGATGAAGGCTGCTTTTTTTGTGACTTATCGCGTGAACAAACTTATTCACATGCATTTCTGAGTTAATGGAAACACAGCAATTTCAAAATACTGACAAATATTCAAATTTCTAACAAATATGATGATAAATATTTGAAGTATTGACAAAGTTTTACTTACATTTGTAATGAAAACGTAGCAAAGTGCAAAGTTATTACCGGTGGGCTGGACGATGTTCGCTTTCGCCACTGGCTCACTTCTGTTGCTAACCCGTACGATGCTACGTGTTGTTTGGAATAAAGCTTGGCACTATGGGGGTTAACACTGTAGAAAGGCATATGCGGCGTGAAAAGCACAAAGCTGCTGCCAAGAGCCACAAAACAGACCCCAGAAATGTCTGTTTTTGATGCCAAAGCTTTCCAGAAAACGTTGGACATTGCTACTGCTAGCACTGATCAGAGCAGCGTTTGGTGAGACTCAAACCGTGCAGTCTGAGGTTTTGTGGATTTTAAACGCAGCGATGGCACTTCTCCTACCTGTTGATGGATTTTATTTCAACAAAGTTGCTACTAGGAGGGAAGTACAGCTGAGAAAGATGAGGGGAAAAAAACATGGAGCCACAGATGCAGCTATGATGATAAATGAGGGGGAAAGTTTCAAAGGAACGGTAATTAAAGTATCGTTTCTTCCTCAATAGCCTTCCATTCTTTAAAAAAAACATGAAATAAAATTTCTTTTGTATGTTTGTTGCGATATCAGTCTTAAAGTTCCTTCATAATGGTCTTAAAATGTCTTAAATTTGAGTCGGCGCAACCTGTTGAAACCCTGTAACACAAACAAATCAGAACTGACGAGATGCTAGTCTTGTGCAGTCTTATGAGGAAAATCACTATTAAACAAGCCGTAATCCGTGTTAAATGGTGAATTACCTTCAAATGAGCAAACTTTCAGACAACATCACCTCCTAATGACAACTTTAAAGCACTTACCGTTTTTGCAGTCTCTTTGTTTTCAACCAATCATTTTTTTTTTTACTTTGAGACGGTGAAAAGTTTAGTTTTCCACAGCAGTATATCCTTTTATACGCTTCTCAACAGTCTAATGTCAAATCTCATGGTTCATGTTTTTTGTGCTGTGTGCCGTTTGTATGGCAGCTGTGGGTGGACATTTTTATTATAGTCTGTGATGAATCCTCAACAGGAAGCCGGCTAACAGGAAGCATAACTCGTGTGTGACATTACGACTTTGTTGTGGTGCAGGTTTTTGTTTCTCTAACATAAAATCTCTCTCGTTGAACACCGCCAGTCACCCAGGTCATGGTAACCCTAAGTGCTGGCACAGAAGCTCGTTGGAACAGAAAGCTGTGAATACTCCAGCTCTCTCCTCCAGCACTTAGAATCTGAAAGCAAAAAGGGCCAAGGTTAAGAGTTTTATACAGAAATGTCTTGAAACCGAGTCACTTTGTTCTGAGTTTTGAATCAAGCCTTTTCTCCTGTTTTTCAGAACGCCGGCTCCTCGGCCGGCTCTACCCCCAACGCTCCGGTGACAGGTTACAAGCGCATGGTCATCCCCAATCAGCCGCCTCTGACCGCCACCAAGAAGACGATGCCCAAACCCCAACCTCAAGGGGGCGTCTCGTCCGTGCCGCCTCCCTCCGTCAGCCCCGTCGCCAGGCCTCAAGGCAACATGGCTCCTCAGCCCGTCCCAGCCTCCTACACCACAGCGTCAACCCCGAGCCAGCCCACCTTCAACGTCCAGGTGAGGTCGGCCCAGCCCGGCCCCCAGCACCAAGCCCCGGCTGGCCACCATTACGGCCAGCAGCCGATCCGCAGCCCCGCTCAGGTGCAGTACATGCCCGCGCAGCCCAGAGGTCCCGACTTTGCGTATGGGCCACCGCAGCCCGGGTTCTCCCCCATGGCATATCAGGAGCAGCAGTGCCCCGGGGGGCCGCAGCTAGGCGGAGTTAGCTCCAGGAGGCCCGACCTGGCCCCAGCCCCGGCCCAGGCGTACCAGCCGCCAGGCCCCAGAAAAACCTACATCACAGATGTCCCCCCGAGCTTGGCTCCGTACACCGCTGGACCAGATGTTCAGCCAAAGGTAAGACGCTCACTGAGCTCCAGCACAAACCTGACTTTATTACCATCATAACTTAGGCTTTTGTAGCGTCTTTAACATGTTACTGAACAGATTCAATTTGATTCAAAACACTTTGGTGTCAATTAATCACGTTTATTTGCATAAAGCACATTAAAGCAACATGAAAGTTCAAAGTGTTTTACAACATAAAGTCACAAAAAAGGTCATAAAAACAACATACAGTCACCAACCGAGAAACTGGTTTGTTTGATCTTTGCTCTGTCTTTCTGTCTTTCATTCTTTCTTTCTTGCTCTCTCGCTCTATCATTCTTTCTGTTTTTCTTTTGCTTTCTTGCTCTCTTTATTTCTCTGTCTGTTTCTCTTTTGTCCACTTTTATTTTTCCAGTACTCTCTGCAGTATGCAAAAAAAAAGACTTTAAAAATGATAAAAATAACAGAACTTGGTAGATGTCCCTCTTTCAGATGAAAAGTTGTCCTCCAACTGGCTTTCAGTAAACAATTTAAAAAGCAGATTCCGGTTTTCGACTATAGAAATAAAGAGACGTATAATTTGGGCAGAAATATTACAAAACAATAGATCGTGTTTGGGACTTTTTTTTTTTTAATAGAACAGAACCTAATGGAGCAGAATAATAAAAACCTTGTCCTGTTGCTCAGAACGGAGCGGCGGATGCCACTGAGACATCTATTCACATCTCAACATGCCCAGCCTTCGCCGATCTCTGGAAAGTAGAGGGCCCTTGAGTTTTCTTTAATTCAAGGATTTTATGCTGGTTCAAAAATCCAAACTGGGCCTCTCAGCCTCGGGGAATAGCTCATCAAGGACTGCGCTTTACCAAATACAAATTAGCTTCAGCATTGCAGCAAGTACATTAAAAATAACTCTAATTATATTTGTTCAAAACAAAGAGTCTACATTTTGCTGGAAAAGCTGGCTTTGGTCCCAGTATGATGCATTATGTAAAACAAAACAAAACCAAAAAAAAAAAGGAAAACAAAAGGTGGCGTTTAATAGATTTGTAGGAGTCTCTTTGATTTCAGATGAAAGCAATTTGCTAATTTTGCAGACATAGCTTCTGCTCTTTATGTATATATTTGTCTTGCTTTCCCAAGGATGCAGCGCAGCAAGGTAACGCTCCATCGCCAACTCCAACTCCCCCCACCTTCTCTGCTTTATTTACATGCTTTTAAAAATGTCTGGAAACCCAAAATTCAACACACGAAACTGTTTTGCACCGTGGAGTCAACGCCATCTTCAGACTATATCCTCTGATCCTGTCGCTGAAAAACTAAGCCGAGATCTTCCGGAAGGCCGATTAGAAAGAAAGCCGACTTCACGATCATCGCTCTGCTCGACCCGATGTTGTGACATGTTCATTACCTTCTACAAACGGCGCTTAATCTGCTCTAAAAGCTCGCTCTTCTGTTAATTTGTTGTGGAAATGAGCCAAAAATACAGTCAATTAAGAGGAACTATTTAGCATTTGTCACGATAATCAAAAAAAAATAACTGACCTCCCCCTCTCTTCACGCGAACGGCGGTTTTTACGTAACAGCCGCAGCTCTGTCAGCCGGGGGATCTGTGACTGTGATTGAAGACTTCATTAAAAGGATCATTTCGCATAATTAGGGGCATTCATAGAAGGTCAGTTTCATTAGAAGTCCAAGATAAACGGCTCGATTGGAGCCCCGTAATCTCTGCACTTTGCTTCACCCCGCATCGCCCTGAATCGAAGCCTCCACCAAGGTGTGTGTGTGTGCGTGCGCGTGTGTGTGTGTGTGTGTGTGATGGCTTCTTATCTCAACACTCTACAAAGGATGCTTACTTTCACCACTGCTTAATCTCCAGTGTAGTTTTTACAGATTTGCCAGCTAACATACCAGTTTCTACGAGTCTCTCTGTCTCTTTTTGTTTGTCTGTTTTGTGAAATTAGAGGAAAGCTAAGCTGGATGGTAACTTTGTGCAATAGCTTGAGCTTGAGTGATGTTTGACAAGGCGAGGATTATTTTGGAACCGCAGACAGTGAAAGCCCCACTGGAAGGTCAACCTCGGCTTCAGCTTTCAAATGCGCTTCACATTTTCTCTGCCCTCCGGTTGTGGCCTCCAAGGTTATCATGGGTGACTGAAACCAGCGGCATAAACCACAACTGAAACTGAGAAACCATTTTTGTCAACTGAAATAAATAAAAACAGTAATTAATGGGGGAAATTAACTGGAATTATATTGTGCATTTATAGAACTAAAACATACAAGTAAGAGACAAAAATATCCTTCGTTTTTGTGTTTATGATCATTTATTCGCCTTTCAAAATAATATGAAATAAGATTTTTTTTTTACCCCCCAAACATGCAGTTTGTCAGCTGTCGGCAAATCACAGCTCTTAAGTTGGGTTAAAACACCAGAGTCAGTTTTCAATTATTTCAACAATAATTGAATAAATTTCTGTTAAGTATCCTTTACCTTATCGATGTATACATAATCACAACTCAACATTTTGACCTTTTTCAATTCTGCACCTAAAAATGAACCAAAGTATGAAAAAACTAAAACTACTATAAGTAATAAAAACTAAACTGAAACTAAGCAACATTTAACTAATAACTAATACAAACTAGCAAACACTCTGAAAACTAATTAAAACTAACTGAATTGTACAAAAAGTGACAATGAAGTAAAACTAAACTATAATGAAAAACCCAGAACTGTTACCGGCGGGAACATGAGAGTGATTGGCAGCACTAAGACCCTCCTCCTTACTCTGATTGGTTGTTTCTGACAGAGCTGAGTATTTCTAAAAATAGCACTGGAAGAAGGCAGAGAGTTTCATTTTGTCATGTTATTCTGCCACAGCATAGTAATAGTTTTAGCAAATATGTAAAACATTTTTTTCATACTGTACCTTTAATGTCATCTCTACATCTTGTGAAAACCAGTCAGAATATAGAATTTCAAATACAAACAAATTTTGCAGCCCATTGCCAGCTGTAGCTGAGATTTACTAAATTTTCTTTTAACGACACTCATAGTGACGATAACCTTAGCTTTTTTTATGTTATTAACCTATCAAATGTTTTTACTGATGACTCATAAAAACTGGATGTTTCACAGCACAACAAAATCCAAATTACAGGTAGGTAAACAGTTTTGTTTAAAGCATTACACTATTTTCATGAAGTAGAGAAACAAAACTGATGTATCAAGTAAAATACTGTATCTTCTGCAACCTAATGCCAGAAACCTTTAGTCCCATCTCGTCAGTCATGTTTATAATGGTTGATGTTTTGAATTGTGGCATTAGTTGATTTAACTTTGTGTTTTTTCTAAAGTCAAAGTGACCGTCATTGCAGTTCAGCTGTATGGTTTTCAAGAAACGGCTGGTTGTTTTGTTTGCTAAACTTGAACCTTTTGCACTTGTAAGTTGATCGGGGGTGAACCTTTTCCCGTGTGATGTCATCACCTCAGTTGGGCGACCCCACTAAACATGAGAGGTATGGCATGGGGAGGCCAGCCTTAAAAAAAAAGAAAAGAAACATGCAGGCAGAAGGAGTGGAGGGTTACCAGCTCCACTCCAGATCACCAGAGAGAGGCTTGTGCGGCTGGCGCAGAGTTAAAATGTGTAACTACAAAGCAGGAGCCCAAGGCTTCAACAAGATCAAGGCATGTTATCTGCAAGCCTGTGATCTTTACTGTGTAGACACACCTTGAAACAAATTGCACTTGTTCTTTGCCAGTTTTACTCAAACAAATCAACCCATCTCTCTTTATTTTTCCCCCCACTATTTAGAGATTTTCTATTAAGAAAAAAACATTCCCATCAGATTGTTGTTGTTTTTTTTTTTTTGCTGTAAATAACCCTCAGTCTATCTTAATTTCTTCTCAGTGCCATCATAGAGAGATCTCCTCTAAATATAATCTTTCTTTTCTTTATAGTCTTCTGGACAGAAATTTCCCTCTGGCAGTAGCATTAAAAACCAATAAATACTTTCTGAGAAAAATGTTAAAGCCGTTCTCTATTTTTCACCACGTCAACAAAGTGTTGAGATTAAAAAAAGCTGCCTCAAATTCGAGCGTCTTTCATAAACGCATGTATTCATTTGTCGTTCAAATGCCGTTTCGCATAAAGGATGCATTGTCTATTTCTGTCCGGCATTTTCTTTTATGTAGTAACATACAGTGGCTCTCTGAAAAATCATGCCTGTAGAAAATAAGCCTGTGTGTGGGTGATTGGCTGGATGTGTTCAGGTAATGAACCTAAGAGTATAATTAGAACATTTTCCAGGCAGTTTCTCGGGGATGTTGTCTTGACAGCCCAATTAAAAACATAAACGTTATTTTTACCTCTTTTTTTGTTGTTTTAAAGCAAACCAGCTTATGTTAGACAATTAATACTCCAATTATACCTCAGTGCTCTCTGTCTTTCAAATTTTTTTCTGTGCTCCTCCTACACTTGAAGAATATTTTAATATAAGCAGAAAAGTCATATTTTTCAGCTCAGTTGGACAAGATCTGTGTCAAAGATTTTTTTTTGTCCATGTTTCTAACAATACAGCCAACCCACAGGATAACCCAGTATTGAGAAAACAATACGGGGTTTTCCATTAAACCTTTTTATGTTTTTAAAAATGATCAACTCTGTTTTAAGGAATCTGTAGTCGGTGTACAATAACACAGTACAATAACAACTTTATGCTTGTTCAATTTTAAGATGGTGTTTATACTGTAAAATGGACTGAAAATGCTCTTTTTTGCAACTTCACAAGTGGAATTAAAGTTTAATAAATCTTACACTATGTTTCACAGAAACTGTTCAGTTCAGTAAGAGCCAGGTAACCTTTATGTAGTGTGTGTGGTTTTGATTTTGAGCCAATAGTTTTCAATAAAGCCCAGGCACATTAAAAGAGTGCAAATGCCAATATTACCATCATTAGCAGCTAACAGTTAGCTTATTGCGCTGTTCTTACAATGCAGATAAAGCAGAAACGGTGCTAGTTATTGTGAGCCACCTTTGTTAGTCGACTCGACACAAAGGGGACACTGGAGAACTATTTCCTTTCTTACTTCAAAGTAAGAGTATAAAACTTAGCTACATAGTTCGCAGCTGAAGGCGCTCACCATCACATTAGTAGCTTAGAGTTTGTTTCCTAGTCGAATTAATATGCCCACAGCAACTTGATGTTACTTTAGATTTATTAGAAATATTGTGCGGTTTTGGTGTCATGAAGTTTTGCCCTCCTCTACCAGGTGACACTTTTTTGAATTTGACTTTTTGAATATAATAGGTCAGACAATAAAGACGGCAGCCTGTCTGATGACGATGCGTCTGATGTAACAATCTCTGTTTTTTTGGAGTCTCAAATGAAAAGCAGTTGTGTTTCATTTAAATAACGTATTACTATTTATATGAGACAAATAAGAGTGAATTTTTTTCTGAAACATGGTATCTACAGATTTCAGTTTAGCTATGCTAATCTGATGACAGCACTGGTTGATCTATCGCTATGCTGGGTTGAACATATTTAAGTATTTGTATCCATTTTCACCATTCCTCTAAATAGTTCTACTTGTACATTAAGGCTGTGAAAAAAGGTAATTACTAAAATCAGACATGAAATTGTGTGATAAGTGGAGTGTGAGCAGAGCTCTGGTAATGCACAATTAAGGGCACCACATAAGGCAGTTCCAGCCTCTCAGCCTGAAGCTCATGTTAGTTAGGAATACTAAATCTGTGGCCTCATATCAGTTGACTGACTGACCGCCTCGTAGCGATGCAGCGCACATTCTCCTGTAGGACCATCACGAGCTCCGCGACGGGGGATCAGTTAGGCTCTCCTGGCATTCGGCATGTACATGCTGCTGTTTAAAATTACTGCTGTGCCTCCGACCATGTTGTCAAATGACACAGTTCATGGTGGTGGTCCACAGTGGATCTGTTTACTGACTCCTTTATAGAGAAAAGGTCACTCTGCTGGACCCGATCCTTGAAGTCTGTAACTCGATGTGGGTCTGTTTATAGGCGCCTTTCTCATAGCAACACATCGGCGGTCGCTTCCACGTTTAAAACAGTTTCGCTGCTCATCAACGGACCTCCGGCATCAATAGAGTCATTAACGAGAGAGATCAGAGCCAGGAGGGCCAACATGGAGTTGTGTTACTCAAAGATTTTAAAGTGGCATTGCTGCAAGCCTTTTCCTGTTTAGCAGAAATTAACGATGGAAGACATTGGTTGGATAAAGGTTTTAAAAGGATTTGAGTTTTCTCAATTTTATGAAGCTAGTACAGATCTACCCCTGCTGTTGATCACTGCTGGTTAGCTACTTGAAACATGATAGTACACTTTACCGTCCCTTTCAAGAAAAAAAATCTAACTGTAAATAAATGTTAGAAGCAACAATAGCACATATATTGATGAATGTATGAAGTTGCTTTGTAACTATTGATTTTTTAGTTTCTATCATAAATTCTTAATATCAAGTTTTAATGTCTTATTGAGATAGTGCTAGAAATATTCTGAAAAGGACGTTTGATGATGGGAAGTTAGGATATTTTCTAACATAAAAACCTTATTGGAAAAAAGTATCTCAGCAGAAAAGAAACAAACATAAATCCCTTTAACCTGAGATATTTAATCAAAGTCAGATTTCAGTTTTTGTAGTGTACTTTACACTTTTTACTCGTATTGCAGCACAAATGTTATAAAAATGAAGAATCTGGATTTCCCCGATGCAGTTCAAGAGCAAAGTGACACAACTCACTCACACTCACACACCCACACAAAACTCTGACCTGTGGGGTCAGTGTGTTGAGCTGAAGTCAGAATTTCTAAGGATCGTTTAAAGTCTGATGACAGTAGGAGTGTAAAAGCAGATGAAGTCAGCTGTGTGACAAACTGCCCATCGGTTTCCACATCAGCCTGTTGATTTCACTCTGGGCTTAATGTCACGTTTGGATTACTCAGCTGCCGATTGGCTGCTTTTTTTTTTTTTTTTTAGGTGTTTGTCACTCTGCCTGCTCTTAAATAACACCCTCCCTGCCGTCCCGTTCACCTCCTGACCCTGTGAGACAAACAGCACAGCTGCTAAATAACCCGCCGGATCGATAGCTGTCATTGCAGCCCAGTGAGCCGGAGCAATCTGAAATATCCCAGCTGAGTTTGTTCTTGGCTGACCAGCTCTGCTCCTGTGTCTGCAGAGCAGAGATGCAGGCGTTTCTCGATGGGCTGCAAAGGTTTTGATCTGAACAAAACTCTTTTAATGAACGGATTATCACTTATCTCTTTAAATTCCATTTGAACTTTTGTGTTGTTTTTACAAATGTTGAATACAGTAGACTAAATGAGAAACAAAGTGAGAATAAATTATGAAAGTAAAAGTTGAGAAACCTATGGAAAGCTGATTTACATTAAATGAAGGGACCTAAATCTGGAAGCCACCCATTTAAATAATTGAAACACTACACTTGGCTGCGATTGCCACTAAAAACATCTTGTGTTCATTTTACAGCGTACTTTTTAGTGATGTTATAATTATTATGTGATTGTTTGTTGCTGTGGTCTCGGTTTAGTTTAGTTTTTTTCTTTCTGCAGGTGTAGAAGCAGACTTAAGAATGTTGACTTGTTCTCTCTTCTTCCTCTCTTATCTCCTTGTTGCACTTTAAACCGTCTCTGTCTGTTGCAACTGAAATAAATCCAAAACAATTTCTACTTATATATATATATATATATATATATATATCTCAAGTGGAGCAACATGGCAAAAGTTGTAATGCTCCACGTGTGAAAGTGAATCTGCTGCGCCACTCGAACAGCTCAGAGCACAAACAAAATGTGTCCCGTCTTTGTTGTGCTTCACACATTTTCCCCGCTTGCCACATTAGATCCCGTTAAAACACACGGAAATTTGCGTTTTATAGAAAAATGTGACAAAATCTAGAAAAATGTGTCATTTTAGATGTAGCTTAAAATAAACGGGAATCTTGTGAAAACTGAATTTGACGGTGATAATCCACATCCCGACACATCAGCTACTCCGTATGATTAGAAGCAGACTTCAGACTTGTAAAGCCCCAACCAAACCCATCTTCCTCTGTATGAACAGTGTCCCCTGTTGGCTCTTCATGTGCATACAGCCCACCCTCACCCCCACCACCCCAATCAGTGCAAAGCTCACAAACAAGTTCCCCTGTTGTTTACGGAGAGTTGCAGAAACTTTCTTCCTCCCTGAGCTCCTCACATCCTCCTCCTGCCCACAAATAGGGGGGCTTTTATTCCTCCCCCGGGTTGGAGACTCTGAAACGTGTGCACTTTCTAAACTTCTTTTCTTTTTTTTTTGTTTTTTTTCTTCCACATCTCCGTCTAATCAAGGAAGCGTTCCCTCCACCTCTCCCCCCTCTGAGGTGTTGGCTGTTGGGTCAGACTGTCATCCAGCTGAGCCGTGTCGTTGTTTAGAGGTGGGGAGTGACACGGATAAATCATGGTTTTATTTTGCCGAGGAGGTGAAATTACACAGGAGGTGGACGGCGGCGCGGATCGCAGAAGGGAAGTGCTCGTTGCCAGGACATGGACTTGAGGAGACTGACCCGTGCGGGCCGTCATTATGTCCGCCGCACGGGGCCTTAAATATAGATCCCGGCTTCCCAGATGAAGCCGGAGCCGGACGGAGGCGCGGCTCTTCTCGCCCAAAACCAGGAAAACCTGCATCCTGTTTTAATATGGCGTTTGCAGCAGTTCACAGGACTGTAATGGTACACCGAGAGGCGCCAAATAAGTTTTATCTCAGTCCCGGCAATTTGTGCAGTCATTTGTTGTTGTGGTTGTTTTTTCTTGAGGTTTTTTTATTTTTTTTCTCTCCATATTGCTCGTGGCACCCCTCTCTCCTCAACTCTCTCTGATTTTCAAATATCTGTTTGCAGGGGGATGTGTCAGTTCTGAGCAGATGACCTAGTTTTTATGCACGCACCATCTTCCACGCGTAGAAAGACCCTTGTACATACGTTCCGTGTCTCACGAAAGCGCCCAGGTCGATCATGCTCTGTAAATTCTGTTAACGCCACAGATTTGAGCTTCTGTGGGAACAAAAAACAAAATAAAACATAAAAACCCGTCAGTTATAGAATCTGTTAATTTTTAATTATCTGCTCTGTACACAGCTGCTCTATGGTTGACTGTTATTTATTTATTTTTTTTCTTCAGCATTTAATTGGAGCTGAAACAGCATGACCTATTTTGTTTGGGGAGAATGTATACTTTATCTGCGCCTCCTCAGAACGTGGCCCTGAGCTTAATTTTTGCAGCGCTGTAATGGTTCCCCTCAAAGTGTAATGCAGCGCAGATTACTCATAACCTGTTTAGCATTGCAGGCAAGCAAATTCATCAACTGGATTACATAAAGCCACAAATATATTCAGACCCCCTTTTGTGTGCATTTGCATGAAGTGAATCAATAATGCGGCTGATGGAAAAGTGACGGGGCAGCTTTAGCTCGGGAAATTATGCTGTTTAGTTTTGCATCTTAAGTGGAGCACCTGCAATCAGAATGGCGACTGGGTTCCCTGTTCGTCTGAAATGTGCCTGGTCAGGCTTCCGACTGAGTCACTGCGCCACTTTTCTGTGAAAGTGATCTGCTGTGTCACCGAAAAGCAAACTTGGAAGAAAAAAAAAGGACGGCCGTGAAACTGCAGCACTGGCTCAAGTACAGTCATTCTCTGTACATTTATGGTCCCAGATTTCAGCCTTGTAACCCCCCAAAGTTGAAGTGAAAAGCATAAATAAATGAGTAATCATGTCAAAGTAAGAGTCATATGCCTTCCAGTAAAAAACATAAAAGTCTGACTTATTTTTTACAAATTATTTATACTTGAAATTCAGCCAGATTTCAAGAATTCACACAAACATTTTATTCATAACTAAATGTTATTGATAAATAATGAATACGCCATAAAATAAAAAAGCATCCCATAAAGTAAAAAAAACAAAAATATAAAAATATATTTATTAATTAGGAGTTTATTTTGTCTGTTTTATCTGTTATATTATTTATTATTATATGAGAACATGGAATAACAATACCCTGGGGAAAAAAACTGTTAAAAAAATAAAAGTCCATGAAATGCTTAAAGTATCTTTACAAAATGTCACAAAACAAAACACTATGAAATGAATAAACTGCAAATTAAATGCGTAAATTTTTTTAATAAAACATGGTGGTGGAAGGATGATGATGTGGACTTCCTTTGCCACTTAGCAGAATCAACCATGTGGGCCTCTGGAGTCAAACAGGAAGTGAACTGTGTAACGGCTAAAGCTGAGACCACAGTAATGATGGCATCAGTGGACCAGTGATGACAGAATTAATTAGAAAACAATAGAAACGACCTGATTGGACCTTAATTTAATTGTCCGACGTTTGATGTCAACAAACACCTTTAAAAGGAAGAAACATAAAATTCCACCAGTGATGTCAGAAATTGTGAATACTACAAGTACAAGTCACCAAATCGGAAGCTAACTTCAGCTCTGTATAGTACAGTGTGCTTATGCAACATCACATTGTATTAAAGTAAACTGTCAATAGAACATGAACTACTGAATCTGAAGTGTGGTTCTTACAGATGTTGTATGTAAACTTGCCAGCTCAGCACCTGTAGTTGTGACTTCTGACTGAAAAATTCATTCGAAGACTCAGAAACTCAGCTGTGCCGCGCTTTCTACTTCGCCAAGTTTTATTCTAGGTAATGTTGTTTAAGGAGAGGAGTGCCATCTAGCGTTTGTTAAAAAAAAATGCAGACAGCGTTCAAAATGCGGGCTAAAGAGCATACCGTACAGGACACTTCAGTTTGGCTAAAATTACGGGACATCCCAGCAAATACGGGACAGTTGGCAAACCTTGTTGTTTGCCAACCAGGTTTCTCGATAAAGTTTCCTTTAAAGAAGAAAGTACGAGTCGCAGATGACCAGCCTAGGCATGCTAGTCACTAGCTTCTCTAATGCTAAGTTAAGTGAGTAGTTTTTTCATTCGCCAACGCCGGCCACTCATCTCTGGCGGTTGCTCTGTTGCCGGGGCCGGACTATAAATATCAGATCTGTTGGTGGCTTTGGAATGGATATAGCCTCATGCGACAAGGAAGTAGCCACTGCTGGGTGCACAATAGCCTTAATTTAGGCACTGATGCCACACCATAGGGCTTGTGCAACTTCACTGTACTGAATACCTCTTCAGCGCTGTTCTACAAGGTCCTAAGAGGAATAATATTGCTGGAATGCTGGACTTACAAAGCGGTGTGCTCAAAATCTCCAGCAATCAGCACAAATGTCCTGAAGTGCTGTGTTTTCTTTAACTTGACATAATGAGTGGCTTTGTGTTGCTCATCCAAGTTCCAGTTTCCCCTGAGGAAGGACCAGATGATTGGTGTTTTCGTCCTAATGAAAGGCTCAAATTAAACGCGACTCGGCCGTTCGGTTGTCGACACACACAGAGACGTGCAGGAAGCGCGCAGAAACTCCCCGGAACGGAGAGTGGGCCCGATCCAGCAATCCTTTCATTGTTGTGGTAAAACGGAGTCGCCTAAGCTGCTGTAATCGCTCGTTTAGTGTTGCGGCAACAAATGCGTATTTTTAGACGTTTTCAATCCAATAATAAAGGTCCAATCCCCTCATGAACCCTCACTAATGCAGGGGTCCATTTGCTTGTTGCTGGGTTTTATTATTACCCCTTAATAGGCCTTATTTGCTTTTTCAGGGCCTTCTGTCCATTTCAGATAATTCCATTGTGATTTGGAGAGACAAAAGGAAGCGGCATGTCAGATTGAGCCGACTGAAGCCTGACTTAAAGCTGCAGCTCCATTGACAGTAAAGAGCATTTTCCATTGTGAAGTCCATCATCATTTAATCTGTGGATAAATATGGCTGCGAGTGATTATGTCTCCCTCAGTTTCTGCTGATGGTGCACAGGAATGTTGAGCCGTTATTAAAGGTAAGGCGGCTGCTTGAGTTTTGAAGTGCAGTTTGGCATTGGTGAGAAAACAGAGGCTCTATGAGGCTGATTGATGGCTGCAGGTATACAGACACAGATTAGGGTTTAGCTGTTGTTCATTGGGGCTCTGCTTCCTCTCTTGTTGCTGTCACATTCAGCTTAGTGGGGGATTTTTTTGTTGGTGGTGTTGTTGTTTATCCAGCTGCTTGATCTCATTGTTGTATCTGGACAAAGCAAAAGAAGAAAAAAGATTGACCTAATTAGGAGGGTACAACTTTTAAGTCATCAAAATGTTACTGTCCGTCACAACGTAGGCCTTCGTTAGTCAATAAACCTGAGTGAACTGTTTTGCATCTTCCATTATTAGTCGCCAAGAAAATCAAGTCAGCAAGAAGCAAAGGTTGTTTTAGACCAGTCATAATGGGACAATAGATTATTGAAATTTTGAAAAAGTGTTTACTACCACTGTTTTTTAAATGTTATTTGTTAGTTGCAAGACTCTAAAATGTTTCATTCTTGCGTCCAGATGTAAAAACTTTTTAGATGCCTGGAAACGATACTTTTTAATACGTGGTGTACAAAAAAATTCTCACTGAAACACTGAATGCTCTCTGGTATGAGGAGGCGGGCCGGATCCGGCATTGTTCAGGGGGCCGGACCAAATGACGTGGCGGGCCGGATCCGGCCCACGGGCCGTAGTTTAGGGACCCCTGCTGTAGACCTTTACCCACTATGTGGTAATAAGTAAGGGGTAATAAAGGATTGCAGAGTGAATATGGTACAAAATCCCCCAGAAAACAAGAATCTTAGTTTTGCTCAGGGATGCGCAGAGGGCAGCCCAGGCAGAGGCCCTGTGTGGCCCCCCAACTGCAGTCCAAGAACAGTAGAAATTTGGCCCTCCAGCAGATAAAGCTGGTGCAGCCGCATGCTGCTGATTTTCACTGAACCATTTATCTTAAATTCCCTTATTCAGAAAAGGTTTGGTACAACACAAATATAAAGTAGATTTCTTTCGTAAGCCATGTTTTTTTTTTTTTTTAACTAAAAACAGACTTAAACACATAAGTTTGTTGAAAGACGGCACGTTTTCAAACAAAGTTCTTGTCGTCGTTGCTGGGAACAAAGTAAAAAAAAAAAAAGAAATTTCCTGACCAATAATATATTAAACATTTAGAAAACTTTATTCAGTAAAACATCTGAGACCCCATAATTATTCATTTTCTGAGCAAAGGAGACTGCTATGTTTAGTCAAAATCTTGCATGTCATTTATTGCAGAGCAGTTGAAAAGAATGTCAAAATAAAACAATTTTAGTTGATGCTTAGGAAATGAACATTCACTTTACGCTGTCAACTTTAAACAGAACACAAAGTTATAGCTTAAAGTTTGAAGCAAGGGGAGAAATGTTTTGATGTCACATCCCCATAAAGATGACCTGTTTGTATAACAGCCTCACAGTGAACCACACGCATACACACGCACACACACACACACACACACACACACACACACACACACACACACACACACACACACACACACACACACACCCACGCAAACACACACAGCAGTCACCATGTTTTCACCTTTGAGGGTAATACTGTTCAAAAGTTTGCCCAAAAAGTCAGTATCTTTTAATGACTCCAAAATGGTTTTGTTGCCATGTAAAAAAAAGGAGAATACCCACATTTAAAGGTCTCATATAAGTTAGTAATGGTCATGATTGTGATCATTTAAATACATTTGTGAGAATTAAGGATTTGTGCCTTTATATTATTTACAGACTCCCAGTGAACTGAACATGGACGGCTTTATTGCTTCTAGTGACTGCCAAAGTCAAGGTGACTGCTTATGTCATAATGGCCGACGTGTTTCTGTCATCTGCTCACCTCACAGGAGCACACATTGACACATTGTGCTATTGCACAATAGATGTTCTGTTCAGGGTCTGGACGTTGCTGACCTTGATTGAAGAAAATTAATAGCTGCTGGTTATCCCATTGACTTCCTTGAGACATTATGTTTTTCTCATGTCGCATGATTACATAGTGAGTCATCACTTACTAAAACACTTGTCCGGACTGTCCAGACCTATAGTTTATTATGTACAACTGAGTCATACTCCAGTCACCTAGCACATGGCAGAATGTCCCCATGTCCGCCTGCTCTGACCCCCTGCATACAAGTGTTGATGTTAGTGGCCCGAACCTCTTGCTCAAACCTACTACTTCCCAAAGTGATGACTTCACGTAAAGAAACCTCCCTTTTAAATAAATGGCAGTTTTTACAAAAAAAACTATTGTGTGTGAAAAGGTAAAATTGTCTTTTTGGCTCTTAAACTACCAATTCTCTTTCATTGTAGCCTAAAAAGAGACGCTTTGGGGGGCAGGGGGATTGCAGCAAGGTTGAGTCAGAAAATTCAGGATCAAAACTCCAAACAAAGGATATTGCTGTAGACACAGAGTGCTGTTTTCAACTAAAGGTAGAAGAAGAATCATAGTCGGGATCAATCAAAGTTCCTTTTGTCTCTAGTGGCCCGTGTTACATCTTGACAAGTTATAACTATCACTTCTCTCAGTCTCCCATCACAGCCGGTGTTTTAATGGGAGACAGGCAGCAAGTTTAGTTCTGGATGTGGATCAGAGAGGTTCTGAATCATCATCAAATACAGAAACTAAATAGGCAGGGGCCGTGCAGAGACATTTGGAGGGGCAGGTGCTCAGAGTTAAAAAGGGCACATAGAACAAGATCAAGGGGCAATATTATGTGTTTTCCTGCCACATGCAATCAATTTATAGCACAATGAAGTAACAATGTTACCTTCAATTGTATTTATCAAATATGACATAAAATAAATTTGACTTTGTAATTTAACACCTTAAAATTGGGCTTTTTTCTCTTTAAGAAGCTCCTGTTCTTTCTGACACTCCGCCTTCAGGAAGTCATCACAACATTAACTATTAATCCTTTAGTGTTTTTACCAGTGTTGCACTGAGAAGTAGCTGAATAATGAGCTCTGCAGATGCACAGTTCCACCAGAAGTTTGCTAACTGCTGCTGGCTAGTTTGAAGGAGCCGAGTGTGGGCGCCTTGGGTGACTCCTGCTCTGCGAGGCGGACGTTTGGAAGTTTGGAAACTGCAGCTCCAAGGTTGCGACGCTGGGTTCACCCAGTCATTTTGCACAGCTGAATGGTTGCCAAGGGAGATGAAAGGATTTCTCAAACATGCTGGAAAGAATCAAAGCAACACTTTTAGATGAGGGAACAAAATTATAACATGATGTAAAGCTAAAAAAAAAAGTCAATTTTACATGATATTGCCCCTTCCTGAGTCATTATCTTGATTTATTGCAGGTTTGGCAATACGCTGCCAAACCTGCAGGGTATTGCTGTACCAAATTGTTGGTACAGTAATTCAGGCTATTGATTATGAAACACTTTTAGACATGAACTCCAAATGCTACAGGTCGAATCTTTCTACAGCAGTAACTTCTGTTCTCGACCAGTCTCCTCCTGTCTTCAGCCCCACTTCCTTTGGGTTGAAGTGGAGCGGAGAGCGACCCGTGAGTTGCATCGTGGTGACAGTCCAGATCTTCACGTCCCTCTCGATCCGCACCGTTGGGGCGGAGGGGCAGTGAGATGTAAAACAGGGTCAGCTTCTCGTTGCGTTGCCCTCCTCCGTTGCACCTCCGATGCCCTGTGAGCAGTTGTCTCTGTCACTTCGGTGGGAAAACAGAGGCCTGAGGTTTGGATCCTGGCAGAACAGTCAGGGCATCAGGTGAGAACATCTCACGAGCAAAGCCCTCCCTCCGCCACCTCTCTCCCTCCAGCTTTCTTCCCACCCACTTCCACTCCACCACTCACTTAATCACTCCTGACACAATGCCAATTACACATTGAGCGCTCCTCACGGCTTTATTCATAGACTCGGCAGCCGGGCAGCGACCAGCTCCCAGAGTCTGTCGTTACGCATCGAGCAGCGGCCGCTTTCACGTCTTATTGTTGTGTTTTTTGGCATTTACAAACCTCTGAAGCCTTGGTCCGACTGAGGGCGTTCTGCAGCCCGTCAGGATGTCTTTCAAGGAGGATCACTGCTGATGAAAGAAAGCAGACAGCGGATGACCTGAACCCCTTCTGCCCCCCTTCTGCCTCTTCAAACTCGTTGTACATAAGAGAAGACAACAGGTGCAGCTGTTAACCCAGTCACCGCTAAATTTAAGCCCCAACTTCAATGAAACCGGGACCCGAGTGTCCTGAGGGCGCAGGCAAAACAATTTACCGAACTGAGCCAGACATAGCTGGAAAAAAAAACTCGCGCCCGCCGCACGCACAGCTGCTTTACAGCTCCCATTGTTGTCTCTGAAAAGCCGAACAGGAGCCGTGAAGCAATCATAAAGCACGCAGGGAAGCAATTTCTTTCTCTTATTCAAGTGAAAAATTATTCCATGCTGTCACAAAAGACTCCCTAACAAGGTGCTTTAAACTCTCTGGCAGAGCGTTGCTGCGGGGCGGCGGAGAGCCGGATAAGATATAAATGAAGCTTAAAGTCAAGAGTCTGTTTCTGGTAATGGGTGCATTTCGTTCGCTCTCCAACCCGCTTTTGATGTGGAGCGAAGATTAACCGTGTTCAACTGTCTACTTGACTGTCTTAAATTAACAGCACGGGTTGACAGCCTCAGACCTTCTGCGAGGTGAAGGGAACTCGAAAAGAGATTTACCGCGTTTCTCCTTTGTGCGGCTTGTAGTTGTGTCTATTTCCGGCGCGTGGCACCTTTTGGTCAGTGAGCAGTTTCTAAGAAAAGCTGCGACATTTAAAGGTGACAACAAAAAAATACTGGAGCACTGAGGAGAGCTCCTCTTTCATCTCCCACTAATCCTCCCATCATGCGATCCGGGCTAATAACGGCTGAGCGGGACGCGGGGTGCCAAGGAATCCCGGCCCAACTGCTTTCTAGAAAGAAAGTGCTCCTGCAGGGCAGACACGCTCCTCCGTCCGACATGTTGATCCCTCACAGCTAATGAGGCCTACTGTCTGAGCTTCCTTTATCAGCGGGGCCGCATCCTAAGCCGGGCCAAGCAGCAGTCATGTGTCAAAGTTTACACTCCCAGATCCATGGTGGGCAGTAAGCAGAGCTCAACGGTTCTCACTCCCTCTGGATATAAAGTACAGATAGATGGCCTAATCTGTGAATTGGAATACCTCTGTATTATTCAGGTTCTTCACATACAGTGAGTCAGATTGCAGAATATTATGTCTGCATTTGATGCTCAAATCACTTTGGAGCCAAATTTGGATTTCCAGAAGTTTTTCCACTGATGATAGAGGACTGAAATATAACGTCAACTAACCAAAATAATCACCTTTTTTGCCAAAAGATGAATTAGGTAAAATAAAAAAAAAAAACACTTTTTGGTGCTAACACAGATTAGAGGGTTAGAGGTTAGGGTAGGGTTAGGGTTAGATTTATGGCCCGAACTCGGCCAGGTTCGAGCCAGAGTTATTTTCTTGATGTTCGGGTTGGGCTCACACACAGTGCTGGCTTGGGCCGGTCCGGGTTGGATTTTCTTAGGGCTGATCTAAACTCTAACAGATAAATCAGGAACTCTAAAATGTGTAGTTCCTGTTTATGCACAAGGTAGTGGTAACTCTGCAGCATAGCTAGCTGCTAATGTAAGTTAGAAAAGCAGTAGCTAGCACTAGCACAAGTTAGCACTAGCGCAAGCTACCACTAGCATAAACACTAGTGCTAGCTAACTCTGCTAGCACTGTCAGAATCCTGTAATGCCTAGGCCGTACCAGTAGGTGGAGACAACCTTGAAATGACTAAATCAATTGACAGTATTTATCCTTTATTCTCTGGCATTGAGTTCAGCTTTCGTTTGAAGTAAAGCACGTTTGATGTACATCAAAATGGCTCCACTGTTGTTTGGGTCTAGAAAGCAATACTGGGCATGCTCAGTGAAGCCCTCCTGATCCTTGATATTAATCTCTACATATGAGGACCAGGTAGCTTCTACGGTAAATTGGAAAAGTTTTAGCTTAGTTAGTTTAGTTCTTCAGAAGTAGTTGATTTGTCAGCGAAAAAACAAAACATTTCTGACTTTAACTCGTGACTTAACTTTTCTGTGACTCAAGTCTTATGAAACCAAGCCTCTATGAGTTACAGGCCACAGCTGAGATGTTAAAAGATATTTAAGTGTAAAAACTAATTAATGACAGTGGATTGTTAAT
The DNA here is from genome assembly GCF_051168715.1 of Poecilia mexicana. Classification (NCBI taxonomy): domain Eukaryota; kingdom Metazoa; phylum Chordata; class Actinopteri; order Cyprinodontiformes; family Poeciliidae; genus Poecilia; species Poecilia mexicana. The sequence goes on from NW_028263373.1 coordinate 27,350,249, forward strand.
CATTCTGAAAATATAATTGCTAAATGCAAATTAAGAATTTGTGTGCATTTATTCTCTTAAAATATTAGTGTTTTTAACAAAATCACCAGTGGCACAGTCATTGGTGACCAAACTATGCCTTTAAAGTAGCTGAAATATTTTACTATCTACATTTAGCTTTAATGTAACCAGAGTTTCTAGGAACTTGGTTCAAGTACGCCGTGACTTTCTGTTTCCCCCCGGTATAAATATGATGTGACACATTGTAAGAGTTCCAGCAAAACATTATGACCCTTGACGTAAGCAGAAACGTGTGCGTGAACCTGAGTAGTTATTTATTTTTGAGCATCTATAAATAAAAATTGTAATGACACTAAACAAAAATGTGCTAATTTCAGGCCTAAATCCAAACCACTGTAACAAATAACGCTCTAAATCTGTCTGTCCATCTAAACAAAATATTCCTTTGCCTTCCATATGGAACATTGAGTCTACATCTTCTTTCATCATCTCAATAATTCACCACATCCTCACATCGTTCATACATATCATCGGCAAAGGGTTTGTTTTTTTTTTAATTCATGAGTATTTCTCAAAGACGTCTAGCGCATCTCATGTTCATTTGGTCTTAAGTTCTGCTCAGCTGCCAAGCAGAGCCTTTTCTCTCTCACCTCTGTGTGCCCCCTGGAGCTGCAGCGTGATGGCGCGCCGCACGTGGCAGGCGAACCCTCCCACGGCTTGCAGGGAAAACTCACGCACGCCTTAGCAAAAAAACAACAACAAAAAAAAGACTTTTTCGATTGTTTGGGTACAGCGCATCAGAGAGACGTGCTTTAAGTGGATCATAATGGTTAGAAATGGAAAACGGATGTTGATTTTTGACCAAATGGAAATGTGTTGTTTTCTGTCGTAGTATGCCAGTAAACGGCAGGAGACTTCAGACAGAACATATAATTCAGCAAAGCTGTTAGTTGGTGAAATGGTTCAGTCCTAATTGCAACTGATTATTTCATTGATGAATGCGATTAATTGATTAATCACATAAAATAATTGCATATTCTTCCCATTTTTTATTTAACCGTTTAATATAATATTAGAAATACATTTTAAGGTGTAAATAAGCAAATCACTTCCTCTTTTAAATAAGAAAATAAATATTTTATTGCCTAAATGCCGCAATGTAGCATTCATTTAGTGAACGCTTTATCGTTTGCAGCTGAAAAATCCTTCCAACATCGACGTGTTAAAAGCTCAGTCCTCCCTGCTTTTTTTTTTAACATCCACACTGTGTAGCAAAAGGTATTTAATTGGAGATTAAAAAAAGAAAATACAATTACAGAATCTGAACAAAGTGAAGCAAAGACTATGTCACTTTAGGAGTTCTGGGTAAAACATATTTATATACAAATGTTTTTTCCCTTTTTTTGCACTTTGCATTCCTAAGTGTAAAATATAAATGTATTTTTCGTACAGTTCTGATATAATTACTGCTCTGAAGGTATTCTTTCAGCAAATGGCCATTTGTGAGTCTTCATACTGTAGTTAATGATTAATCGATTACTGAATTAATTGACGATTATTTCAAAAGATTGATTAATCACAATTAATCCGATTAATTATTTCAGTCCTAATAAAATGTTGCTTCATTGTGAAACTGTGAAGTTTGTCCAGTCCCAGACACAGTGGTCAACTGTTGTAATTTAACATTTACCCATTTGGGTTGCAGAAACTGCAGCTCCTTTTCCCCTTGCGGCCACTGAAGGGCATAGCAACTTGAATAAAAAGTACAGCATATCCCCTGAATGATGCACTTGTGCCCTCAGTTCTGCTACTCAGTTCTCCTGTGTGCTGTTGTTGTGGCGCTAAGCCACGAAGTGTAACAACCTCTGGATATCCAATCAGTATGGTTGCGTTACAGACTGAGCTTTTCAGACTGTTTGACTGGGGTGGCGTTAATCTCTCGGCAGGAGTTTTGTCCTAGAGTGGACAAGGCCTCAAACCTCAAACCTACGACAGCATATTAGGAGTACATTTCTGACAAAAAAATTAACTGGAAAAAACAAATACATTTCTGAGCTCCAAAAGTTGAAAATTTGTTACGAAAACACTCACAACTTTTTATAGTCTTGAAGAAGCTTAGATTTTTCTGAGTTTGAAAAGTTTAAAATTTGCTGGGGAAAAAAAACTGCTTTTGAGCTTAAAAATATAAATTTTCTAGAAGATAATGTGAAATTTCTGACTTTGAAAAGTTGAATATTTGCTAGTAGAAACCCACATTTTGAGAATAATCTGAGAAATTTTCTAGAAAAAAACAGAAATTTCTGAGTTTCGAAAGTTGTTAAATTTTCTATTTTTGTAACAAAGTTTTTTCTAGAAAATGTCAAAGTAATCTCAAAATTTTTAAGTTTTTTATCAGACATTTACTCTTGCTTTTTTTAAAACCTGATCTACGTTAGCCCTATCACGTCATTGTTCCCATCAGCTACTGTCACAACAGGCGAAACAAAATTTTGCTTTGACATCAGTAATTTTGAAGGAGTGAAATTCACTTCATTGATCTCCATGGATTTTATTCCAGCGTCCTCCTATTTGGACAATCTACACTATTGAATACTCTGCTTTGTACCGTGAACACCTGTCTGCCCTTTAGATAGAAAACACAAAAGCTTTTTATAATCATTGTTGACATTTTGCTGAAAAACATAAATATCAATAGATAAAGTGTAATGAATTTCCCAGGGTGGATTTTGGATCCCTCATTATACGCAGGCTAAGTACCTAAAGGTTAGAGGTAAACAGTCAAATAATACACATTCGATAACTGCAGGATAATTACCCATACATTCTGCCTCCACAAGTATTTTGTATTCGCATCTTTTATTGAAGATGCAGATTTGTGCGTCTGCTGCATGAAAGCGTGAATTAAAGAGACGGAAACCACGGCGACCTCTCCCAGGTGTCGCAATTAGGAGCCGCTCAAAGGTCGGCACAGATTTCTGGGTTATTGAAAATCAAATCCGCTGCAAAGATCTAGGAAGGCCATCGACGTGTGGCCGTTATCTGAAGACAAAAAAAAGAAGCCTCTCCGCTCAACAAAACAGAGAGAATCCAACGCATCGCCCCTGGAGGATCCCCGAAAAAGGACAAACAGGCACCTGAGACGAGGGATGGAGCCCAGGCCTGGAGCTGCAGCAGAACAAGCTTTTTTAAATGTATTTATTTTTTCCTCTTCAAGCTTTAAAGGATGATTGGCAGAAAATGTCAAAGGCGACACGTCAGCCCCGAAGCAGAACACACAGAGGACAGATGTCAGAGACGGCGCGATAAGGAGGCGGGCGGGCTTATAGGAAAGAGACGACTTCAGAGGGTTATGTCACCGAATCTAGAATCCATTTCAGATCTCATCTAAATACCCCTCACCTGACCTGCCTCCCCAAACGCTCCCAGCTTGAAAGCAGCTTTCTGATAATATTTACCTCTTCCTTCAGATTCAGTCGGGGGGTCACTGTTTGTTTTTTTGGGGGGGTTTTGGTTCAAAAGCAAACCTTCTGGTCTGGGCCCTCAACCAGGGTCAGATATCCCAGAAGGCAAAGGCATACACTGCATGTTAATTACTCTGTGTGTTTTGTTTGGCTCTCGAGACTGTGCTTCAGTTTTCTTCTCTCGTTCAGCTTTTAACCCCGACGTTTTGTGTTTTTTTTGTTTTGTTTTGTTTTGTTCTGTTTATTTTCCAGGGCGGCGCTCCCGCCTCGCACCCAGAGGACGAACTAGCGCGCCTGACCAAAAAGATGCTGTTCGACATGGACAACCCTCCGTCCGACGAATATTTCGGTAAGACGTCTGCAGTTTATCTGGTCTTTGTCTTCCTGTTTTAATGATCTCCCACAGAAGAAAACTCTTCCAACCCCCAGCTTCTTATTTTTATTTTTTTGCAACCCCCAAATAGTTTGTCATAAATCCCAGATTATCTTGTGTTTTTAACTTTTCAAACAGAAAAGTTGCATTTCAATCTTTAGGCACATCATTGTGAAAGGATTATAACCAACCATTATCTCTTTTTTTTTTTCTTTTTGTGTCTTTCCAAGTAAAACTGGAGGAACATCAGGGTTTTGACCTTTTCTTATTCACATCAGTGCTTTTAGCACCCCAGTGCAGGTTGTTTCTTCGGTGCAATTGTCCAATTATGGAAAAGATGGAAACTTGAAGAAGTAAAATGTTTTCATAAACTGAGCTTTTTTTCCCTCTGTTGATGTAACCACCTCACCTTGTTACTGTTCTGTTTATAAAATAAAAATGGGCTCAAAGCTTTTACTCTAAATTCCCCTGAAAATATTTGCTCCAGTTGAGAAAGAAAAGGTTTGAACCGCAGCGGAGAAACGGAGCGTTTGTGAAGGAATGACCACTTCTGAAGCTCACCGAAACAATTAATCGGATTAGTAACGATTAATTGATTACTAGCTTGCTAACTTAGTGTTCAATTAATTAACTCTGAGTCTACACACTCAAAAAAGGCAATTTGCTGAAAGAGCCACGCAGTCAGAGCAGTAATTAAACTGTACAAAGAAATACGCACATTCTGCATTAAAGATAAAAATGAATAAATAAATAAACTTCACCTGAAAATCTGTTTCACCTGGTTTAAATTCTCTAAAAAAACAAACAAACTCTGAAGCACTTTTGCTGTTCAGTTATTAACTTGCTAATCCAAAAATCAACAGATTATGCATACACTGTATTCATAATATTCATATTCATGTTAAGCTTAGCAGAAAGAGCTGAGCCTAAGTCTGTTATAACAAAATTTTCTGTGCGATAAATTGTCCCAGAATATATTGCAGTAAATGATTATGTGGTCATTTTGAAACCATTTTCAATATAATAATAATAATAATAATAATAATAATAATAATAATAATAATGGCTTCCTAATGCAAGTCCACCTTTGTCAAAGATCAAATAACTTTATTCTTTAAAGAACTTTTATTACTGGAACTGTAAGACATTTTAAATATCCAAAATAAACAAACAAAACAATAATTATCAAGTCTCTGTTGCCAAAATTGCTTTTCAAAGCTAATTATTTATTTTTGTAGAAAAAAATTTAGTTCTACATGTCAAATATTTCAACAATATTAAACTGGAGTATTTCTCTGATTGTCCAAATGGAAATTATTGAGCACATTTTAATTTATCATGCAATTAATTGATTTGTTGCCTGTGGTGACAGGCTTTTCTGAGCCTTTCACATGTTGTCAAGCGTACACTGAACAATTGCTGTGTCGTAGCATTTTAGGCAACAAAAATACTTATTTAGTTATTTAAAAAAGGAAACTGAATTATTTGTATATTTGCATTTTTAGTGTATTTTTTATGTACAAAAAAGGGCTTAAGTGGTTAAACGTAAAAATGTGCAGAATGTGCCATTTTTTCATCCAATTCATCATGAAAATAACTGACAGAATAACTGATTACTAAAATAATCATTAGCTGCAGCACTAAGCATAAATATAGTATCAAAACTGTAATTAATTATGTCCAGATTCTATAGTTTGGCATTTCTGTATAAGAATGATGCAATTATATCTTCCTGACGAGAATCGTTTACCTTTTTTTTTTTCTTTTTGACTGATTTGAGGTAGATTTTTTTTTTATCATGCTTTGGCCAACATTACCTCCAGATTAAAACCCTGCTTCCTTTTCCTCCAGCATTTCGAATTAAGAGGAAGTAGAAGACAGAGAATCCGTACGGTCCAGCTCCATGACCTCTAATCTAAAAATTATATTTAAAAAAAAATGGACTGCACATAAGCTAATCTGAAGTTTTCTTCCTGCTGGGAGTCGCTTACCGTGGTGATTCATGCCCTCCATGTTGGACTGTGGCACAATTTAAAGAGTCGCTTCCTGTAATTGTGTTTTGAACAGAGCCGAACAGCAGGTTCAGCTATTTCTGGACTCGTATCCTTGGCTCAAAGTGCCGCTGGCATGACAACAGTGTCCTCGTAATAGCGGCTGTCAGAGGTGCTCGAAGAAACGCTGTCTGAATGAACACCTGATGCATGCGTAATGACTGCTGATGAGAGCTTTGTAGAGAAAACAGAAAGCTATTTAAACACATTTCATTGGTGTAATTATGTAAATAATAGTGCAACGGCCGCACACTGTGTGTTTTTCACTGTGACATTTAGTGGAGCTGGAATAAAAACAGACACACTCCTTCCAGAGTGAGCCTGTGAGCCGTGAGCATGTGGGCTAGTGGGTTATCAGAATCACAGGATGGTTTTCCAGATTAGACCTAATAGTTTAGCTTGGCATCACCAGGAGCCATTTTTAGAAAGTGTCTCTGTAACCAGGAAAATGTCTTCATTGAAAAAACACAAAGTCTGATCAAGTGTTTGTGGTCCAGTTTCTAGTGCACACATGTTGGTACACTTGAAAACAGACAAAACTAACTTACAAGTAACTTTTCAAGAAGAAATTGGAGCTTTTAAGTCAGTAATTCCTTAAGATTGATGAAAAAGTGCCAATTCCACTGGCAGATTATTTCACTTATGATATCATGAAAATATCTTATTATAAGTCCAACAATTATACTGCTCCAGTACAAGACGGGTTCTGTGTCGGTGTCCCAGAAAAAAAAACAAAAGACCTTGTGAAGATACTGGCTGAAGCTGGAAACAGAGTCATCATCCACAGTTAAACTGTCCTGATTGGCCGCTCAGGGAGGAAGAAGCCATCACTCCAAAAGAAGCATAAAAAGACAGATTACCTTTACCAAATGCACATTGAGACAAAGACCTTCATTTTTGGAGACATGTCCCGTGGTTTATTGAAACTAAAGTGGAACTGCTTGGTCGTAATGACCAAGCAGGTTTTTTTTGGAGGAAAAACTGTGATGCTTGTACCTAACAAGAAGTGGCAGCATCATTTTGAGGAACTGTTGCACTTCATAAAATAGTTCACCAGTCATGTGGAAAGAACATGATGTAGAAATATTGAAGCATCGTCTGAAGACATCAACCAGGAAGTAGAAGCTCCAGATTCAGGTCCAGATTGGTCTTCCAAATGGACAGTAACCCTCAGCATACTGTCAAAATGACTTAAGGACAAAGTCAATGTTTTGGTTTTGTCATCACAAATCCCCACTCTGTTTTATGGAGAAGTTGTGGGTAGATCTGAAAATGCATGTGTGTGTTAGTGTGTGTGTGAGTGAGGCAGTCACCGGCTCTGTCAGGACCGAAACTCCAGCAAACTGTCATGAGAAGCTTCTGGGAGGAAACCCAAAAGGTTTGACTCCAGTCATTCAGTTCAAAGACGACGCTACCAAACACAGAGGAAACCAATGTGAACTTCTGATTCTGAAGACATTCATGAATAAATCTCTGACATATTCATTCTCTCACTATTGTCATATTTAGCAAGTAGAACTAATTTTGTTCTAATTGACCTAAAAAAAATATGAGAGGTTTGGTCTGATTTGACTTCAGGCAGTGAGAAAAACAATCCATCTGTCTTTTTATTCAGTGTATGTAAACTTCTGGCTTCAACTGTAGACTCTGTAAACTGCCAAGACAGCTTTTATCAATTATTTCACAGACATTAGATGTAATCAGTGACAAAAAAAAAAAATTAAAAATCTAGATTTTCAGCAAATTCCGAGGCTTATTTGGATTTTCCTTTAGAATATTTTCCTTTTTTTCTCTCCTCTTGGCTGAATCATTAAATATTTAATTCTCCCCCCCTTCCACCCTCACCCCGTCTGAAAATATAGAACTGTCAGGATTAAACAAGATGCCAGTTTTAATGCTATTCTGCAAAATAGGATTCAGGAGGCAAGGATTCTGTGCGTTTATACATCATCTCTGTTTTTCCGCCCTCTGCACTCTGAGCTGCCAGAGAGCGCCAGCCCCGCGCTGCTCCCTCTTGCTTTAGCCTTTAATCCCCTTTGCCCTGGAATTAGTTCCCATGCCCATTAGATAGCTCATTCAGTCAGGTTCTGCAGAAGGCTTTATATCGCCTCATAATCACACGGCGCACACCGCAGTAGTGTGTGTAGGTGTATTATAGCAACAGGGACGTGTATTTAACCGGTATTAAGAGAGATTCGGCTCCACGTCGCGGAGCGCGCGCGCATGTAAAGACCTTAATTGGTTCACATTAGACATTGGGTCAAATGGATCTCCTGGCTGAAACGAGATGTGGGTGAGTGCGGACGAGATGCGGGCTCGGTCTGGAGCGACAGGTGGGATGAGGGCGGCTATTAGTCCCTCTGATCAGAAAAGACGTGCGAAAAGAAAAAAAGTTTTCGGTTTGCCGACAAGCCATGTAGGAGACGCAGCAAACAGAAAAATTGGGAACACTTTATTTGGAGGCGTGTGCTTAAGACTGACATGACATAACATGAGTCATGAACATGAAGGAGTCTGCATGAATGCTCATGACTGTTGTCATGAAGTGTCATTCAGTAAATAATGACACTTTTAATGGAATACAATTAAAATGTCACCACTTGCCAAATAATGCAAAGTTGACACTTGTAATCCAACATTTAATGCAACTTTGCATTAAAAGTGGTGTTATTTAGCAAATGACACTTCATGACAACAGTTATAATACATTCATAGCTGTACTCATATTAAGTGTTTTGTCATGTTTATGACTGTCATGCAGCCTTATGCACAACCGTTTAGTTATCCAAAATTTTAACTGCTTTTCCTTTATGCAAAACTTCCTGTGGGGAAAAAAAGCAACCACACATGACCCTGAGGTACACAGTCTGCACTGTGAAGCATGGTGGAGGGAACGCGTGGCACAAAAAGCAATTAATCAATTCATGAATTAAAATTAGAGCCATAATTTCCATTCTTGAAGGGAAATTTTGTTTAAAGACTCCATAGTCCTTTTTTTTTTTTAATTATGGTTTCTTTTGTGGGTGTTTTTTATTTCCTTTTCTCTTTTCTTGTTTTTGGTTGTTGAATTTTATTTTAGATATTTAAAATGTTTTAAAGTTGAAGTGAGGATTTTCTGTTTGTTGGACGAACTTAAATTATAATGCCGTTATTTTTATATTATTTGAAAATGGTATCAAAACAACAATTTTATCAATTAATGCAATAATTTCTAGGGCAATTCATCATCTTGAGAAATTTATCGCGACATTGGCCGCCTTATTTCACCACTGAAATTCTGTTATGTTCTACTGACATAGTGACAAATAAAAATCTTATGGATTACACATATGATGCCTTTATGGAAAATTGAAAAGAAGAAATTCATTGAGTGTATGTATCATTTATGAACAACTCTAAAGATCTGAGGCCTGAACAAAGTTCCATCAGCTCTTAAGCTTAAATAGATGCATGTTCATGTATTTGAATGGCCTAGTCCAAGGGTCTGCAACCGGTGGCTCAGGGAATGCAAGTAGCTCTTTGGATCTTCCACAACGGCTCAGCTAATATTTTTAAATACGGCTTTATTAGTAATAATACACGCAAGTTTTAACAGTTCTTTACGGAATAGCTGTATTGAATTTTCATGTCGTTACTAAAAGTACCAGTAACATTCATTTCATCTGCTTTTTTCGAGTTTGAAAATTAGCTTCTTTTTTCACATAATGCTCCACCCTACGCAAAGAAAATGTATTATTTTCCTTTTTCAGCAAATGTTAATGTTTACTTTATTCTAAAAAATAAAAAATGTCACTTCTTTAATAACGTTTATTTTAGCAGATATTTTATCAGAAATTTTAAGCTCTTTTTTCAAAAGGTGATGTAACATTTGCTGCTCTAAGTGAGCCTTACTAAGACGGACCGAAGACAAAAAATGGCTCCTTCAAGTCAAAGGTTGCAGACCCCCTGGCCTAGTCAAAGTCGAGATTTAAATCCAACTGACAATCTGTGGCAATCTTGAAATAAGAACGGACAAAAATCCTTTCAGTCTCTAGTTGTGCTTTTGTGTTTTTGCTTCATTGTTATTACTAAGTAATTGCAACAGAAAGCGTTTCTATAAAGTCCTGATGCAGGGGAAATAAAATAAAATAAAAGGTGCACCGATAAATTGGCCCCAATTTCCTGAATTTTGGGAGATCTGCGATCGGCCGATACACATGTGAAACCGATCCTCATCCACCGATCTCATCTACCTCGGCAAAGGTCTATACAGTGGAAAATGAAGGCCGGCAGGCGAAAGAGCAAACATGGAAGTTTGAAAAACGGGTCACAAGTGACGCGAGGTAGCCGGAGCAAGTTAGCGGCGGCTGCGTGTTCACTTCCAGCTGACAGAGGCTGACTGTCGCCTGAGTAGAGGAGCGGAGAGGGACGGGGGGATGGAGGGGACCATGTTGTGGTTAGACAAGGCAACAGCTGAGTGAGCTGAGAGACGGGAAGAGAGGAGGGCAAAAAGCCCACGACTGAGGTGACTGCTGGGACTCATTAGCAGAGAGTTCAAGCGCAGAGGCACACTGCTCTGCGTCTCCTCCCCCGCTGAATAATGTACACAGAGTCACCCCCGTTATGGAAAAATGAGCTCCGGCCCGGCCCGGCTCCTACTGTACGACCAGGGCTGTGGGGAGGAATGCGAGTCCCAGAGCAGGAGACTCTTTTTTTGTAATTACAAAGAATCCAGTGGCACGCAAGCCGCGGCTCTTTCTGCCGCGTGTAGCTGTTGACACCCTGAGGCTAGTAATTAGTGAGATTAATCAAAGCGGTGGCTGCGATCTCTCAACGCGTGACCGGATCGACGTCTCCGTTCTGCAGCGGCCTTATCCCCGTCACTGAGCGTCTTTGATGAACTCCGATCCGGAGCGGCCGTTTCGCGGGTTCCCATCAGTCCAGAGGGGGTTAATTCGACCGAATTAGCGTTATGCTCCGGGCTCTGTGATGTCACCAGGAAACTTTTCATCAGATTCGTCCGAGCTTCCCGAGTTCCACAGGACGCGGTTCTGCGGCGCCGTCCGGCAATTACACCGGACAAGTCTTTGAAGAGTTCTCCTTTTTAAAAAAAGAGAGTGCAGAAATCTGTCGTTCTCCTAAAGTCTGGTAGAGCTGTGAGAAGCAGGAGGTGGAGGAGTGGTGGTGGTGGGGGGAGTTGGGATAAAAGATGGTGCACTATAGGAGAACGTCTTTTCTTGTGAGAAACCCGGTTTGCAAGCCAGAAAATTCCCCCCTCTACTCTTCCCCGTCCCCCAATGATTGAAGCTTCTTTGAAAAGCAACTGATTAGTCCTGATTTAGAGTTCCAGATTAGATTTGAGTAATCTGAAAGAGCCTTTTCTCCAAATGTCATCATCCGTCATATTTAATCCACTTAGGTTGCGCGTAGGTGTACTGTGTTTGTGGAAATCTAATAAGACACAGCTACTCAGATGCCTTGGCATTCGTGCATCGGAGGGAACTTACAATATTTTGTCGTCGCTACGTTTCTGTCAACCAAAAACCGGGACGTAAAGCTGAATAATTGAACGGATCAGATGCTCTGCATTATTCACAATTAGTGATCATGATACTTATGCAGTCTTCTGCTGCAGAATATCACTACTTCTTCTTTTACACCCATGTAACGTTTTGGGAATTCCTGCATGTGATTCCCTGATTCCTGGGTGTTGTACTGTATAGAGGAGAATTAACATAAGTGTGACATTTTTTTTATACCCAATCAATATTTATACAGAGGGAGATTTTCCAGTGGGATTTTTTTTTCCGTCGAGCCGTCGGAGTAAGTGTTACTGTCAGGTCGTGGAGAGAGAAAGTCATTAGAAATTAGTGGAAAGATCCGCGTCGTGGACTCAGAACTGTCGGGAAAAGAGCCCTTTTCTTCATGTTTCCTTTGTTTTTTTGTCTTTTTTTGATAAGAGTGAGAAAAGGGAAAAGAAAAGGCAGCCCTTCCTCTCGTCAGCTGGAGGAGGCCTCATAATTTATTAGACGCCCGGCATGAAAAGTTCATGAGGAATCTTGGAAGAGACACGATTGGCGGCGGAGACTCCGGTAACACCACGGGCCAGAGGAGTCGGAACGTATCCGCGCCGAGGTAACTGGGTCACAGAAAGTTGAGTTTCCCGCTCTCCCCGGTTCTCCCGAACACAACAGAAACATCACGACTTAATGTATTAATAGACCCTCCGGTTTAGACAGCTTTGTGCGGCGTCGACGGCGCTCCGGTGGAGCTCATTTGCATTTTACTGAGGTCGCCCTCAGCAGTCTCTCAGGAGTTTGCTCTTAGATGTGCCTCTACATGTCATAACGAGTGGGATGTGTGTCAGAGTGAAAACCTTTGTGTCACCCCCTTTCAACCCCCCCACACTCCCTTTTCACCCAATCATCTTCCCTGACATGTTCTCACTCCCGACTTCCGAAGCGCCTTTGGCCAACCTTCTTCAACGTCAAGGTGTGCCTCCGACACCAACCATCCTGCTAGTCGGTGCTCATTTCACTCTCCCCACTTTTGTTTTTGTCAGAATCTTTTTTTTTTTTTTTTTTTTGTTTAACACTTTTTGTGTGTCTAATAGTTTTCACCGCTTACTGCTTTCCTGATTACCTTCACCTCGGTTATTCTTCGTTTTTTTTCACCTCGCCTTGGATTCAAGATGTCTCCTTAAATGTAATCCAGCATTTTTTGCTTTCCAAGGACCCTGAAACCTTTTTTTTCCCCTCTTGCATTTTAAAAGTGAAATAAACATACCAGCTCTGACGGAACAGCTTCAGTATTTAACCTTGGTTGCTATAAATCCGTCTGCAGTGGGTTTTACGACACCTGTTAGCGACATGATGGTGCAGCCCAGGTTTACTAGCTCTGGCTGTAAGGTTTGCTCATTTGTGGAAAAAATATGCAAGACATGAGACATAACGTGGAAATCAAAAGAATTACTAAAAACAGATCGTACAAGGTAGTCGTGGGGTCAAACAGCTGGTTGTTGTATCCCTTTTTCAACCATAAAAATCACATCATTTTCCACCCTGGGCAGGGTTATTAAAATCCTAATTAAACTTCAATTACAGAAACTCAAAAGAAGCTTTGAGTTTCTTTTTCTTTAGCACATCTGTACAGCTGCATGGACCTGACAAAGCTTAGTCAGGTTAAAAACTACTTTCAAATTTTATTTCACAAGCAAAGATTTGGGACTGGTGGCGTCTGTATTAAAGTGGCCATGTTATGTCTTTTCCAGGTATATAGTGCCATTTTATAGAACAAGCAAGTAACTGTGTTACTTTCAGCTGTTATAAAAATGCTACACATATCAAGTATGACTTAAAAGAAATTTGACTTTGTAATTTAACGCCCTGATATTAGGCCTGTTTCTTTAAAAACTCCTGCTCTTTCTGAAACTCCGCCTTCAGGAAGTCATCACAACACGGCTCCTCTATTAACCCTTTAACAACATTTTTACCATTGTTTCACTGAGAAGCAGCTCATATAATGAGCTCAGCAGATGTCCGGTTCCACCAAGTGTTTGCTAATTGCTGCTGGCTAGTCTGAAGGAGCTGAGTGGGAGATTCTGTAAAGCTTGGAAACTGCAGCTCCAAGGAGGAGCTTCGTCTTGAAGGCGGGGCTAAGTTCACCCAGGTGTTTTACACGGCTGAATGACTGTCACGGGAGATGAAAAGGATTTTTCACACATGCATACCTGGATTGGCAAAACTCCAGGTACGTTTTTAATGAGGGACTGTCATTATAACATGACGTAAAGCTCAAAAAAGTTGATTTAAGATCCAGTTGGCATCTCTTTCGGAAGTCACCTGTGCGTCATGTAATCTCACGCGAACAGTAGGAGTCAGCTGGTGCGGAGCGTGAATGTGGTTCGGAAGCGTCAGATGATGTCTCAGCATATTCCTTTGTCTCTGTGTCTCTTTAGCGAAGCGCTCCGGATGCTAGCCCAGCTCACACCAGGCCGCTAGCCATCCCGCTGCTTATTCCGACATCATGTTGGCTGAAATCTGGGAAGCGATCCCACATAGCAAAAGCTGAAAACCAAGCTCAGGTCGCCTGTATGCACATTATAGTCAGTAATTACTATGACAGGCTGTATTAAACCCCATGTGGAGGCTACCAGGGGACCACAACTGGAGGTTTCTACCTTTTTTTTAAAAAAAAAATGGAATGAAAGCATCCAGCAGTGGCTGTGAGACAGAAGGATAATGCTGCTAGAAGGAGGTCACGGACCACCCAGGGGGGAGGAGGCGAGCAACACACGGCAGTCTGGTGACATGGCAACTTGTCTTAAGCCCCAGCATCACTATACCACCTACAGTGGATTATAATGTACGACAGCAAAGGGCTAAATTATCCAACACAATACCCGAGGATGATCCATTATAGCTGCCTTTTTAGAGGAAAAACCCTGCATCCCTGTCAGTGTGAAGCGACGGATTTGACTTCTAAGAGCCTTTTTTTTTTCTCATGGAAATAACATGAAATGCTTTCAGTCTTAATCTACAAATTTACCAGATTGAAGGAAATTCTGCAAAACCCAGCAAGCTTTTGTTTGCTGTTTTAAACTGCCTACAATTGGGTCCTTTTATGAATGAGAGGAGAGCCGTTTTTCTGCTGTGTCATCGTTTCTCTCGGTATTGTTCATGTGGTGTGGTTTTTTTTTTTGCCCCCCCAGTACTTAATCATTATTTTTGAGCTTTCTGCTCAAAATTTGTAGCAGTTTGAGACTTTTTTTCCCATCCACTGACCTCTCCTTCCTGCTTTCTAGTCTCTCAGCTGCCAGCCAGCGTGGGGTTTCTTTTCTCAGCGCTTTTTTGGCAACGGTTCACATAAGGTGACCACCCTTCCCCTCCTCTCCTCTCCTCTCCTCTCCTCTCCTCTCCTCTCCTCTCCTCTCCTCTTCTCTCTCTCTTCCGCCAGGCTCGACGCTCGCCGCCCTGCCTCCATCAGACAGCTCCAGTGAGGCTTGCAAGATCAGCTGGCGTGCGAGTCCAGCTGAGGCTCGCGGGCGCTCACGTTGCTAGATTTCACTTGTGAGTGAACATTTGACCGCGGCCAACGAGTCGGCGCGCCGGAGCCCGTACTGGTGTGCGCCGATAAGCGGCGGCACGAACACGGAGACAAACATGCTTACCTGTCCTCGCTCCCTGGCGTTCCTTCATGTCGCCCCTGACAACCTGCTCCCAAAACATGTAACCTACACCGCCTCCTCCCCTGCCCCCTCTTCGCTGACGGCCGTTGGCCCTGACGGGCCGAGCCGTAATGCTTCGTGGCACCGCCTGGCCTCTCTTCCATCCTCTCCGCCGTCGCCCCAGCACTTCTGCAGACCGCTCTTTTTTTTTTTCTTTTTTTTTTTTGCTGATGCTGAGAATGAGATTCCAGGGCCGGGATTGGGGACGCAAGCGTTCGGAGATTGAAACGCAAGAGATGACAGCTATTTCTCTTGTCGTTTCGTGCCGACTGCGGGGCCGCGGCGTTGTCAGGCCGAAGCGACGGCCAAGATTAACCCCAGAGGGGGAGGAGATGAAAGCGCACAAATTGTGGCCTCTGGCTCATCAGCGGCTGGTGGTCGGACTTCTTTTCATTTGGTTTGTTTCCGTCAAACACTCGGCGGCCCACTGCTGAGGTCAAGAACTTCTTCATCCTGTTGTTGAACCCAGTTTTAGCTGCCGAGGTCTTAGAATCGTGAACTGAAACTATCCAGAATACATTTTGTAGAGTTAATTCCTAGAAATTTTTCAACTGGAATGTATTTAATTAGGTTTTTATGTGATGGTTCAACAGTAGTAGTGTATATCTGTGAAGCTATGTGCTATTTTTTGACCTTTCTTCGTACAGCACCTCAGGCTGAATGATGAGTGTTTGTGAACGAAACATTTCAAGTCAGATTCACAGGACTTTGGACTTTAGAATGAATAAATAAGATATATCTCTATAGAGACATGTGCATAACATTGACAAGATTCTCTAATAAACATGACATAATACCTGTTATGAACATGAAGGAGCGTTATAAATGTTTATGACTGTTGTCATGAAGTGTCATTCTGTGTATGACACTTTTATTGCAAAGTTGATTTAAAAGTCCATTAAAAGTACCAACTTTACATTAAAAGTGTCATTATTTACCAATTGACACTTCATGACAACAGTCATAAACATTCATAAAGACGCCTTCATGTTCATAACAGGTGTTATGTCATGTTTATGACAGTGTCTCTTCAGTCTTATGCACACCCTGTTAAATAGAGTTACCCAAATCACAAACTAACTTGTATTTTTAATTTAATGACCAGTAGTTTAAATTTGCCAGTTTTGCTCTAAGTATTTGCTGTATCTTCTGCACGGCTTGTAGCAGAACATGGCTTCCTTCAGATGGGCGGAGTGCGTACCGGCTGCTTCTCCAGCCTGTCGGTTCAGGAGAACAGCCTGGTATTCAATAGATCTGCTCTTGTGATTTAGTCGCCTGTAATGTGACTAAATGTGGAAAAAGTTGAAGGCGCGCTAAATGACGCGCATTTCTGTTTGGCGTGTTTTTTTTTGATTCTTCGTTTGCAGTGATGTACATATTTAAAAATGTTTCTTTTTCCTCCCCTACCAACTCATCTATCAGATGTTTTAATCCAAGCATAGAAGTTCAGATGAAATCCCAAAATGGATGTGGAGCTTCTTTTATTAGTTTAGGATAGCAGGTGCAGTCGCTAGCGTTGCCTTCGGGGGGTTTGCAAGGGTTGCACCAGCAGAATTTGTATCCTTTGGTTATGTTGTGTGAAAAGTTTGGTCTCCCACAAAAAAAAAGGAAAAAAAAAAGTTCCTTGCGATCCCTCTTTACATGCACGATCTTTGATTTCTGACTATGTAAGATCAAATTGAGCTGCAAGTGTGCTCCCTCTCCGCCTTTCATGCCGCTTCAATCTCACGGCATGAAAAAACAAAGAAGGCAAAGACTGAGGGAAATCTGAAGCGTTCTGCCACTCAACATCCCCCAATCCCAAACAGCGGCGTCTCACTGCCACTACAAATACATTAGAAATCAATTATTTATGGAACGGAGTCAGGGCCGCTTTAATCTTTTCCTTTTATCCAATTAAATTGTCTAACCATTCTAAGCCTCTGTAGCTCACAGGGAATGTGCTTCTTTAAAAAAAAAAAGAGGAGAAAAGAAGAAAAGATTCTTCTCTTCAGTCCTCCTTTTGACTTTCGATGTAACAGAGAAGAGACACTTCTGAGGGTTGAAGAATGAAAGCAAAGAAAGTGAGTAAAGTGTAAATGAACTCCCCCCCCCTCGTTCCTCATCCCACCCGTCGCCATCGCGTTGGTTCTACAGGAAATATTTGAAGTTTTCATATGTAGACTCTGGTTCCACTCCCCGCGAAAAAAAAAAAGGGGGAACACAGGGGGAGAGCTGGGGCTTTTTCATGATTCCTTTATGCCCGGCTGAAATAGTTCGAAAGTATTTGGGATGAACTCCACGGGGGTAAATACGGGGAGTTGCTTCACTCGCTGTCCTGTATTATTCAACGAGTCAATTGAAGTCGTGTCTCCAAATTGAAAAAGCTTATTTCCAACACAGCCGTATGAAATAATTGATGTGAGGAATGGTTAAAAAAAAAAAAAGAAGCGCTCCTCCCTGTTATCAGACAGCGAGGATTTTAGAAACAACACAGAGACTCTGAAACGCTTTGTGGGGGGGGATCGTCGCGGCCCACTGGCAGGCGACTTCACGGGAGCGGCGGCGAATTTGTTGGGAGTTATGTTAAAGAAATAAAAAGTCTGGTTTTTCTCTTTTTTTTTTTTTTTTAATGCAGTTTTACAATCTGCTGTCCCATCTACTGTTTTCCTCTTCTACTTAACAGGACAAATATATTAAGAGAACAGTTCCGACTTTCAGCAACACGTGTCACGTTACCGACTCGTTATGTCATTTCTTCACCAATGAGAACTAAAAAGATATAAATCTGTTAAAAACAAATGAGCCAAGATCTGACCGTTCTTGGTATTTTAGCTTTTAAGCAAGAGATGATCAAATCAAGGTTGACTAATTCATAAGAAATGATTAGAATTATTAAATAAGCTATTTATTTTAGCCTCAAATTTGAATGAAATGACATCAGTGCTAAAGAACAAACTATTGCTATATATTTTTGTCCTAGTTTCTATTGGAAAAAAAAAATTCTGGGGATGCAGAGCAGAACCAGAACCAGAAGATATTATTCCTTTAATCCTAGAAATGTTCTTTGGGTTTTAGAAGGTCGACTTTGTAACCGTCTTTATGTGACTCTGAATGTTCACACCATATCTGGGGCCTGATCTCTAGTTTCCAGCTGTCATAACTGAAGCTATGCGCTGACTCTAGATCATCTTTAGGTCCAAAGATAATAACTTCAGTTCTGTTTCTGTTCAGCTAGGGAAAGTTTTGGCACATCATCGATTTCTTCTAAGCACTGAACAGATGTTCAGTGCATCGATGGCTTTAGAGTCACCTGCTGACATCGTGATGTAGAGCTGTGTATCATCTGCGTAGCTACGGTAACTAATCTTATTTCCTGTTATAACCTGAGCCAGCAGTCAAAGATCCCTCTGTGTGCTACAAACCATGTGAAAGATATAAGCACTGAACTTTTCTATTGCCAGGAAGGGAGATGTAGAAAGTATCAGCAGGGTTGCCAGTAAATTATACCACTTATGTCTTAAAGTGTGTTTTTTTTTCCCTCCCCTTCTATAATAAATGTACAAATTGCTGAATAAATAACATTTTGTCTTACACATCTTTACCAGGGTTGCTAACGAGTTTCTCCACATCTATAAGTTTGACTCTGTTCACTGGATTTCAGAGCCTCAATGTCCTCCAAACAACAGAAGGAGCTTAATGTTTGTTAAGGAGAGCAGAGATCAGAGCGTACAGCAGGCTGAAGGCCGGCCTCAGATCTGCTCCTGCTGCTGAGTGGGTGAACGCAGCGCGCCGTACAACTCACGTCTCTGACTTCAGATCTCGTCTACATGTGTGGCGTTGCCTCACGAATACATTTTTATTTGTATTTTTTCTTCCCCTTCCATCGCTCTGATGTTAGGATATGTGTGAATATGTGCGGCAAAAAAAAAAAAAAAAAAAAAAAAAAAAGAACCGCGTACGTTTCACCCACAGCCGCGCGCCGGTATCTCCTCGGGCCCCTCGCGATCACAGACCGCCAAAAGGAAAAGGATTTCCGAGAGGTTTCCTGCTCGTTATTTAAAGTGGGAGCCCTATGGGACATGTTTGGCATTCTCATCCACTCACTGAAGATGGCCTGTGATCCGAAGCCACTAACAGGCTCTCTCTCTCTCTCTTCTTTTCTCTTTCCCTCTGGCTCTCTGAAGTGATTACCCTGCTTGTGATTCCACTGACACCCACATGTCCCCCGGAGACGTGCCTTCACTAGTTTGTTTAATCTGCCTCCCCGTACAGTAGGTAACGCAGCCGTAATTGAGGTGTGGATAGAGCTGCGGGAGCAGATGAAAACCGATTGCAGGCTTTATGAAAACTTGTCGGCTTCGCCGGGGATGACAGCCGTTTCGAGATTAACGCGCAAAAATGCGGCTGTGATAAGAATTTCGAGAAGTTAAACGTCGGGCCTTTGTTTTGCAATTTCCCTCTCTTTTCTTTTCCTCGCCCCTCCGCCCCCGTCGGCGAACGATGAGCCTCGTTAACAGTCAGAGTTACAGATGTTCAGTATTCCAGTAATGCCTTCCTGTGAAGCTGCGGTTCTGCTCGTCCTTTTTGCAGATGATTTTCTCCGTTTGCGGAGCGGCCCCCGTGATAAGATAATGACTTCTCTGAGATTAGCGCACTATTAGCGAGCCCTCGCAGTCGAGCGGATGTTTGATCTCGGCAGCACAAGACGGAGCCCAAAGTTGCGCTGATACCTGAGACGGATCCCGCTTTCCACTCCGTTTGAATTCCTGATATGAAAAACAGCGAGTGGAACTGTGGAGAAGAAGAAGGAAAAAAAGAAAAGCAAGCATCAGATACTCTATCTGCCCCCGGTTAGCGTCTCGCCTATGTCTGTAACGCGCCTGAACCGCTCTGTTCAGAACAGACGGAGCGTCAATCATCGGTCCAAATCAGCTTTGAGATGAAGCGAAATGCAGAGGGGAGAGGAAAAAACGATCCATTGAACTGAACTTGAATTAATTAAATATTACTGTATCATGCTTCCTCTGCGAGATTGCATCTGTCCTCAGATGTGTAAAAAAAAACATAAAACATTCTCAGATATCTTTTCAAACCCCATTATTTGGAGATACCAGTAATTAAATTGACAGTGTCATTAATTGGGTTGAAGATAACTTGCATTGAGTCGAGGACATCTTAAACTCAATTAAAGATATCTCCAACTCAATTAAAGATATCCAAATGCCATGTCCCGCAATATGCAATCAGGCTCTTTGTGGAGCAATAGTATCAGTTCACTTGTGCCCCTGTTACAAAGACTTCCTTGTACTTCTAAAGTTTTCTTTTTTTATCGTTTAAAGCCCGACTTTTTCAGCAGATGTCACCCGTTGGTGATGTGTATGGTCTCTTTAATGTGCCGTAATTATAGTATTTAATCCTTCCTTATCCAGTCGGTTTGAAATAGAAATGAAGATGAGGCACTTCTGACTATAGGGAATGGATTTAAAGGGGCATCTTTAGTTTTTTTGGGATGATGTAAAAGAATTTGAGCCGTCTTGTCATAGACGTGTTGAATGCTTTGACATTTAGTACAGTGGGAGTATAAATTTGGTTTGTTAGGGGCTGGTAGATTCTCATAGATGGATTTCACAGCATCATCTGCATGTGATAGAAGTTTTGACCACTTGTCTTGGACATTTAGAACTACTCTTTGCCAATTAATTTGCCCATTTCATCTGCCATTTTGTCCTTTGTGTCCTTTATTTAGTCCCTTGATAATTTTCTTGGTCTAAATCTTTACTCACCACTGGGTGGAACGTTTCTCAGAGTCGGTGTAGTATGCCGTTAAATATTTGGGGGAAAATGAGGAGAAAGAAATCTGTGTTGCACATGGTCAGTCTGAAAAAGTTTCCTTAGTAGCGAGCTCAATGAGCTAAATGTGATTTGGCAGGTGGTAATGAAGCACATGATGCTTTAAATGCGGGTATGTCACGATTCTTTGGCAGCTACTGAATGTCTTGCCTCTTCCTGAGAACTCCCTGAAGAGCAGCAATCAAAATGTCTTCCGTCCACATATGGCAGATGAGTCTATGGACAGACTGCACTGCACTTTGATGGTCCTGTGGTCAGCGGGTCTCTCTCATCTTTCCCCACTTGAACATGTGTTAGATGGTCTCTGAAAGCCCACTCAGGCCAGGCCTGGTTACACAAGCTGGAGTCTGACTATCTACGAGTGAAGACTATTGGTCTTATTCAGGACTGAATAGCAACGTGTTTTCAGAGACCTAATCCAAATGGTACCATCAGTTTGCCAGGACTGTCATCTTCAATTTCTGTTTGGTCTGAAGTTGTGATCATTACAATGAAGTTACAGAATATTTAGCAAATTTGAAGAGCTTCTGGTTAGCATTTCCACTTTTTGCCACATCAATTTGGTGCAGCTGTGAAACTATTACCTTTTACAGTCAGTCTGTGCCTGTTTAGTTTTTATTTTTTTCAGTCAACGGTTTGTAGATTCTGTAATTTGGTAAACTAAATGTGTGTTTCTACCCAGAGGCAACATGAAATACTTTTCCTCCAGGTTATGTCTGTACTTTTTATCAAACGACACCAATACCTCTAAATGCTTTTTCACTTCTTCTCATTTTCGCTCTTGTATCTTGGGGTCAACCCCTACTACAAAAAGCATCAGGTCAAGCATTTTCTGTCAGAACCACCAGCTAATGGAGCTAGAGTCACTTTTCACTATGACATACATAACAGTGGAATCTGTCTCCTGTATTTTTCTGAAGCTGAAAACATTCAGTTGACTGTTTGGTTGACCTGTGCTCGGCCCTCCTCTCTGCCTTTGCCACCCAGGACGCTGTGCCAGCTGCGGGGAGAACGTAGTGGGCGAGGGCACCGGGTGCACCGCCATGGACCAGGTGTTCCATGTCGACTGCTTCATCTGCATGACCTGCAGCAAACCCCTGCGCGGCAAACCCTTCTACGCTGTGGACAAGAAGGCGTACTGTGAGCCCTGCTACATCGTAAGCTACATCCATTACTCTTACCTCACCGTGTCACTCTCTTGATTGTTGATGTAGAGGTTTTGGCTTTTCGTCATGACGTGTCACCTTGTCTGTGACACAAGGCAAGATTTTAGCAATATTCTTAGAAAAGGAGTTTGTGTGTGGGGGGGCGGGGTGTTTGTTTGTTTGTTTGTTTCAAAATTGAGCAAATTTATTTTCGTAATTTCAATTTGCTCAGAAACTCAGCTATTGATGCCATCATGTCGACATGGGCTGAATTCTCTGGAGAATGTTTCTGACATCTTGATGTTCTGAAGGTGATGGGGGTCGAGCCCGTCATCAATGAGGTGTTCCTAATAATAAGGCCACCGTTAGATGACATATGTCAAGACAGACTTCATAGAAACAATGTAGTGTTTACATTAAGCAAGGTCCCATCACTACACCAGCCCCCATCTATTAGCCAAATTTGTTTTTTTGTTTGTTTTTTTTCCATAAACTGTATCTCATTAAAACTGTTGAGATTTGTTATTATCATGTCTTTAAAATGTTTGATTGAATTCAGGCTAATTTAGTCTGATGATGTGGAAGAAGCTCAAGAAAACTGGACCAGTTTGAGCAGCAAGAGACGTGTTGGATTTTTTTTTCTTCTCAGAATATTTAGATTTAACTTTTTTTATAAGATGCACTAAAACAAACTCTACTCCCCTCAAACCAGAGGAACGATTTATAAAAAAAAAACACAGGAAGTCCTAAAAATGCAAGGGCTTATTCAAGAAACCTTGGCCACTAATTAAGTTGGGTTCACAGAGTAGGTTACCTTGTAACCATGGAAACCAACCCAGCGTTTTTGCCATCAGCAGGTCAGCAGACTAACATTTGGTATCTGTTTTACATAATGGGCTTCAGCAAACACACACAGCAACACCGTACGCTTTTTATTCTGCCCTTTCCGATCTGACTTTTTCTATCCCAGGTTATAATTCCATATTTCACCTCATTTGCATTCAGAGATTGTTGAGTACAAAACTTTTACACTTTTTCACATGACTCAACAGGATAATGCGTGAGATTCTGCAATCATCACACTGGATGTAACTCTTCAGCAATATCTTTCCTCCACTTTTTGTCTAATTTGTGCAACGACTCGAAGTTTACCAGAAAAGTCGTCTGCAGGGCAGGAATCCCAGAAATTAGCAGAGTTATTTTTAATTTTCAGGGTTTTTTTTATTATTATTATCACTCCACTTCAAAAATGTATGAGCAGTGTTCTTGTCAATGTGTTGCACAAGAAATGTAAAAGTGCTTCCTTTGTCAGGAAAGACACATCATCCGGTAAGACCACAGGGGAATCATTTAGCAGAAGTGCCCAGCCCTCCACAACAGCTGGAACTGAGAGGGTTTGAGTTTCTCACGATCAGCCGTACATGACAACAAGTTGACGAGGGATTCAGCACGGCCTATTTAAGATAATTTTGTATAAGTTTAGACCTTAACTTTGCCTCCTTCCTTCTACTTTTTTAAAGCCAGTCAGAAGTGGACTGGACAATGTGCTTTGAGTCATTGTCCTCTTGCTAAACTCAAATGAGCTTAAGGTCATGAACTAATGGCCACCCAGCCTCGTTCAGAGAGCTCAATTTGTCCAGGCCCCAGACCATAATACTACCACCACCATGTTTAGCTCTTTTGCTGAAAATGTTTTGATTTTGCATCGGATGTAACAGGACTCTCTGTTACATCTCTCTCTCTCTCTCAACCTCCACTTTTACTTGGTCAGAATATCCTCTAAAATGATTTGAGAATAATTGAAATATTTATTTGGCAAATGTGAGATGGGTCTTCTTGTTCTTCTTTGTCAGTAGTGGCTTTTCCTTGGACCTCCCCCACTGATTCCCTGAGTGTTGTACCATGAAAACTTGGGATTTCAGCCACATCAAAATATATGCATTTTGCAATGGAAACACTGTTCTTGCATCATATGCGTCACATTATGAAAACACCGATATTAGTTTTCTGGCTGATCTTGCAATTCCAATTTTGAACAAAACCACATTTTTTGTCTGAAAAGTCGTTAAATAGCGTCAAAGTCGCTAAGTTGGCAGCAACAGGGAGACTGTTGCTAACTGCGCACATGTGGACTTGACCTGGTGGGTTGGTCTGTCAGTCAGCGCTCTGTCATAGTAGAGCAAAAGGGGACCAGGGTTGCCAGATCTGACTGATTTCAGTCCAGAAACAATGTAAAACCCGCCCAACTCCAAGCTTTTGGACTCGCTGGAGTCCTAAAGCTTTAAAAATCATTTTGCAACCCTTTCTGGACCGATATACATCTTTGTTTCTCATCTGTTCTTGGATTTCTTGAGATCAAGGCAGGATTTCTTTAATTTACTTCTTGTCGTCAGACAGGTTCTTCGAAGTGACTAAGGTCTGGCAGTAATCAGGCGAGGTTAAAGTGCTTAAAATCACAGTAAATTCAGCAGAAAGTTTTCTGCAGGTTAGTTGGTCAGGAATGAAGTGTCTTATTACAGGAGCATCTCTGAACAAACTGCTGATTTGTAGCAGACACTTTCAAAATTTTGAAGACTAATTAGCCGATGCGAGTTCTTGTGAAAACACAGTTGTTCAGTGTTCTGCAGAAAACGCCTTAATGTGCAGAAAAAGTCTGGACGTTGAGCCTCATGACAGTCAGAGCCGAGGCAGGCTGTCTCGGAAGTCATCTCTCTTCGGGGGCACTCACTGTGATTGTGGTTGTCTCGTCTGGAGGTTCTCCAACTCCGACACACACACTAAAGAGGAATGGGATCATTTAAGAACTTTATTTATGCATTTCATCAGCATAAATGTTCTTCTGGCACTAGATCAAAAGGGTGGAGGAAATCTGAATTTCTTAATGAAAGTAATTTTTTCTTTTATTCCCATCCTGAGGGCCGTGCGCCTCGGTTACGATTAGGGAGCAAACTCGAAGCCCTGAGCCTCCGAGGAGGAGTGTTGGAGCCCACTGAGCCAAAACTTCAAACTCCAGTCAGTCCAGGAATGTCTCAGATCACATTCAGCAAGGTGGTTTGGTTGTGTTTATTTTAGATTTTCTAACTTTTGTCCCCCACAAAAAGCAGTATTCGGTTTAGTTGGTGAGCTGTTCTTAATTTGCCAAAGATGATTTCGTTTGGGGGAAACGGATTTCTGCCGTCAGGTATGTAACAGGATACAACACCGATCTGATGTCCGTGGACTTAACCGGCAACTGACTAGGTTTATATATAGTAGTGCTTTCAATCGACTGTAGCATTTAATCAGATTAATCACACTCTAACACTGTGGTTAATCACTATGTTTAACTTTCTAAGCCTAAGAGCGTTTTCAAAAGTCTAAGAAAATCTTCTATTGTCTCAAATCAAACATTTTAGAGGTTTTAAACGAAGTCATTTTGTTTCAAAAGTTAAGTTAAAATTGTAACTGTCAATTGGCTGTACTTCAGAGGAAGGATAATTCATCCGTACTTTATGTACATACCATGTTCATTTTATCCAAACTTTCATCAGGAGTTTTTAAAGTGAAATTTGTTGCTGAACACACCTGCCTGACTCTCCTCACTCATCTTTTCACTTGAAAGAAACACAAAACCAGCTAGGATTTAGTAAACGTTTCTCCAACCGATTCAAAATCCTCCCTCAATAAACCGCTTGGACGCGTCGTCTTAAAAACTGGAAGCTCATTTCCCACTTTTGGTTTTGGTCATGTGTTCTCTTCATGTGAAATGGATTTTCTTTCCAACACGACTTTGATACCTCGTCACATTGGTTGTAGGACGTCATCCAGGTGGACGGAGCGCCCCTGGGGGAAACTCGCCCTGAGTAGACGCCATCACTCCATTTGCCAGGAATTGCAGGAATACGCTTTTCGCACATCGATTGCCGTCCAACAAAGTATACTGCCGTGTATCAAAGTAGGTGATTAGCAGGGCGCTTATCTCGGCCTCCCCTTTACATACTCGGGTTGGGGGAACAATGGCGGCATTTGAAGTGGGCGAGCCGTATCTCTTCCACAGCGTGATTTGCCTCATTCAGACCGTTTGCCTAGATGTTACTGATTCCTTTTAGTAATGTAGAGGATCTCTCCCACACCTGTTATCGTTGTGGCTCTCGCTTCCTGGTTTTTACAGGCTGCTATATCTCTCTCTAGCCAACCTCACACTGCTTTGGCCTTCCATTCACGCCGGACTTATCACCGCCTATTTGAATACGCCTTGTCGCTGATAAACTCTGCAGCCATGCAATTAATGTCCCGTTTTGCATGGAGTGATTTAGAATTGTGGTAATGCGAGAGCATCGGCACGTCATTGTTTTTTTTTGTTTCCTCTCTCTTTGTCTCATGAGCTTTTGCCTGAGGTGTCCCCCCCGTTCCTATTTCTTCCACTTGCTTGGTATATAAACATATAATAGAACTGACAGGCTGTGAGCGCACACACACATACACACGCACACACACCACCCAGCAAGGCGCCGATCACTGCAAATGACAAACGGAGCTTTCAGCTTTACTGCCACCAAGTGTTTTCCAAGAAAGCTCTCCGGTGAAGTGGCTTCCAGTTGATTCAGAGCATCGCTGGCTAAATAACTGATAAATCAGATGGCATCTGGAAGCTCAGAAAATCAGATACCAGAGGAAGCCAGTGACAGAACAACTCACTGTACAGACTGTCCAATCAAGACGCTTTGGTCCCAAAATGTTAATTGTAGACAAATGAGAAAAGGGAGCATTGATGCAGAGTGCTAGTCCATTTATGATTCAATATCCTGTAACTTCAAAGTGTGATAAAGTGAAATTTCTTTGAGTATTACACTGAAGTCTGTGGAAGAGGATCAGGGTCACTGAGGGGGAAAAAAGTTCTGACTTTCTGAGAATTCTGAGACTAAAGTCAGAATTTTTGACTTTTTTTTTCGCAGAATTTTGACTTTTGATCTTAGAGGATTAATGTCAGAATTGTAAGGGAAAAAAATCAGAATCGTGAATTCTTTTTTTTTTTTTCATGTAAAAAAAAAAAAAAAAGAATTCAGGCAATGGTAAAGACGAAAGGCTGTCCAATCCGGTACTGGTGAGTTGCACCCAATAAAATGGCGTTCTTACTTTACCTCCGAAACCAGAGCAGAACATCAGTGCTCTGTGTTCCTCCAGCTCTCACATCTTAATTTTAAAAGTCAAAATGTTCTCAATTAGTGGGGATTATTGGAGTTAAGGCATCTATTAAGGACGGGAAGGAAGGGTAATTTTCTTTGTGCTCTCACTTTAGGAACCGTGCCTCTAACCATGAGAGCACATTAGTTAACAGAGCTGAAAGCAGCTGGGACCCGTCATATATCTGATAGCCGTGCTGGTCTTTGAAGAGATTCAGCAGTGGGATTCAGTGTCACCGAGGTTAATTACTTACGCAGGTTACCATGCCTACTGTTCTCCGAATCATATCTGCCTCGTTACCACAGCACCACGTTACTTAAATGCCATATTTCCACCGCCAACTTTGGGTCTGCCGAGTTCTGGGTTCATTTCTTTTCAAAGTGTTCTTTAGCAACCATTTTATTTCAGACTCTGGTGATGAATGGCAACATTTTTGGGTCCTGTGTGACTCAGAATCGCCGTTCTGCCTTTCTGTTGATTCTCGTGCTCAGACGCAGACCCTCCGGAGGGCACCGGGCTTAGAGGTAAAGTAACAAAGCGAGCTTCATTCTTAAAGAAAAGTAATGAAAGGATGTGCCGAGACAAAGAGCTTTATCTATTTCAGCCTCTTTTTTTACCAAATTTTTGAGACCACCAAGGTCACGGACGCCATAAATGTAATAAAGCTTATTATCTTTGTGTTATTTAAAATAAATTGGCTTTCCATCCTGCTGTTGTAAAAGACAAGCGCCTTGAACTAGTAGCCATTAGGAAGCATGATTGGCTGATGAGCTTTTAACCCCGGCAGTTTGCTTGAGTGTCTTGGAAAGTCAGAACTCTTCCGCTGTCTGTCCGTGTTCCCTCTTTACATAGCTTATCATTTTAACTAAAGCTGTTTGGTCTGTTACTTTAACTGATTTCATTATTAAAGGAACAAAACAATATGTGTGCGTCTCCCTCAACCCCAGTAACAAGTTTCAGTGGAATTTCAAGGTAAGCGCTACAAACCACCAATCGGAGACTGGTGGTTTGTGTAAAGGTTTAACCTGCAGGTACTACTTTAAGCAAGTACAGGCTTTCCTTTGAGAGCTATAATTAATGTTAATGGCATTCAAATTCATTTTCTGTGGCATTTCTGTTGTGAGTTTATATATATATATATATATATATATATATATATATAGAGAGAGAGAGAGAGAGAGTTGACAAGGTCCAAATGTGTGAGTGCAAAGTCTGTTTTACAAATGACTTATAGTTGACATTTAAATATATCTTAAATGTTTTTGAATAGCTTACTTTTGGTGATTTCTCAGACTTAAACACATCATTGATACTGAGTCCTGCAATGCTAAAGCACTACACCAACACAGTAGTCAGCAGAAGCTAATGCTAAAGTATTAATTTCAGTATTAGCTAAGGTCAGATATAAAATTATATCTGACCTTGAAAGACTACAATTTAATTTTAGCATTATAGTTTACATGTTCTTTGATGCCCTTAGATGTTGTATTTGTTCTCTAATGTCTGTGTTTTATTTTGTTCCTATGTGGTTCTTGTTTGAAATGAAGTTATTGGGGGGAAAACAGATGGAAATGAGGAGTGAAAACAGAACCGCTGGCTAAACGGGCTTCCTCCATGTAGAATCTGCTAGCTACATAAAGAATTCTTGACTTAATAACCAAATCTTCAACAGAGATGTCAAACTTTATTCAACTGAAAGGTCACAAAGCAGCCAGGTAAATTACCACATTAGAATTTATTTTAAAAAATACTTGAGGGGAAGCTAAGTTTTCAAAGCTAGCTAATTGACTAGCTAAAACTAGCTAAAAAGCTAGCTTTTTAGTGTGCAGTTCTAGTGTGAAGACCACTGCTTTACACCATATAAACCACACATACACCACTGTCACACTAAATGCATCATAATATTAACTTACCCTTGCAGACAGCTAAGACAAACATCAGTGCATATTTGAGAATGAAAAATTAATTATAAATAATAAGAACTTTGCGGCATTCTGACTTAGTAATGTAATTATGTTAGTTATGTTACCACCCCCATGCCACTAGAGGCAGTAGCAGGCCCGAAAAGATGAGACTAAGGAGCAGATTTAGAAGTACACCGAAATCTACAGAATTTGGTAAAAACTGTGAGCTTTGCTGAAGTAACTCGAGACACAAGTTCAAATCCATGCTGAGAGTGGAGCGCCTTCAATCAGTGCTCCTCCGCAGCTCTGATTGGCTAAGCAATGTAACGTGATCCTCTGCAGCAAGTGATGGCAAGCGGGGCGTCATCACGACTTTACACAAGTGTGTCTTTACCTCCGCGGCAGAGGCTCCGCCGAACCCCTGAGACCGACTCATCGAACCCCTGGGGTTCGATCGAACCCAGGTTAAGAACCACTGCACTAAAGAAATGAGGAAGGGAGGGTCAGTGGAGAGCACCGGAGCTGAGCCTTTTTTCATTCAGCGTCATCAAGAGAAAGAAAAAAAAAGGCAGGAAGAGACGTGCGATTAATTGATTTATCGTTTATCGCGACAGGCCTACTCATTACCCTATCCATAACAACCTCCTCTGATACTCTACTCCTCATACTGACTTAAATCCACTCCAACCCACACTCTCGTTTCCTCTCCTGCCTGTCGTTTTGGATGACCGCAGGTACTTCATCTGTCTTTAATGTTTTTTTTTACTCCCTGAATCTTCACTGTTCTTCGGAGCACCACAACCCACCCAAAGTTAGTTGATTCCCTTCCAGATGTGCTTTTATAGAATGCCAAATAAATGAAAAGATAAACTGTGAACTGGCTGTGAAGCCACTCACTTCTATTTCCCAGCTCTTCCCACAGACAGACTGCAGAGCTGATCTAATCTGGTACCAATCCGGCTAACTGCTGCTGCTGCTGCCTTGTCTGACTGCGTCAGATAACCACATCCCCTCATTTGAATACAAGAGATAGAAATGAATAGAGCAGTGAACAGCTCCCTGCTGCTGAGGTGAATCCAGAGTTTACAAGGTGTGACTGAATCAGTGTTTCTAAACATAATGAATCATATGCTGACTTTGCTATCGGAACACAACGTTGTCAATCTGTTATAATCACAAATGATGTATTTCTATCCATAATTTCTGTGATTGACAAACAAAAGAACCATGTAATTAAATGAAAAAAAAGCAATGATTTTCTAAATTTTCACAAATACAATTTGACGAAATAAAAACACGGCAATGAGCTATCTTTGAGTTGCCTATCTATTAATGAGATTCTCCTTGTGTTGATGAAGGCCTCAGAGGTTTGTTAGAGAACGTTAGTGAACAAACAGGATTACGAAGACCAAGGTACACAGCAGACAGGTCGGGGAAAACTTTGTGGATAAGTCTAAAAGTCATTTTTCAGAGAATCGGCAAAGAGGTTGAGGTTTTAAATTTTATCCAATCACTAACATTTGCTCTTGATGTATCTTTCACCGTCGCCATTGCTAAAACTACAGGCAGACTTCTATTAAAACAACACAGAAAAATTGTCATCGTTCTCAACTTCCTTCTCTTTGCTGATTGGCCCTGTTAAAATTCTACTGGAGGAATGGAGTTCAATGGGAGAAGTCCCAGACTGAGCAGTGAAGGGAGATGAGAATCAAGTGGAATTGCGTGGAAAGGCAATTAGCATCATGCTATGGGGGTTCTCTAGCTAAAAAAGGTGTGATGCTGGGAGGAAACTCTGTAAAAACCCTCGTCTCTATATTTCTTAAAATTTATAATTTGTAACACATTTGTAAATATTTCTATCATCTGATCGTTGCAGAACTTTCTAATGTAGCAATGGAAACAAATCGTTTGTGACAAAAGTGCTTTGGTTGCAGGACTGACTTTGCTTGTTTGGGCTTCGATGAGTGCATGCGGAATGGGATTGCGTGCCTCTATTGGGGTTGGCTTCATCTCTTAGCAAGGTGGCAGAATGTCAACTCAAAAACCGAGCTCCAACAAGGGCAACATCATCAAATGATCCATGTATCAAAGGCAAGTTCCCCAGGCGAACCAGGAGGGCCACAGACAGGGTGCCAGCTGTATCGGGGGCCCCTGGCAATCAATGTCCTTCACAACACAGGACAATTGACTCTCCAAACTAACAATTGGATATCCCCCAAGAACTCCCCCTCCAACCGCCGCTGTCATTGACGACGAGGACGTAGGAACCGACCAGTGTTTCGAAAAACATCCCGACTCCACTGGAATCGGCAGAAAGATACAAGGTGGAGAAAATCTGTAATGTAGCCGCGATACGCTACTAATCGGAAACGACTGCACTCCGCCCACACGCCTGTCACATCTCCGTGATGGATATCCAGGTAGTCAGACCCCGGAAACCTCAGCCGGCGCGATGCGTTCAGGGCCCTTTCACCGTACAGGGCGAGAGGCCGCGGCAGGTACACACCCACACCGCTTGTACGCTCACGCAGAGGTTCTGCTTTCTGCTGACTGTGTCATCAAATATTCATGGCTGTCTGCATTAGCTTGGCGAGTTCTAATTGAGTTCTGTATATTCAGACGTGATTAACTCGGTCTAATTCCTCAAAGGAGAGAGCCAATTAGATAGCACTCGCATGAATAGGGTTTCACATCTTAGTGTGTCTCCAGACTTGCCAAGACAATTATGTGCGTGTATAATTTGTGCTGTACAGTGGGTGTGAGCCCACAGAATTCAAGCAAGTCATTACTTTTTATTACTGAACCCATGCTACAGGAAATGCAGCTGTCCTATCTATTACAGGCGAGTGAGTGAGAAGCACAGAGGGTGTTAGAATACACAAAGCAGTGCAGCCTTTTTCAGAGTTTTTTGCTGCTGTTTTGCTCTGTTTTCTTCATCTCTGCACCAGATTCACAAAGCAAACTGCACTAAAAACAGACCGTAGTGATTTTGACCTATTTTTGGGGTCAGGTCACTGTTGACCTCTCTGTTAGTCACAAGCAGCAACTACTTCTGATCAGGAAGAGGGATTTTGTCTTTATCAGAGAACTTAAAGATCTGACCTGAGAAATCATAAATTAGAACCTTAAGAACATCTGACTGAAGGAATCCTTGAACGAAGCTTTTACACTCAGTGATTGATGCTCCAGATTGTAAAACGCAGCAGAAAGACACATTTCTCTGAATAGGAGATACAAAGCACTGAATGACATAAAAAAATATTATGTATGTAAATTGTTGCATATTGTATATGCAAATATACTCAAATAATAATGTATTATTGTATGATTTCTTTTTGTGTCAGGCATAAAACACAATACAACTGTGTCTTCCTTACAAAGTAAATTACAAAGTACAGCACTTAATTACACCAATAGCTTCACAAGTTTGATCAAACATGTAAAAACAACCTTAATTTATTCAGTCAGGCCCATCAGGAGTACAACAGCTAATGTAAAATAAATAATAAAGAAACCACCTTGGTCAAACATGTAAAAAAATAAACTGCAATAAACTTTCTTTCAAATGGTTCAAAACGGGCAATTAGGAATCCTAAATATTATGTAAAGTTAAGAATAAAGCAAGACGTCACTCAGAGCACAAAGCATAGAGCTAGACTGAATAGATCTGTCCTTATGGCTCGGACACATTGCCACCGATACCTGATCTAGAATTTTTTCCAGGATCGATACTGACATTAATATCAGATCAGTGCCTCTCTGCTCCTCACTAGTAAGTAATGCTTTACATCTACTGTGAGATCCTTCAAACTGCCTTTTATTGGTTCAAATTATTTCAGAAGTAGAAGCACATGCAAATTGAGTTTTGCAAAACACTTGAATAACTGCAAGCCCATTTTTTTGACAAACAATGAGTGGATTTCTGTAGCGGGCCGTCTTTTGTTGGCCTCCTGAAGTGTTTTTGTTGGTCCAACACCCCGAGCGGCCCTCGACAGGAGCAAGCAGGAGAGGAAAATCTCTGTGACCCACTGCTGACCCACCACAATGTCACTCCAACTCATGGCATACGCGCGCTACTGCCGGGGTCTTTGTCAGTTTCTCTCTGTAACCAGAGCAGGAGACATTGCCCAAAGTCCAGAGGGGTCGCATTCTGCTGCGGAGCCTGAATTTAAGGCAGACAGGCAGGCCGACTCAGACGGAGAGAGAGGGAGAGAAGGATCTGGGTGGGGAGCGGGGGGCCCTGCTGCCACCTTTTTTATTTTGAAGAAAGGCCCGAGCAAGTCATGAGCTGCATGTCAACCCTGTCTCTCCATGTTGGATCTAGTCTGATGTTATCACGCAGCCAGAATAAGATGTCTGAGTGAACAAGTAAAGCACACAGCAGAGCAGAAGCGCAGAATGCAAACATCACCGGACGTGTGCTGTTAGATTAGTTTGTCCGGACGGCTGTGAAAGAACTTCAAGTCTTCGGAAAAAGGATCTCACTTGGCTGGGACTCCTGAGATGGTTCCAGTGGGGTTCTTTAACTTGAGGGGCTCTGGCAGGATGCAACCCCATTCCTGCACACGCTGGTCATCTATAAACCGGTGTGAATTTCTCACACTGACACAGTGAGCCGAGCCGAGCGTGGCAGGCACACCACATTCGGAGATAAAACCGTTCCAGGTCAGAGACACCCAAACCTCGGATCGCTCGTCCGGACCGAGTGGCGCGTCACAAAGCCCTCCGTCCGCAACATCCGCAGCTGATGGGTTTTAAGGTCACTGAGTCCTCAGAGTTAGCAAACCATTAGTAGAATCGCTTTCCGCTGCATGACATGCTCACTCACACCCACACGTAAACAAAACAACACGCACACCTAGACTATGGGCAGCAGACGAGAAGATTCGAGTGGGTGATTTACATAACACGCTCGTCAAAAGACAGGATTTTGTAAAGGTGTCGAGTCCTGTTTGCGTGTCTCCATACGATCCTGATGCTTACACACCGGGAACGGATGGGTGGACTCGGGGTGTCGGAACCGCTCTCTGGAAAGCAATCAGAGATATAAAAGCTGCACGCCAAATGCCAGAGGCTGTGGATGTGAACACAGGTCAGAGTTGGGCTGCAAAACATCGATCTGGATCAGCTGAAACAATGCACTCCTAAACTTCTCCACCTCTCCGGCCAGAGCAGACCCCGGATCAGGAAAGGGTGGTGCTCCCACAGTCCTTCCACAAATGTGTGTGGAGGTTTAAAACCAGCTGAGCTTCCCTCAACCAAAAGCAAATTTCTGGCATTTTCCTCTGGCCAACACCGCCATGATTTGGCTTCAGAACGCAGTAACACACCCTTTAACCCTTACATGTGATAAATCCTTCTCCTGCTCAGTGAGCGGACTAAAGGTGGCTCCCGAAATCTCAGTCCATTTGCTGCATTTTCTGCATTTCATGGAGCTTAGGCAAAATATCTCACAAGCTGCTTCTCACAGTTGGAAGCCGCTTTTGTTGGGGGGAAACTAAGAGTTCAATCTCAAAAGCATCATTAATGTTTGAAACCAAGAGACTATTTTGTCAGGCCTGCTTCTGAAAAATGCATTCACTTCCAATACTTAAAGTCATGCAAAAATGTATTTCCTTAGTTCTGTTTGTTTTCTTCAGTGCTGGAGGACAGGCAATGGGGTTAGTCAGAGCTACTTATTGAAACTAAGTGTAACTGAGGATACGCTTATTTTGAGGAGAAAGATTTTGAATGAGAAGTAAATGAATAGCATCAGAATTTTTACTGGTGAGTGAATCGCCACTAAATAGATGAAAGCATCTATCTAAGATATCTAACATACTTTACAAATTCCTAGGCATGTTTTTTCTCCAGTGACCTTCCAGCTTTGTTAGCCTTAGCTAATGTGCTAATTCCAGTTTTTGCTAGTTTAGCTAATCTGCCAATATTAATTTTAACATTTGGAGGAGCCTTTGAATTTGGACCGTCTTTATCGCATCTCTGACATAATCAGCCTTCAAAACATGCAGCCCCTAAATTGGACACATC
The DNA here is from genome assembly GCF_051168715.1 of Poecilia mexicana. Classification (NCBI taxonomy): domain Eukaryota; kingdom Metazoa; phylum Chordata; class Actinopteri; order Cyprinodontiformes; family Poeciliidae; genus Poecilia; species Poecilia mexicana. The sequence continues at coordinate 27,385,410 of NW_028263373.1, forward strand.
AGTAACTTTCACTAATCGACTGATTAGTGAAAGATGAACATTTTAGCTGGTTCGATTTTTTTCCACAATTAATAGCTTTGAAAATATTTCTTTCTAGCATTCTTAAGATTTCTGTAATTATTTGTATGAAAAGCAAACTTGACAGTACATGATGGGGCTGTTACAGCAAGATAACTATATTTATTTAATTGTATAAACCAAGGAAATGTATTTGAAAATTACATTTAGTCTTTAGAATCTCATGCGAGGTTAGCATGACTATCTGTATGCATCTATTTTAAAAAGACCGGTCAGTGTCTAAAAATAATCCAGTTCTGGTAACCATTTGGTTTCACACATCTTTTTATATTTTCTATATTTCAAATTGTTCCTTAATATTGTACATTTTATCATTACTTCACTGTTTTTCTAAATTTGTTGAATATTTCTCCAGTGTTTCTTTTCTAACCTCCACAGCTGTGTTTCCATCAGTTCCTTACTTTCTATAATTGAATGATTTCTCTTTCTCTTTTAATTTCTGGTTGTTTTATTACCAAAAATAACTTGTTTGTCCATTTACTTGGTTTAATATCTGTCCATAGACACTTTGTGGTACACTACGCTGTATGAAAGATGCTCAACAAATGAAGTTTGATTGGCTGGCTGGTCTTAGCCGTTGAGCAAAAAAAATGATCTGTTTCCAAACTTTGCCCAGTCTACTACTTATCTAGTTTTAGTTTTATGATGACATGAATATATATCTGCATAATTAGATTTTCTTATAACGTAGTGTCATTTTATTTATGCTGTCTTGAACTGATTTCTGACAGACTCGTAGAATTAGATTGACGCCTGCAGCAGCAAAAGTCGCCTCCTAATGTCCCAGGTTAGCGGTGCAGGCTAGCACTCTGAAGTGTCTCTTTGAAAAGAAAAAAAGTTGAATTATTTCCCCCAAATCCTGACTCCATCTCCTTGTTGCTGTTTCTACTTTGAAGCATTTTCCTTTTCTCCCCCCGCTCCTCATCCTTTACAACGCCTGACAGGTTAATGAAACCACCTGTCATGTTGCGAGCTTCCGCGCTTTGTAATTAGCCTGTGATGGTTTTTGGGAGAAAGGATTTCTTTTTTTGTCCTCCCTGATTGGCCCACATTAAACAATAAAAAGGGAGAGAAGCTGCTTGTCAGGGTTTGTTAAATCAGCAGACACCTTCCCTTAGGAAGTAAGAGGGTCAGTGTTTTGACTCATAGTTCACCAAGGAGTCAGTATCTGTTGTTCACTCCAAAGAAAGGCCAGGCAGCAGCAGCAGAGCTCCATCTTTCATCAGACCCTTGTTAGATATTACTGAGCTGCCTTCACTATGGTGCAGTTAATTCACACAGCCTGGCCTGGCGCTGACCGTCACATTCTTTCAGGACTTGACACACACACACATACACACAGAGTCAGATCATCTGTAAATTTGGACCAGTCTGAAGTTGACCGTGCCAGTACACGAATTGCGTGCGTTCTCGCCGCACTCCGGCCTCCCGTCAGCCCGACTCGGCCGCGCGGAACAACAAAAGGAACAGATAGGTGTAAAATCTGTGTTGATAGTGTTGGCAAGCGGCTTAATCTCAGCAATATGCTCCGTCACATTCCCAAGTGTTGACTTCTTTCTGCTGCAAAACATCCTTGGTTCAGGCCTGGGTTTTACCAGCGTTGACTGCTGTGGACTGTTTCTCTCTTTTGTTTTTCTTTTTTCCTGTTTCATTTCTGATCAGAGAGGAAGAGAGTGCGTTCTTATTTTAACCTCTCAATGAGTGTAGGTTTGTAAAATCATCAAAGCTTCTCTGTTTGAAGATTCAATCACATTTTTTATCTTTTACCCTGGGATTATTGATTAATGAAGCTCTACTTCATGTAAAAACTGAATACATCAGGAATCTTTTTCATCTTAATAGGTCTAAGAAGACGGGCCAAACAAGCTATATCTGGCCAGTGCAGATTTCTGCTTGTCGTCTTTTCATAGCAAATATATGACATAAATGAAAATGGATGTAGTCCAGGTTGTGGTCCGAGTTCATCATTACATACGTGTTTATAGACTGAAAATTATGTTTTAGTATTAGACCTTCTAGTCAAAGGAAAATAGGCAGATTTTGAAATCTAGCTGATTTATTGATGCTTCTCTCTTAGGTCTACATGCAGGGCTCCCTTACAGATTTCTTCTCTTTTTTTTGGTTACATTTAAATTATAGAACATAAATAAAAATGCAGTTTTCAAATAGTTTCAATAACTTTTTAATTAAATTATTTCATTAAATAATTTAATCAAACAGTTTCATTACACTATTCATTAAATGGTTAATAAGTAGCTAACCCATTAGCCAGGTTAGCTAAGTTTTCATGTAATTATGTTAACTTCAGGTTTTATAAAAACGCTCTACATATCAAACATGACTTCAAAGAAATTTGACTTTGTAATTTGAGACCTTGAAAGTGGGCCTCTGTCTCTTTAAAAACTCCTGACCTTTCTGAAACTCCACCTTCAGGAAGTCACACGACTCCTTTATCAATCCTTACTCCTATAACGAGCTGTGCAGATGTGCAGTTCCACCAGCTGTTTGCTAATTGCTCCTGGCTAGTCTGAAGGAGCTGAGTAGGGAAGGGTGCTCTGTGAGGCGGAGCTACTGTTCTTAGGAGGAGCTGCGTCTTGAAGGCGGAGCTTGGCCCACCCAGGTGTTTTGAAAAGCTGGATGGTTGCCATGGGAGATTAGGGTTTTTCAAACATGCATGAAAGAATAAAAGCAATAAAGCAGGGAATAACATCATGACATGATGTAAAGCTAAAAAAAAGCAGATTTTTACATAATACAACCCGTTTAAAATTGAAGTCAAAACTAATAAGATAATCACCAGTTAGTAACTCACAAGAAAGAATAAGTACGCTAGGTTTAACTTTCCATCTCATAAGGGTTTTCAGCCTTTTTTCCACTCTTTCCCCCCTTCATCACATTCCTCATGTTAACAGACAGCTGTGTGCTACTCTGTACCAGAACCTGTTATGAAATATCGAGAAGCCGAGCCGGACTGTGTCGAGTTTTTGAGCGGAAAAGGAAACGGCTTAAATCAAGAGAAAGGGGGCCACAATTGACTTTAACGCACTTCACTCACCCCTCGGTTCAGCAGGAGGCTGTCTGACCTAAATTCACTTTACCTCATCTGCCTAGACATTTGTTTAGCCTTCTGGGCAAACACTTACACAAATGTAGGAAGGAGAGAGAGAGGGAGAGAGGTGGAACGGGGTTGAGGGTGGAGGTGGGGGCTGGGGGTTAAGAAGAAAATACATATGCTTGAGTACATCACATGTAGCGAAGTAGAGTGAAGGGTTGGGGGAGAAACAGAAGCCGCATCCGGACATGTGCAGACGTATACAGCCCTCTAGTGGCAGACTGCAGAGGGACGGCGACGTGTGAACGAGAGGGCATGCTCTGATTTATGCAGAGCCACTCAGACCGTGAGTGGAAGCGGAGCCCAGCCAGAAGGACCGGGAGCACGCGCACGTTCCTCTGTTTTGACATCAGAATCGTGGAGGGGTGGGAGGGGTGGGGGGTTTGTGTAACAGAGCAGATAAACGTTACCTAACCCCCAAACAAGACGAGTCACGAGCGAAAGCCAGAACAACAGGAGCTGAGCAGCAGCAGCAGCATGAGCGAATTGAGGTCATAGAATCTTACCATCAGAAGGAAACGAGAGGAATTTTTCCTTTTCTTTTTTTTTTTTTGTCTTTTTAGTAGCGAACTCATTACAGTGGCCCGGAGGATCTGTGTGCTGTGAAATCATATGCTCCAGTTAAGCTAAACAAGGGCAAGGTATTCCCACATGAAGGCCAGATGAGAATAAAGAAGTAGGAATGCAGACAGACGAGTTGAGGATGGTTTAGTGCTGCTTGGCCCTGGTGTCTTACTCGCATTCTCAGGTTGTAAATATGCCCCCCAACACACACACACACACACACACACACACACACCCTCCTCATCCCCTCCATCTCTCTACCTCCAAGTGTGTGCGCGCGAGGCAAACCTCAAGGGTTCGGAGCAGCGAGCTCATTAAAGGCTTTATTCCACTTCCAGGATCGCGCAGGATTGCAATATGGACATTGTTTACACACAAATGTTGCCCTGGGAATAATGTTTATTTCTATTACCATCTTGGAGGCAGAGGAGGAGGAGGAGGGGTTGTGGGCGGTGGAGGGGTGTTTGGGAGTGTGTGTTGGGGTGTGGGGGGGAGATGAGGGCTTGTCTGCACACATTGCTTTTCATGAAATACAGCCTCTCCAGGAGTGCTTTGAAGAAACGGCCGTTTTTCAAACCGCTTTCTTCTCCCGCCTCGGGCCGTACATCAGCCCCCCCCCCTCTCTTCTTGCCCTCCTTCAACCCCTCCGGTGCCACACCATCATGTAGCCAGGATCTTATCAGGAGGCATCTTCACGTAGCAGGGAGAACTACCCTCTTTCTGACGGGAAAGGGGGGTGAGGGGGGTGAACAGCGTTCCCCGCTCATTAGCATGTAAACTATAAATGTCAGTGCGCGTGAGACGCAACCGGAGGGTGGGGGTGGAGGGGATGGGGTGCTAGGTTTACCTCGGCCGAGCGGTCACATAAGTGTCATTTTAAACGGCAGGGCCCCCGCGAGCGCATCTGGGAGGCAGCGCGTGATGCAGCGCAGTGTTGCTACACACCCGGAGCTGTGTTTGGAAACACTGAGGCAGCTTGCTACTACGGCGGGGGCCAATGGGAGCCACTGAACCGTGCTCTGTTTAGCCCAGCCAAGCGCACAGACAGAGGGAGAGGATGGAGGAGCAGAGCGGTGGTGGCGTGGGGGGGGGCAGAGATCCAGGAAATGCCTGAGCGAGAGGCTGCGACAGCGGGGGCCCATCAGCTCACTCACACACAGCCTCATCAGGCCACACATTGATCACCCTCCTATGATATACCCCCCCCCTCCTCCTTTAGTAGCGCCGCCGCTTAGAGAGCTAGTCGTTATTTATGAAATATTGAAATAACAAATGGCCTCTCTGGGCAGATATTAAGAAGAGAGATGCCACAGATAAGTCAGAGGCGAGCGTCAGCCGCGTCGCCCCTCCCCACACCCCGCACCCTCACCAGCGGGCTGCCTGCCCAGTCGCCTGGCTGCAGAAAACCTGCAGTCATCACAAAGTGGAAATATTTACAGCGCTCGTTCTTGCATAAGGCAGGATGGAGTGTGGAAGAGAGCGGCTGAAAAATGACTGTGTTTGTGTTTGGAGGTTGGGGGAGGGGGGGCTAATCAGATTCCTTCAGCTTCAGAGGCATTTAAGGACAGCTCAGGCAAAGGTCTACTGTGTTGCAGCAGCAGAGGACAAGATTCAAATCATACGTTTCACATTAGAGGATTTTGACTGAAACCTGCTAGAAATCTGAAGCATTCAGTTTTTATTCTCCTCTAATATGGAGGAAACTTCCAGAAAACTACAAAGCTGCTGAAACACTGAGTTCCTTTAAATCAAGGGTAAAAACCCACCTGTTCACAGCTGCCTTCAGTTCATAATAACTTGAACATTGACAAACATATCTGATGTGTATTTACTTGATGATTTTGATGATGGCGTTTGACTAAATGTTATGTTTATGCATGTGCCATAATTAGTTACAATGTTGTGTTTTTATGATGTAAAGCTCTTTGAACTGCCTTGTTGCTGAAATGTGCCGTACAAATGGACTTGACTTGACTGTCAGCCAGTCATTAGACGATTAGAGGCCTTTGCTGAGTAACTGTGTGTGTGTTTGTGTTTGCAGAACACTCTGGAGACCTGCAACATCTGCAGTAAGCCGATCATGGAGCGCATCCTGCGGGCGACGGGCAAGGCCTACCACCCTCACTGCTTCACCTGCGTGGTGTGTCACCGCAGCCTGGACGGGATCCCCTTCACCGTGGACGCCTCCAACCACATCCACTGCATCGAGGACTTCCACAAGTACGCAGCCCGACTGGTCCCAGTGCAGCATTCATTCCTCTTAGCAGTGTGTCCACACAGCTTTAAACCATCTTAAACTCATGAATCCACAAGTAACACCTTCAAATGTCTTAAATTAATTAAAAAATAAATAAAATTGCCTCAAATATGCTAATCACAGGTCTTAAATTTTGCTGTTGCAGGGTTATTCAAATTTAATTTAATTTATTTTTTTCCGTGGGACTTTTCTGAGTAGTTACGTCAGGAGACTGCGTAGGCATTTCCAAAGGAAAGTATTTCACAAAGACCTGATTAGATGAGGAAAATGAAGCGTAACACGATTGGACGAGTATGTCATTGTAGGCGTTTGTCGAGGACTGCACCTGATTGGACAAAATTAATGTCTGTCATTTGACTTTTCTTTTTCTAAATTTCACTAATTTACTTCTCTGGCATCAGGCTTTGATTTAGTTTATTTAGTTTCACAAGCTTTCTGTTGTAACTGAGTGTTTCAGATGCAGCAGACTGTGTTGGGTTAGGGTTAGATTCCGGTTACATTTCAAAATAAGAGCATCGACATAAAGCAAACTGTTTCGATAACAAAAAGTTGTGATTTTTCAGAGATGTTTGTAACTGTGGAGGTCTAATTGGTGACATTTTGCCATTATGTTAAAGAACAAAATCAATTTTGATTCATGAAATAATGTGAAAGTAGTTCAAATCTAAATAAATAATAAATAAATAATAAAATGGTCTCTTGTGGCAACCAGTCAGCTGCACAAAACGTTTCCAAGCAGACAAAGAACGTTTCTTTCTTAAATGCAAAGTGTTATTTTATTTTATTTTTTTACAGTTTTGGCTTATTACTTAGTCTGTATACTCAGTGAATTAGTTGACGATCATTTCAATAATCGATTCATCCTGATTAATCCGATTAATCATTTCAGCTCAAGTAAAATCCCAAAGCAGTTCTTTGAAGTTTGTTGGTATAAAGTAACAAAATGCAGAAGGAATATTGGTGCTTGTAGGGAATCACCTGTGATTTTGTTTAAAACTGTTGCTTCTGAATCTGGGACTTTTTCTCTCTCTCAATCGTTCATGACCTGAAAGCCTGACCGGCTCCACGCAGCTCCGTCTGCTGGACGTTCCAAACACTGCCAGAGTATCTGGATCGATTCCTCATCAACATTTAAACACAGAAACCCATCGTAACGCTTCAACACGTCGCTCGCTGTGGTGCCGACCGTGCCGGTAATGCAGGATCTCCGACTTCCTTGAAGGGAATTACGGTCAACGTTTTGAGAAAGCCATGTGATCCTTAGATGTGGACATGAATTTAATGGCGCGTTCCTGTCACTGTATCAGACATCAGGGAATTGCGTAAACAGCATTTTTACCAGAAATGTTTTTCTCCTCAGTGACCAGAAGGGAAACCGCTGGCTTTCAGTGTGTGTGTGTGCATGTGCCTGTGTGTGTGTGTGCACACACATTGTGGCACTCTGTGTATTTTCACATCGCGCGTATGACCTCATCAGCCGGGCCTTTGTTTCGAGGAATTTTGGAGCCTCGGCCCGTGCTGATGCTGCACGGCCGTGGTTCCCCCACAGCCACACCAGAAGCCTTCACTTCCTGACAGATACTGAATGAGGAAGCGTTCGCCTCACTTCTGGTCACTGAACGGGACCTACATTTTCAGCCAGTTTCTTTTTTTTTTTTTCAGATCCTCATTACTATTGTTAGAAAAACTTCTTCTCCGCAAGGCATTTCCAGAGTTACCCTTGTGAAGTTTTGTTCTGTAAATGAGGCTCTGAATGTTTGCTATGCACAGTCGGTAAACGGAGCAACTTTTTTTAAAGCTACAGAGTGAAAAGCACCTGCTGCACCGTCTGATATGTGGGAATTTTTCCACATTGTTTCATTGTTGGTGAACAATAACTTACGCGGCGTTTCAAGAGAAAAGGAAACAAATGTATGCTAATGTACAAGGATTTGTCCTTTATGAATCCTGTAAAGTAATAGTAAAGCAAAGGAAAAAAAGAATCTGTTTAATCTGAATTCTACTGATTTCCACTTTTTTTTTTTTTTTACATTTTGTCACAAAACAACCCCAGCGCTGTGTGTATTTTTATTTAAATTTTCCACAGCACACCAACACAAAGTAGTGCAGAATTTTTCCTAATTGTTTCTAATAAATTGTTTCTTTTGTATTCACCCAAGGTCAATCCTTTGTCTCCACTGTAATTACAACAGCAAGTCTCTTTAAAATACATGTGAGCTTTGACTAGGCCACTCTAGCACATTAATAAGCTTTGATTTAAACTAGTGGTGGAACTCTACTAAAAAATTCATTAAGTTAATTGCAGGGTCTGCAGTTAATCAAAATGAAAACTACATCTCAACAAAATAAACATTTTCAATTCAAAACCCATTTTGCTGCAAATGGGTTTTGTTGCTAAGAGCTCAACAACAAAAATATTTCTTGTTTTTAATCTGTTATTTAGGTCATTCCGCCATCAGGTTGGCAAAGACCTTCCCAGCATCAGCTTTGAGGACGTCTTTGTCGATGCAACATGTTTAGCATTGAGACGATGTTTTAAACTAGAATGGCTTCGCTGATGGTTTAACTTTTTTTTAGCACAACTTGCACGCAACAATAGTCTTTTCCATTGTCCCAACAGATAGTGTTTTTTGTTTTGTTTTTTAAGCAAAAATGAACCTCCAGTGGGCCGAGAGAAGCGGCTTCATCCTCTGTTGCTTGTGCATCAGATTGACGGGCGTATCAGAAACACAGAAGTACAAAGGTTCCTGCTTGGGAATTTTATACACAAAAAAATTTATAAATAAATAAAAGTAATTCAATAACTTTAAAAAAAAAAGCACTTCAAAATTTATGTAATTAGTTGAAATTGACATGTTAATTTAAACAATTTCTTTGTAGCTCTGACTGCACAGGTGCATCTGAATAAATTAGAAAACTATCGAGAAGTTAATTAATTTCAGCGACTCGGTTCACTGAGTGAATCCCATTATTTAGATCAGCTACACAAAGACTGATGTTTTCAAGGCTTTATTTCAGTTAATTGTTACTTTTTTTTTTTGCTTACATCGAATGAAACGTGACATTTAAGATCAGAATATTACATCAGACCATCAAAGTTGGATTATATTTCGGGGTTTTATTTGTATCAGATTCTCAAGCCCCACACATCACCTCCCTTCATGTTCACAGTCATTCACTACTTTGTGTTGATCTGTTGAGTAAAATCCCATTAAGACACTTTTTAGTTTGTGGTTTTAAGAGGTGTGAATCACAGAGTTTCAGTTTGTGCTTTATCATCATCATCATCATCATCATCATCATGTGCTGCTGTTCTGAGCTCCTCTCCTCTGTTTCTCACAGGAAGTTTGCTCCGCGCTGCTGTGTGTGCCATGAGCCCATAATGCCGGCGCCGGGCCAGGAGGAGACCGTCCGCATTGTGGCCCTGGATCGTGACTTCCACGTGAAGTGCTACCGCTGCGAGGTACGCATCCTTCCTCGTGTGTGTGTGTGTGTGTGTGTGTGCGTCTGTGTGTGTGTTTTTCTTTGCCAGGTATCCGCAGCGTGACGCCGTCAGCCTGAACTCGCAAGCTCGTCCCTGAGTCACCCTTTTCAAGGAGAGACGAGTGAATCATCGCTCTCTTTCCAGCTCCGAAATAACTTTTGCTCTCTCCCGGGCGACGTTCACGAACTCACACAGTAACCAGTCTGTCAGAAGCCCGTGTGATTAGCCGATAAGTGCCGCCGAGACAATGTGTGCCCGGCTGAAGGAGACGGGAGTTCATCACGTTGTCAGAGAGCCGCGCTGGTGCGAGCGCGCGGCGCTGCTGGCAGATGGAAAGGTCAGAGGAAAGCAAGGCAGATTAGTTCAGCTGAAGAGGCTCAACAAGAGAAGAAGTTTGTCACCAGGGAGCCAGGAGAGGATGGAGGAGACTGCAGGAAGGAGGGAGCCAGAGGTCGACTGCAGGCTTTAGTCTCAGACAGTAGGGATGTTCATGACAACTCTATCCTTCTACTTCCTCAACAAAATGAAACTAAAAAATTAGGGTTTGTCTTAAGCAAATAGGAAACAGTTTCCCCGTGGAAGTGATGTGATATATTATCGATTTTAGTAGCTGACTTCAAAAAAATATTGTGTAGATTCAGTACACACAGATGTATAGTTCAGGTTTTGGGTTTTCATTCACTGTAATAAAGTCTGTGTGTAATGAATCTGTAGGATACACAAGATTCACTTCTTTGCATTGAATTACTGAAAAGAAAATGAAGTTGTTCTAATTCTAGAGGAAGCATCAGAGCCGGCCCCAGGCATACTAGAGCTCAGGTCCCCAAACTAAAAACTAAATCAGATTTTTCTCCGCTCCTCGGTGGGGAACCTGCATTACGTCTGTCCTCGACACGCCTGAACCAATTTAAATTTGAAAATGTTGAAACTGAAAAGTCTGATGTTACTCAGCAAAATGAAATTCTTTTCATGCAACTTCTGACCCTGCTGACCTTCTGGTCGGCCTCCTTTACCACTCGGCTGAGCCATTTCCAACCGAGTGAGTGAAGATATCTGGGGAGCTGGAAAAGTTTTATTCACAGCAGGAAATGATGTGCTTTATCATAAATATAGCTGCAGCCGTCGTTTTGTGTGCACCTTTGCAGACGTTCTTCTAGGACTCTTATGGGGGTGTCTGTTGTCTTTTCGTTATTAGAAAAGGTCAGCTGAGGTAAATCTGGAAGCCTCCTTCCAGTCCTGCTGCTCCGATGTTCTCCGGCGCAATCAGAGACGGCAGAAGTTGCCCTGCACTCTGACATAAACAGACAAGGATAAGATGTGATTCATTATGCTGTCATAACATAGCTAGGTCTTTTCAGGAAACGCTTTTTTTCTTCTTTTTTCTTCCCCCTCATAATGTTGTCAAGAAACGGCAGAGAAGGCCAAGGTGCTGCAACAGTGACTAACAAAAAAAGGCAAATTGAAAATCCAATCTGTAAACGCTGCAAGGTTGCAGAGAGATTGAACAGACTGACAAGTTGGTGCACTCTTTAAACGTTGCTTACGCTGTAAAAATGAATCACGATAACAAGCATACGTCAGGTTTCTGAGTATGTGAGGTGAAAAATTGGAGTGTGGAGAAGCATTTTTTCACTGACTTAAATTGTCACGTTTAAGTCAGATTTAATAACTAGATTAACACCATTAATTCTAGTTGCTCAGTGCCGGAATCAGGATGGAGAAGTTTTAAATCTTAACTCCCTTTTGCCTTTAAACTGTGGGTCAAACATTTTCAGTGTCCTCACAAGTTTACTGGAATCTATGTTAAATATTAATTATGTATTTTCCAGCCACATAGTGACATTCTTTAGCTCAATCAAGTAACTAAGTTACCATCAGTTGTTGTTTTCTGAATGTATATCAAACATTGACTTCACATCACAACACATGTCTGACGCCTTGAAACTGGCCTCTGTTTCTTAAAGAACCGCCTCAGGACAAAGTGTGGTTTGAAAAAAGTGTAGCTTATTATACCTGCTATGCATAAAACATCATCAAAATCAAAAGCAGCAGAATCTTTCTAAAACGTATGTAGGAACGTCAACTAAGTTTGTAGACAAACACAAAAGAAAACAAACCCTATTTGTTATAATCTGCTTAGCAGATTTTTTTCTATACATTTTTCTTTTTTATTTAAAAAGTGAGAAACACAGCGTTAGCTCCCACAACAATTATTCCACACCTAAATTCCTCTAAATGAAGTACAATTGTTTTTGATAATTGTCCTAACCTTTGGGTTTGTTTTTTTGTTTAATAATTCGTAGTTGATATTATCGTGTATTGCAATAACGTCTGGGACAATTTATCGTCCAACAAAATTGATCATTCCGCCAGGCCTATTGGTTTCTATAATGAGCTCAGCAGAAGCGCAATTTGGTGTTTGATGTTTAATTGTTGCTGCCGCTAGTCTGGATGAGCTCAGCTGAGGACGTAAGGTCCAGGGCGGAGCTCCGGGTAGATAGGCGGAGCTTTGTGAAAGCAAGTGTTTAGGCTCACCCTGAGTGGTGGCAAAACACTTCCTGGAGTTCGAGTCATCTTAACAGTGAGCGTGTGTATTTCAGGACTGCGGCTGTCTGCTGTCTGAGGGAGACAACCAGGGCTGCTACCCTCTGGATGGACACGTCCTCTGCAAAAACTGTAACACCAGCCGCATCCAGGCGCTGACCGCCAAGGCCACCACTGATCTCTGAGCAGCCAGCCCAGCCAGCCGCCCCGCTCAGCTCCACTGTGATTACCCAGCAAGCGCTCTCTTCCTTCTTCCTTTCATTCCCAAATACCCATCCATTGAAGCTACACACACACACACGCGCGCACACACACACACACACACACACACACCTGTATATGCCTCTGTATTTATGTTCACCTTAAGATACAAGAAACAGCATCATGTGTTCACCTTCGACACGTAGCACCGACGCGGTACAACCACTGCAGGGAAGCTTTGTGTTATTGAGCTCCACTTTAGAGCCAGCTTCTAGTTACAGGAAGTGAGCTGCTGCCTTTCATATTCACGCCCAACCTATCAGGTATCCATCAGAAAATAATACATCACCCAGTGTTATTATTAGTCACCATCTATATGGACTTCGTTTAAGTCGGGCTGCATGAGTTGTTGTTGTTCATCAACCCAAATGCTTTTCCGTCAGACTTCCTTCCCTCTTAGGATCCAGTCTGCCTCACATGTTTGTCAGACCCACCCAGCAGGTCAGGTCATGGTTGGACATGTTTGTGTGTGTGTGTGTGTGTGTGTGGCTAAACGCTGGTCTTTTTTTTTCTTTTTCTTTTTTTTTCTCTTCCCCCCAAAGTGTTTCTAAAATGTAGAGCAGAAACACCAAACACCAGGGGGTAAAAACGGCACGGCGACAAGCCGAATCCAACCCCGCCGCCGCATGAACCGACACCAAAGACCCGGCGTTGAACCTCAGCGCTTCCTGTTTCCTTGGTTTGATATGCAAGTACGCTAAATGTTGTTTACTCTCAGTACAAACAATCAGTTCCTCTGTCGGGAGGAAAACGTTTGGTGCCTTTATGACCCATTATTTTCTGACTCTCTGCTGTATTCAGTAGATTACCTACAAGTGGCCTAAACGGTAAAATCATCCCACTTCTCTTCAGATGGATGCAACCTTTTATATATATATGAGTCTAGTATCGCCCCCTTTATTTTAAGAGTTTTAAGAGATAAAAATGAATACACTCCTATGCAATTTTTAACATTAAGTGCATCGACACTTTAGAAAAATGAAATGATGAATAAGGAAATATTTTACGTGTACATATTGGAATTTAAGTGTCCTTATAGCAAACCCTTAGGCCCACGCTGATGTCGGTATGCTGTGCTGTATGTCGGTATTTGCGCTCAGCTTTTATATGTAGTGTTAGTTTAAAGTTGTTGGGAGAATAAGGGACCAAGAAAGATTTCCTAAAAAGTTTTTTTTTTTTAAATCACCATCTTTAATGTGCCAGATGAACAATCAGTTTCTTCTTTCTCTTCAGTCTAATTGCTCCAGTTGGACTTGTGAATATTTATGACGGGGAGTTGAAGCTACCGTGTGAAGTTTGAAACACTTTTATTTTGCTGGCTGACTCTTGTGTCCTGGAGGGGGAAAAGCTCCGCCCACAAAAGGTGGTGAAACATTTTAAATTTGGATGATCGGGTTTGCCGATAAATGATCGTAAATCAACAATTAAAGAATCGACCCTGATGAGTATCACTAGAGCGTCCCGAAACTTCACAAGGTACCTTCAAGAAGCAAACACCGGGGAAACTAAAGACCTATAAAAGCCATTTTCTGATTTAATTCTGGAAAAACATCTTAACTATAGTATTTTCTCTCCTTATTATTTCTTTCACCTATTATATGTTCTTATGACAACAAAAAACATCTCTCTGCAGTGCATATGGCGTTACCGTAGATGTGATTAAGCCGTGGCGGTATTGTTACCATGGGAACACTTTGGAAATAACTATGCTAATGAGACTTTTGCTTAACTCTCAAGTTCTGTCTTGATTTGGCTTTTCCTTAAAAAATAAAAAAAACAATACCTAAAAAAACAGCCCAAACTCAGAAATTGACATGTGAGGCATTTCGATGTCGGGGTGAGGAGGTGGCAGGTTGGTGGACAGAACGAAGCGCCTCAAGCAGGAAGGAAGCGAAGGCCGCTCCTCCGAAAGGTTAGGCAACCTGAACCCGAGTCCTCAGGGAGTTCTACGTCAATATTAGGGCCCTTTCTTTCTTTTTTTATGACAACCAAGTTCTTCGTCACGTAGAGAAACCAAACACACTGCGACATTTGGTTTATACGTCTCCATGTTGCAGAACTTGAGACACAGACGACTAAAATCTCCATTTATTTTAAACCAAACTGCAGGTATTCTTAGAGCGGGTGCTACTCTTGGAGAACAAACACATCTTTACTTCAGACAGATCCATAAAAAACTAATTTTGCACACAGTTTTTTTATTATTATTATTCTAGAAATTTATTAATGTTCTATTGGAGCAAGAATTAGCCAGCACATACCTTTAATTTACACAAACCCCCCCCCAAAAGATTAAATGGATAGTTTAAATTTTTCTTTTATGTATGGTTCTGTGAAGTTATCAAAAATAGTTGTTTTATTTGTGGTAGATGAATGTAACATGTTGGTGAGTTTGTAGAAAAGTGAAGAAATCATTATAGCAGTGGAAGGCTAACAGCTAGCTAAGTGGCTAGCTGTTAGCTAAAACTGTGTGTGAGATTAACAATAGTTGGTTCTTAAGGGTTGTCTGGGGCTTTTTGTAAGCCGGCCAACATCCGTGTTGCTACGTTAGATGAAACAGCCGGCTGTGACGATCTGCCTGGTCAGCTGGGGCAGAACAATCTGCCCTGAGGTCGCTAAGAGAGCAGCTAGCTCTGTTTGTACAACAGTATTTACTGATTGTACATTCCTGTGCTTTCCCCAGGTCTCCTAGCTGATAGGTGGACTAACGATCAGGCGCATTGATACAGCTGCCATCCTCCAACATAACTTAACATGTAGCAACAACAGTTTGTTGGAATGGCAACAATATTCAAAAATATGGTGCTGCAGGATCCATCAAAGTCCATTTTCCTCTTTTTTGTTTCTTTTTTAGATCGTTTTTTCCCCAAAACAAATGTGTTTATGTCCTTAATATATATTTTTATTGTATTTTTTTATTAATTAAAATGATCTACTTTCCCTGATTAAATTCTCTTTTTTTTAAGTGAGTTGTTTTAAATGGCTGAAGCCAACTAAATAAAATTTTTCTACAAACTCCATCAAGTGACATTTCAATTAGAGGCAAGAAAATTATTACTAATAATCTGACAGAACATTCCTTCTAAAATATGAACTATCCCTTTAAAATGAAGAAGAGTTTTCTGCTCTTCAGTGTGAACTAAATCATGCCTGCATGTCGGCATCGGCTTTATGAGCAGGTTATCTACAAAGTGTCCCCATGTTTTATATGTTCTCACTTCCTTCAAGCATTATATAGTTTACAGTGTGACACGAGACCTCTGAAAGAGACGATGTAAGGATTGGTGGTCTGTTCTTATTCTTCTGTTGTCGCCTGTAAAAGTGCCTTTTATCAGAGCAGCATCAGATCACGGTACCGTTCGTCTGATCCAGCCGCTCCTCAAAGATTTGGCCTCGTTTACTTGTTTTCTAGCCAAAGTAAATACAGTTTTTTTCTAGTTTTGGACGCTTTGGGCCGCAAGCAGCTGATTTTTTATTATTATTATTATTATTTTTTTGTGTTGATCAGAATAAATTCTTTCAGCCTGTTGTCAGACCAAAGTGTCTGGTCTGAATCTGCAGACAGGGGCCCTCATCTAGTCCTGTACTCCTTTTTCTTCTTTAATAAAAGCTTTGCAAAAGCATCGTGTCTCCTTGTTTCTTTTTAGTTTTCCCTCTAGCGTTCTTAATTATCCTGAAAAAAAATGTATGCTTGGTTCTTTTTTTGGTTTTGTTTTAACGTTTTTTTTTCTGATCCGTGTCCAGCAGGCCCCGCCCGCCCTCCCCTGCCGCTTGTTAACACTTGTCCTTTTGACCCCCAGACCGTCGGATCGGGCCGGTTAATGAGCAGATTTTCACCGTCTGCTCGTCGTGTTCCCCTGGATTCTGCCTGTGACCTCCTGTTCAGGCGTCCTGCAGACTAAAGAGGCTTTTTATTTTTTTTTTTTTTTGAGCAAGAGAGTACAAAATAAAACCGCTTCACGTCTTTCAAGTCACGAAAAAAGCCCTCCATTGGTACACACTCGCTCTCACACTTTGTGTTTAACATCTGAATGAACTCATCTGAGAGAAATCCCACAACTTTCATCTGTTACTATATAACAGATATAGTAACATCTGTTACTATATATATATATATATATATATATATATATATATATATATATATATATATATATATATATATAAAATGCAGTCTCCTTTTTTTCTAGTAGAGAAGTAGCCGACACAATCAGGAAATGCACTCTGCGATAAAGTATGCACACTGCTTAGGTCAGCATGATGGAGTTGTTAGAATAATTTAAAGACCCTTTTTTTTTGTTGCTGTTGCCTCTTCAGGAGCTGCTTTATTTAATCCCCTTCATTTGTCATCTTTACTCGCAGAGTTTCATTTCCTCCTGCAGACAGAGGCGGCGATCAGAACCGTAAGGACGGGGGGCCGAACACCGGGAGCCGCGGCGGGGTCATCTGGGGGCCGATGGGGGAATATGAGATTAAAATCCAGCGTCGTTTATCTCCAGCTGACCTGCTGCTCACTTTAAATACAGCGGTTACATCACAGAGCTGTCTGTGTTGACCTCTATCTGTGCTAGAAATCTGAACCAAAAAAAAAAAAATTAATTATGTCAAAGATAAATAAATAAAAAAATAGAAAATGAATAAAAATGTGTCCTGGCTGTGCACTTTTTCTAATCTTAGTTGTTTTAAATATCTAAAACCATCTAAATTCCAATTTTCTATAAACTCAGTTTTGACATTTCTAGTTTGGGATATTACTAATGGCTACAGTAATATTTTTTCAGTAACAGTAATGATGTTTTCCTTTCCAAAAATCTGAACGTAAAGTAAACAAATTTTCTGCTTTTAAGTGTGAACTGGAGAATGTTGACCTATTTCTCTGCTAGGAATCTAAAAAAAATGTTTTTCTTAAAAAATGTGTCCTGGTTATGTACTTTTAAAAAATCTGAGTTGTTTTAAATACCTAAAATCAGCTAAAGTCCACATTAATACAAACTGAGCTTTGACATTTCTATTGTAGCTAAATCTACAGCCAAAAATCTGAACTATCCCTTTAAAAAAGTAGTTTTCTGCTTTTATGCATGAACTAAATGTTCCTCTGACACAAACGGGAGTGTTGACCTCTTTCTCTGCTGAATCTGTAAAATTTCCTGGTGATGTTTTTTATTTTTTTTCCTGAACATACTGGAGGATATAATCTGAGCATCCCAGAGAGAGAGAAAAGAAAGAGAGGGAGAGATGCGCCTCCAGCGGATGAGCCGCTGACTTGCTTTACTGCACATAAATCTGCTGTTTACAAACAAATTGATGAGTGATGGACCCTCCAGCCAACATGATGTACCCTCCAATTTCTTCCTCTGCATATAAGAAATCCGCCGCAGAGTCTCCGGGGCCCGCTTTGGCAATTTCTTGAATGTCTCCCGTCTAATGCGCAGACTGACGGGCCTGAATTATTTACCGGGAAGCCCCGAGATGAGCGCGAGGCAGCAAAACTGGGGCCGCTATCGTGCATAATCTCGCGCACTCCGATTTAAATGAAGCTGTCATCCGGGTCAGATTTACATAACATTACAATGTGGGCCGACTTAGCGGCACTCTGAGCTTAATGTTATTAGCTTTTAAGTGAGTTCCCACTGTGCATTTGCATCGGGAGCATTGATTTTTTTTTTTTTTGTGCGTCCTTGACTTGGCTGAAGGCGGTGATGTAATCACGGAGGTAGGGTTGCTCTCTGTTAGACTGAAACTCCCCCGGAGGACTGAAGAATCCGAGCCGTCCCAGGGTAAGCGTCACATGAAAGCGGCTGGCTTCTGCTCTGCGGACCGAGAGGATCCGGCGTCCAGCTGAGGGACGACTCGGAGTTCAGCTGCGTGTCGGTGAGAAACCACCGCTGAACCAGACTCCGACAGAACTGAAGCCTGTTTCCTCTTTGAAACAAATATGGGTGCGTCAGAAGTCAATCATAAATTATTAATATTCATGTTCATTGGGATTAACCATGCTGCGTTATCACGATTAAACATTTTGCCGGACGATAAATTGTCTCAGAAGTTACAGCGATAAACGATAATATTGTTGCGGCCATTTTCAAGTAATATTATGGTAATGGCATGATGCAAGGACACATTCTCAAATAAAACTTTAATTTCTATTGAGCATTTAACACTGGAAATGGAAGAGATTTTAAATGTATGAAAAAATAAACTAAACAGCTGAAACGACAAATAAAATGGATGCTAAAGTCTCTGTAAACAAAGTCGTCCTTCAAAACGGTAGCTAGCTGAAACCAAAGAACCAGACTGCAGACGTTTGTTATCTAGATTTTGGCAGAAAGTCTGAGACACATGCAACAATTGAGCTTATTGTTTTAATTTATCAGCCAATTGATTTATTGCTAACTGCAGGCAGACAGCCAGCGTGTTGAGTCCTTTAGAAAGATTTACAGCACAGATGTCCAAAGTGTGGCCCTTGGAATATGTTTTTGCCCTGACAGAAGTTCAAGAATGGTAGAAATTTGACCCTCCAGCATATGGAGTCGATGCAGTTGGACACTTTTTGCTATTGTTTTCAGATGAGATTTTCATGGCAAGTTTATATCTTCTTAAAGGGGCAGTATTATGTAAATTAACTTTTTTTATTACCTCATCAAAAACGTACCTGAAGGTGTTGCCTTGTTTATTTCATGCATGTTTGAGAAAATCTTTAATCTCCTGTAGCAACCGTTCAGCTGCAAAACGCCTGGTTGGACGTAGTGCCATCTTTGAGCGCAGCTCCTCCTCAGAGCTGCAGTTTCTGAGCTACCAATTCCCCTGATCAGCTCCTTCAGACTAACCAGCAGGAATTAGCAAACACCTGGTGGAACTGCACATCTGCTGAGCTCATTATAGGAGCCACTTCTCAGTGCAACACTGGTAAAAAAAAAAAAAAAAGTTAAACTTTTGATAGAGGAATGTTGTTGCGATGATGTGCTGAAAGATGCATGTCAGAAAGTTAAAGAGTTTCTTAAAGAGACATTTGCCCAATATCAAGGCGTTAAATTACTAAGTCATATTTCGTTTAAGTCATATTTGATATGTAAACAGTTATTTGGAAAAACACAATACTGGCCCTTTAAACAGAAAATGTTAAGCACAACACAGAATTTATCTTTTATTAGCCTTTTTTTTATTTTAGTTTTTATTTTTATTTTATAGAGTCATGCCACAAACATCCAGCGACCTTTTTACTCAGAAGCCCATGTGGGGTAAACGCAGCGAAGGTTTTAGGAGGAAATTCTCATTTCTGTTGCTGGAAATGAACTAAAACAATTTTGTAGACCAATAAAATAAAAAAAAACATTTAAGCCAATAAGCTAAAATTACTGTAAGCATTAAGGCAAATGTCACACTGTTCTTCTTTGCTAAAGTATTTGTTTAATTTATTGTTGTGCAAGTAAAGGAGAAAGAATAAACCATAATATTCCTTTAGCATCTTTAATTGGAGAGAACATTTTAATTTCTGCCTTTGAGGATTTTCATCTTGGGGATTTTGGGCCTTCGCTCTACTGGAACGTTCTCTGTTGTTCCATGTTTTCTCCATTTGTTGGATAATAACTCTGTTGGAGTCCGGAAGACTTTAGTTTCCCTCGTTTTTAAATTTCTTTAGTGAGGCATGATGTGTTTGCATTTTGAGGTATTTTTTTGCAAACTGTCGTTGGTATCAACACTTATTTAATGATCTGAAACATTTAGGTGTTACAAAAATCCAAAACAGGAAGCAGATACTTTTTTGGGGGGCCAGATGGTCGGGGTAAGTTGTTCTAGCTGATGAACTCTTAGCGTTCACACACTTCTTGTCCTGCTTTGCTCATCCTCACTGGCAGCCTCTCTAACAGGTGTCACAGCAAAATACAAACGCTTGCTCTCAAGGAAGAACATTTTGAGCAAACGACAAAGATGACAGATGGATTAGTGCTGAAATACGGAGCAGGTTAGCCTTCTGCTTGTAATTTTTTTGACATACACAAGATGCAGCCACAAAGATTTGGGTGTAATAAAACACCGTGTGCCATGACGGTTCTACACGAAGCAGGCTTCACCTCTTAGAAACTGGCAGAGCTTACTACCAGAACGGACGGATGAGCTTTGAGGCATGTGAGCGGAGACGAACCCTTCCAAACTGAACATTTTTTACATCTAGTGTTAATTACTGTGGCTCATTTGTTTTGGGACCAGAATATGAATGTGCTTTTCCTAAGATTTGGAGGTACCATAGCACAAAGTCAGCCCCCTCACACTGAAAACAAAGGACATTTGCCTAAAGTGCCAGGATTTCTGGAAGCGGCGCTGCTTCGCCAAAGGGCAATCTATTCTTCGCTAACAGAGAACCATTTGAGACACCCTGCCGCCGCGTGTTACTAAGTTACAGTTATACAACACTCCCAGAGAAATCAGTCTCCTGGTTGTCGTCTTATTCATACATCCGCATACTCCCACACACACACACAATGTACCGCATTCAGTAAAAATAACACTTCCATTCATCGCTCAAATCAACATTTGTCAATGTGAGGTTTCTCTGCTCCTCGAGGTTTACGACGGCGTCTAAATGTACTTTTTCCTCACTGAATAACTTTTCTTTTTGTTGTTGATTTGAACCAGAAATGAACGTATTACTTCACTAATAAGTAAGTATTCTCTGCATTGGACATTACTGGACCTACACAAACCAGAGTGGAAGACAAATGATTCATGACAAAATAGTTGTGTGTCCTGCAAACTTGAGTGTATTTTACTGTGATGTTATTCGACAGACCAACACAAAGAAGCGTGTTACTGTGAAATGGTCCGCAAACGCCAACCTACAGTACGGCTATTCACCTGTTTGCGATTGAGAAAAATGTGCGAATACTGAAACCAAATATTCAGGAGTCCACTGTGCTGTTGTTGGGTCCATATGGCATTTCCATTTCACCTGAAAGTCCAACAAAGAAGAATCCTAGAAAACTTGTCAATGTCTCAAAATCCTGTTAGAAAACTGAAAAAATACTTTTTATTGTTAATTTGCCACATTTAATATGTTTCCTGTATTTTCATTGTGTTACTTGAGCTAACAGGACACGGAGAGTTCACCTGGTTTCATCATTTGTTGTTAAATGCTTAACATTTTTTCCACACTGTATAATGTTTTCAGTTGTTACTTGCATCCTCTTACAGATTCTTGTTCCAATGAGCTTTTTAAAAATGTGCCACTCTTCTTTATTCTCTCCACAGGAAAATGAATTGGACTCTGACATCACAGTTTAAATGCATTCTGAACTTACTGATTGTGTGTGTGGCCCGTCTCGCTCTTATTAATACAAACCAACACGTATCGGAGGTGAGAACCTGTGCTAGACCTGCTCGCCGTTTGCCACTCTCTCCCCTGTACACCGCTCGCTGTCGGGGCCGACCCATTGATATGCAACACATGAGGAAGCGTTCAGATCCTGGCTAAATCCAGAGACTTTACTGACTTAATGTAGGTGCGTCTCTGCAGCTCCACTGGAAGGCAAAGCAGTTCTCATGATTTAAAGCCTTCTTTGAGCTGTCACCTCTTGACCTAAGAGTAAGCAGCAGAGAGCCGTCTGTGGATTTAATGCAATACCTTGTGTTTCAGTGTGAACTCTTATTCTCACACTAAAGCAGGCCAACTGATTAAGCCAGCCGAGGTTATCTGAATACTCGAACAGCAGGCACAAAATGAATAACTTTGTTTCCTTGAGAGTTGGTTTTTTGCAGTTTTGTTTGGACGGGCTTGGGTAAACTTTTAATAGGTGTGCACAGATGTGAAGCAGACGAGATTGTCACGATCACAAGCAGAGGTCATCTCAAGGTGGGGCAAACAGTGACTCGAGAGAATCTTTCGGAAAAATACACTAACATCCCTCGCGGATCTGACTCTGTTGACGACTTTCAGTAGACAAAACTGTTGCTTTGCTTAACAGGACTGTTTATAAACCTAAACAGAAATGTTTAATATCACATTTCAGCTGGTCTTTCTGTGGTAGATCAGCACAAAGCAGCACCTAGTTTTGAAGAGTAAGGAGAAAAAAATGCATTGTCTACCAGTGGGTCTCCAAATGGAGGCACCTTCATCCTGACCGGATGGCCAAACCACCTTAACTGACTTCTTTTAATTGAGAGAAGCAACCCCTCTACTCTGAGATCCCCACCCTATAGCCTACTTTTATGGCATAAACCCAGGAAGACAAGCACTGCACTACTCAAGACCAGGATTGTGGAACCAAAGAAGCCATGGAGTTGAACTCAGCAGGGTCCATATAGCTCTGCATAACTATATAAAGAGTCAGAAAGCTCCTGAAAAGGTTTTGGAGAGCCCCTAGTTGTTGAGATGATGTGGCATGTTCTTAAACAGGCTGTGCAATGTCTTCAGTTTGTACTGCTGTCTTCAGAGAACTCCTGTTCCAAGAAGGAGGTGGTCTCCTCAGCCGCTCTAAGATCCCACCAGTGTATCACGACTTCCACAAGTTTTCAGTAAGTCTAAAGCTCTCTCCATCCCTCCTGTGATTGTGTTATTGATCTCCTTCCCAGGCCACCATTACCATCCAGCCGATTATATGACCTGCCCAAACCAGTGAGAGAGATCTTTGAGGACATAAATTATTAACAACTGGGATCACCATTAGGAGCAGGTTTTTTCTTTGTTGGAAAAAAGGATGGATCAAAACAACGTCGTATTGATTATAGAGATATTAATCAATAAACAACCTGGTTCAGGCGATGGCCCTCCTGACTGGCTTTGTGTTGCATCATCTATCAGATCTCGTCTTATTCACTGGGCCCATGCCACAAAGTTTTCTTACCATCCAGCAATTAATCAAACCATTTTGCTAATCACATGAAACTTTTGGTTGCCATCTTCTCCAGCCTTTCTCAGTTTCCAAACGCTCCTGGTCGCATGTTTCTCTAGACTTTGTTGGTAATTTACTCCCTCTCCACCATCATCTTAACCATTTTAGACCATTTCTCTGAAGCATGCCATCTCATTTCACTTCCACTTACAAAAGCTTCCTTCATCTCTTGAAACAGTCTGATCCCTGACCAAACATGTTTCAAGTCTTCATGTCATCCCTACTAATTGTGGAACAAAATCCAACATTTGTCTCCAGGCTCTGGAAGGAGTTTGGCACTGCTAAGGCAGCTCCGAGCTCAAACTTAAAGGTCAGACATAGTGTGTATGTATGGGGAGCTTCTTGTCCCACTTTGCTGTCTATGTTCATCACACCCTTCCACTTGGAGGATGCACCTGTCCACAACAGTCTCACTTCTGCTGCTCCAACAGTCTTTCTCCCTTTGAATAATCTCTCAACTTCCAACTCCTACTTTTTGCCTCAGATGAACAAGGAATCTCTGACACCTCCGTATGAGGTGACAAACGCATCGTAATGTCACTATTCTGTTGTGTATGCTTCCATATGTCAGTGTGACACCTGTTTCAGAAACCAAACTCTTCAACATCAGACTCTCAAACCAAACTCTCCTCAAACCACCCGATCTGTTCCTCCCACGCATTTCTCAGCTTCAAGTCACCGTAAGCCGCACTTTCCTGAAAGAATTGAAATCACTCTCACCCAACCTGCAGAAACCCCAGATAACTTGGCTCTCATCTTCCAGATGTGTCTGCTTCCTGCCCCTGAAAAGGCCAAGAGCCTCATCATTACACTTCTCGTTCTCTGTGTCAAACTGCATAATAAATTCTTCACCTTTTATGACTCGTCTCCTCAGTGTGATTCTGGATGTGGGTCAGGAAACTCAACGCCATACTTTTACTTGACATCGGATGATGGTGGTGGTGGGGAGAGGGAGACATCTGTATGTTTAACAACGTCAAATAGGAAAACTGGAAACCAGTGGACTATACCCATGTGACCTTAATAAGTACACTGTTAGGTGATTTCCCATTATGTTTGTTCTTTATTAACTTACTAGGAATGGGAATTTGATCATACATAATAAATCCGGCCAAACTTTAAACCCCAATCCTTTGGATGAAGAACAAAGAGGCTAAAATCATATGTAATAAATTATTCACATTGAACTCATCACTGTTCCCTTCCTCCACCCCCTTCACTGTTTTACTCCTCCACTCCAAACTCATGAGCTCCACCTCTTTGGCATCATGCCTGAACTTTCTTTACTTCTGTGCTTAGTCATAAAGTTTACAAGCCACTGTTTAAGGCTTGTTGTTATCCGACCATAAGAACAGATGCTCTGGTGACCACATTAGGCAGGCGATCAGCGGCAAAACACTTTCCACTTAGTCCTAGTCATAAAGTTGGTTCACGAGGAAAACAATTAAATGTTTTTCCCCTAGCATTTGCGGTGCAGCATTTTAACAGTCTACCTCGTTTTTCTTTGTGTTTTGATCTTGACATTTCCTTTAAAACCGGTCAGATGTCTCATGCTTTCCACCTGTGATTGGCTGTTTTTGCTCTGAGAACTTGGGCAAACAATACATTTTCAGGGTTTCCCCCAGAAAACTCGATAAGCCCAGTGGTTGGTTCACCCACGACTCACCGTGTTTTTGTATTAAAAGATGTTAAGTTGGAAATGTGAAAATTACATGTTACGGGAAGACATCGCCATCGAAACGCTAGTCTTAAAAACAAATTAAAAAGATACAATTAAAATGACTATTAAAATGCACTTCTGTTTAATCCAAATTTTGTTTGAGATTATCAATGCTGCTGAATTTCATTTAATGGTTTCATCATACATAAATTAAAAGATTTTAAATTGTTTAACATTTAAATGTATGATTTTAAGGAGCTGGCAAGTTTATTTTGTAGAAGTTCGAAGAACAATCTTCATAGTTAGGTTGTTTTGTTACCATAGCAACAATCTGATGCTGTGAGTTTAATCTTTGAGTTTGAGCTCTGTTAGATCACAGACACATCCCAGCAAACTACAGTTATCACTGATTGCTTTTCAGGTTGGCCAGTTAAACCAGCTAACCCCACATTTCACTAAATCCATGTTAAAATGCTTTTAGAGGTGCTGATGTTCATAGCAGCAAGAGGGGCCCCTAAATCAAATTCTGCTCAAGGTATCTTACAGCCGTGAACCGGCCCTGCATGATGAGCTAAATCCGTTGCACTGCACATCTCTGCTGCATACAGAGGGACAAAAGGGGAGATATAATTCATATCTTTAGTAGCTCTTCCATTTCGTGTCTGTTGAGTTATTAGCAGAAACAACTTTGTTTGCCCAAGCTTCATGAGACGAGTTTTTCTGATCTCCACGCGGCTGCGAGCATTAACGGGTCGGAACTTCTTCCAGTTTGATGCAAAAACGACAGAAGTGATTATCTGTGGTTCCCAAAATCCCCTAAGCAGGTGCTGGCAGCATGACATAGAGAGTGCAGCAGGACACTTAAACAGACCATCAAAAATCATTTTAAATTTTAGTTAAATTAAATAAAAACAAATCTGACGATTCAGCAACTCACAGTTTTAGCATCTATAACAATAACTTATAAGGCTGGTGGGTTTCAGAGGGAGTTATGACCTGAGGAGGCAGCAGGGCTCTTTGACCAGCAGGTCGGTGACATGAATGAGAAACAACACGAAGGTGAGACACTCAGAGGACTCGGCAGATGGAGCAGTCACCCCTGAAGGATGGTTTACTGTTCAAACCACTGTTGTTTTTTCACCTGTGCTGTCAAATTCCACCTCTGAACATGTTAAAATAGCGGTTAGGTTAAAGTGTTCTGCTAAAGTATTCATGCACTTTTTATTATTCACTGTACCGATCACGGACTGTAACTTGACATCAAGCAAGGCTGAGGCAACAGTGTCGCAAAACAGTGCCCCACCTGCAGGTGGGGGTGAGCAGCCACATAAACCTGGGATGTTTTTGACTATTTTTCGGGGAGAATTTGGAATAAACTCACAGGTATGCATTAGCATGAAAAAAATGCGGGGATCTGTTGATTTTGCATAAATTTCCACGGTTGCGGAATTACAAAAAAAACTTGGGAGACTGATTGATGTAATTTGGCATTTGGAGATTAGAGGGCCACATAGAGAGCTGTGGCAGGCCGGATTTGGCCCCTGTGCCTTGAGTTTGAAGCATGTGGCGTAGGATAGCACTCAGCTCTTCTTATCATCCAGGACTAATGATCTGCAGGTGTGCGGGAGCTTCCTGCTTGGCCCTGCCCTCCAGGACAAACCTGCAGCTCCACACAGACAGAACAACCCGGTTCCTGCAGCTTATTATGATACCATGATTCTAAAGTTAATCCTGTGCAGTGTATTCTGCTAATTTTATTTTTTTCTTAACTGTCAATCTGGATTCATGCAACAGCAGCACACAGTTTGAGTCCATGTCACTCCTGGTGAGATGCTTCAGCAGAGTCCAGCTGTGACGAAATAAATTCACTGGAAATAATCAGCGAGGCACAAAGCTGAATTTATAATGTTGTTGATCCTCAAACATGAATGTTTTACAGTGGAAGGGTGGCTTCTGGAACAGGAGGAACACAGCTGGCAGGCAGCTACAATAAAGAAACACACAACCACTCACAACTTTAGCTTAAAGTCCAATGAATCCAAACCCTGGACTGGTATTCATTGTTACTCCCATCTTCACAGACTACAGGATTCACACCTTTCACACTTGGCTTGAGCTGACAAGAATTTTTCTAGTTGCTAATAAATAATCTCAGAGCAAAGAAACTTTTACAGCAAAATTACATATCCAAAGATTTGATGTGTAAGCTAAGACAAACCTTTAATTTTACTTATTAGTTTGTATTCAATTAATGATGTAACTAATGATGTCATAGTTCTTATAAAAAGTGGAGTGTTTTAAAGTTGTTTTATTTCCAGTTTTAGCTTAATCTAGTTTAAATTCTGTAATATATATATATATATATAAAGCATCTCAAGGGCTGAGCTTTTCACATGTTGATGTTGGAAGTATTTTTTTAGCTGCAAATGATCGAGTGTGCTTTGTTGTTTCAATATAATGTTCATTTTCTTATTTGAAAAAGGAATTGAATTATTTGTCTATTTTCATCTTTTAATGTATATCTAATATATAAAAGGTTTTCTTAGGTGGTTAAATGAAAAATCCGCCGAATGTGGAAATTGTCTTATCCGATGAGTTGATAAATCGTCAGAATAATTGCTAAAAATCGATTAACCGATTAATTGATTGCTAAAATAATCGTTAACTGCTGCCCTAGAATTTGAATCAGTTTAACAAGCTGATACATTTGTGTGAGACGAAAGAGTAAAACCAGAAGAAATCTGCCAAATAATAATAATATATGATGCCTTTTCATTTGTCGTTACACAGCAGGACAAAAATATAATTTTATTTAACAGTGTGGCAAACATTGGAGAAAACACACGTTAGTGCATTGCGTGTTAATTAAATGATCCATCTCTATATGCTGTCTATGGAGTGTTAATGTACGTTTAAATTCACCCCATTCAAAATTAAATTAAGCCGCTCCATTAACCTGATCTTAGCGCTTGTCCTATATCCTGTTTCAGGCTGAGGTCTCCGGTTTATCAGACGCTCCTGACTGAGTGATTGAAACTAACGGCGCTTTGTTCGGACGCGACCATCTGTGGTTAAGGGGATTTGAGAGGGATTTGGTGGATTACCACGGCGACATTTGTGTGTAAACAGCTGAATGTCACAGGTTGTGTGTGCTATCATGACTGAGTCAATTCACTTGACAGAGTGGATTAAGTGCAGAGGCATCAACACAATGCTCCCCGCCCCGAAAAAAACAGCTTTTCTCCCAAATTTGAAATAACAGTTTTACACTTCCACTGCTGAATGGATCGTTTTGCTGGCAGGGCAGAAAAAATGCGGACTGGAGTCAGTGAAGGATGAATGCAGCAAAACGTGATGTAAGGATACCCTTAAAAATAATTCTTCATTAAAGAAATATTGACATTATAAATAAATGAATGAATCAAGTAATCTTTGTCCTATCTGGGGGGGAGGGGTGTAGTAGGTATTTTTAGGCACATGGTCCCATTTTATAGTCAAGTGACTATAAACTTAAATAAACTTAAATAAAATTTGACTTTGCATCACAGCTGTTTCTAATGGTTTGAAATTGGCCTCTGTGTCTTTAAAAACCTGTCCTTTCTGACAGTCCTCCTTTAGCACATCATTGTAACAATGTAACAGGGTTGGATGTGTGACTCCGCCTTCAAATCACCTTGATTGGACTACTGTACAATGCCAAAATACAAATTTTTAGTGAGATTTACCGATAGCCAACTTGGAGAAAGCTTTGTTTAGTCTGCTTTAACTGAACTGCAGTTCATTTGCCTAGAAAGTCTACTTCATTTAGGGAGGCGTAAATGCAAATTCAAACTCTGATGTGGACCAAAAAAAGTTAAATCTGGCGTGGTTGATATGTGAATACCAAGCTGACCAGAGACCACTCCAAGAAGCTGACCACAGCGCACACCATTCTAGGTAAATTCAAGCAAAACAAATGTGAGAATCGAGCACTAGCGGGAGAAATGGCTCGTGTTTTTTCACGAAAGACAAAGGAAAAATCAAAATCTGATGCCACTCTGTTTTTGTTAAAATTTTTTGAAAAAAGAAGTTCTTCAGCTGTTGCCATGTTGTTTCCTTCAGTGGTTCTTGGTGCAGCGCCACCACAGGCGAGGAGGGGAACAGGTTTTCAAATGGTTTGTTTTGGTTTGACACAGTACAATGTAAATGCGAACCGCAACAGATGAAAATGTAACAAATGTTGCTATTTTGGTCCTATTGAACCGAGTCTACCGGACTCGGTTCAATGTGATTAGAGTTTTTTACAACTGCCCAACATCCAAAACCAAAAAATAATAATTGCATAAGCATGCAAAGCCTGAAGCAAAAATATATTTATATATATAAAGAAAAGCCTACAAAAAGAACAAATCAGAACTAACATAGCTTTTAGCGTCTCTAACATGCTGCCACCTTGAGCGGCGCAATTCTTTAAATTCTTCAAAAGCTCTTCAGAAAATCTCTGGTGTACATGTTTGAAAAGGGACTTTAGTATTTGATTTGTTGAAGAATCCAATTATTACATGTACCAGGAAACTGATCATTTCTCTTTTTCTTTGACGGTCTTTGCTGACAGTGAAATGAATTACAAAAGCAGTTCCCCTGGAACGAGTTTGAGAATTTGTCTTCATCATGAAGGAACAAAAAGCTGCTTCGCCAAAGGTGAAGGGTGTTTGTGAGTTGAAAATTTTCTTAGAACTCTTTCTTCATAACATTCATACAAAAACAATGTTTTTTGTCCTTGTCAGAGTAACTCTGTTCCTGAGTTACATGAAAAGACAATTTTTTTCTACTGTTTGTTAAGCTCAGCTCCTCACCTTGTACATAGGAACAATGTTGCTTTAAGAAAAAATATCAAATGTGTTTTCTTAATATCCTTCACTGCAAGGTGCAACCTAGAATGTGGAAAGTCAGTTTGTGGTATAAATAATATGAGAATAATAAATTCAGAAATATGTACTTTTAATTTTTCCATGGAATTTGTGTTTCTGTGTAAGTTTGTGCACATAGAAAATGTGCACAAATGATGACATTAAGAGCAGATTTGTGTGTTTCTGAGTGTAAACAGAATCTTAGCTAACCACAGGCTGTGATGTATTCATTATGTTCATCATAGAGACAACCTGCCTTTTTGTCCCAGAAAGACCATTTCTTTCCCATTGAAGAAATTGTATCTAAGTTTTTGCAAATAGTTCTTTGTTTGTGTCCAGGATGTGTGGGGTCTGCAGAGATGTTAGCCATTTTCCTGACCCCTTGACCTTTATAAGCTCCGAAGGTCAGTCCTGATGATCCTCTCTCCAGATCGAATTGTTCATTGAAGTGTGGACCTGTCTTGTTTTGTGGACCAGCCAAACCACACAGTGATGGACAAACGAGCATTTTGAGTTGGGGTGGTCTTATTTTTCAAGTTTCCAAAATTGTTACATATAAAAATCCAAAGTGGTTTGTGACTTTGTCTTCAAGTTCCCTGATCTAATATTTTGAGGAAATAGCTTTATGGCGTCTATCCTCCATGTTCTTACCTATTCTTCTTTGCAGAACACATAAACATGTTCTAGATATGTTCAAGTCTTACACAGTTTCTAAATTGTATTGAGATCCAGACTTTGACCAGACCAAAGTCTCACCCTGACACATGAGATCAGGGACACATCAGCGTCAGGGGAAACTCTAACATTTTCTAGGGAAAACAGGGTTTCCCCTAGAAAACCTTGCAAAGCCTGTTGGTAAGGGCACTAGGGTGGTACAGTAGCGTCTCACCGTGTTATTGTATTAAAACATATTAAAGTTACAAAAATTCAGAAGTGCACCAGCAGGTATCGTAATTTTGAAATAAAAGCATGAGGCTAACAGACAGGTGCTAGGGCAGCGGGCTGGTGCACACTCCCTCGCGCCCAGTTCAATGCATCAACAATAAACCTAGCTTAGTTTGTCTTCACTGTTGCTGTTGCTGTTGTATAAAAAAACACTATTTAAAATAAACAATGCTTAGCCTGGAGGAATAAATGAAGCCTGGTGGCCCGCCAGGCTTATGATACACTGAGTGAAACGTGAACCTGCTTTGATGTAAGCTATTCCATTGTAAATCTGGCTTTGTTTTTTGCATAGTTTTGTATCCATTTGCAACCTCTGTGGCCTGGAGTATCCTGTATCTAGCCCATTCATCTTCCTATCAATTCTGGCTGTGTCTTCTACATGGCTTGTGGTAAAATGTGAAACTGTAATTCTTAAGGTTTTCTATTAACAGCAGCTCTCTTTCTGCCACTCTTCCATAAAGGTTATATTTGTGAAGTGCAGGACTAACAGTCCTGTCTACAGTATACGTGGTCAACATCTAATATCTATTTTTCAGCCCCATGTATTTGAAGGCCTGTCAGTACCAATGCTAACTCATCAACAGCACTTGAGGATCCAGTCTTAATCATAACTGGAAAAGGTCAATGAATGATTTCTATATACGTGGCTTTTTGAACATCCTCGGTACAAGGCATAGACAAAGGGAAACATAATTTTCTTTTGCTTTTCGTTTATCTTCGTTAAAGGTCGTCTGTAGTATGTTTCTTTGGACTCTTTGTGTCACAGTCTCCTAGCAACTTGTCATTCTGGGTTGTCTTCATTTTCTCCACAGATCTTGTACTTAATGTGATGACGATAGTAACGGCGACTTACTTATTAATCACAATTTTAAAATAAAGATTGTTTAATAGCGCAACACAAGCATTTACTGTTTAACTTGAGCTCCGTCGAAGTCTTGTTCCTTTATCATCTGGTCTGTGCTATAAAATCAGCAGCGCCGAGTAAATTTACTTTTAGACGCATCAAGCTAATTGTTTTCACGTTCCATTTACTGTCACAACTCTGAGCTAGCTTACATCAGACCAAAGAACTTTCTTCCACTTGTCCATAGAGTCTCCTTGAGACATGATCTGAGTTTTCTTCAGGAGACGGTAGCACCGTGCACAGAACCTGTAAATGGTGCCATTTTTATTTTAATTGAACTTAGGGATTCTCTGTCTCAGCTGTTTGATGAAATACCTTTGGTTACAACCAGAGCAGCAGCAAAATGCAATTTGTGTAGCAGCTGCACTGCTAAGAGAGATACAGCTGGTTTCCAGCTGCGGTTTCTGTCTCCACCAATGGTATCTCCTCACAGAAGTGCATGTGTGCAGACTGTCAGTGCATTCAGTTTTTTTGGAAAGCTGTAGACATTCTCGTTGTGTGGCAAGTGGCAGGAAGAGAAGCAGGGTAGATTATTTAAGAAGATTCATTTTTATGAGCGCGGAGAGGTAAATATAAACACAGAGGAATTATTTTATTACAAAATATTCCATAAACCTTCTAAAGCATCTAAGAGAAAAGCTTTTAAAATTAAATTTTGTAGCTAGGTGTTTCGTTTCTTAATTTCTGATCTCTACGGATGTCTTCTACAACCAGTTGCTGAATACAGTCACATTAGAACTGTTTGTCAAATCTTCCTAGCTTCCTACAGTACATAATTAGCAATTTAGGTTCTGTTAAAATCTTAATGGTAGTTCACATCTCCTACTTGCCGTTAATAATTATCTTGGTGTCTTTGTGTGATATTAGTTGGTTCAGATGGCTAAAGCTAACAGTTAGCTAACAGGAAGGGCTAAGAAAAAAAGTGGACTTCTGCTCTCTTAAAACAACTTCACTCTCACAGAACTAGTGGTTTTTGTAAGGTCTGGTTTGTTTTATTTAAATTCCCACCGTGTTTGCATTGGTATAGTCTAAATAGCAAAGATATTATCCATCTTATTTCTGGTGGGGTTTCTGTAGCGTTGTTTGTGTTTGTAGTGCCCAGAGTGACAGTGGCAGCTGAAGTAAAGCAGTTTGTTTCGGTAACCAAAAATATGATTTCATTCTTCGTAGCAAGTACAAGAAAAGTAATCCTTAAATACAGCCAAATCTTTAATAAATGCTCTCTTTGTGATGAAAAGAATAAGAAACTTGAAAGCAATATTATATTAAATAAATGTTTTACCCTTTTATGCTTTGTGGTTGTCAAAGCATAAATATACTAGTATATGTAATCAGAATCCATTTATCCAAATCACCATTTGAATACTATAAAGATGAGGGTGCAGATATGATTTTATTATTCATTTTAAAATGTAAAGGTTATTTATTTCAATAAATTTTAATAAATGTTTGCTCTGAAAGAGACTGCTTTTTTAAATGTAGGAAACATCTGGAAGTCTGAAACATAATTCATGCTAAACATTATGGACTAATGGTACTGCCTTCCATTAGTACCAACTAAAGTGGATTTCTACTAAATGAAGTTGCCAACTGAAGGTTTTCTTGAAAACATTTTCTCCCTTTGAAAAACTGGAACTATTCCTACCTAGACTTTTGTTTTGCTCTGTGGCAGAGCAAATATTCACCAATATTCAGGTGGGTGCCTGTACTAGTTAATCAGGCACCCACCTGAATATTGCTGTCCTGTGTGTATTAATACACATTCTACTTGAGTTTGTGGGGTTTTACTCATCTAGTTATTTTAATACACCAGCTTACACATTGCTCCGTGGCCAGGTTTCACATCTTCCACATTTCTGTGGTAGATTCTTCAGTTTTACAGGATCCGAGTCATTTCTTAAGATCTAATCTGTGGTTTTAGGTTTGCACATTCTCACAAAATTGATGCTCACTGCCAGAAAAAGAGCTAATTTCTGGATTAAACATGGATATCATCTTACAATGTGAAGCCTTCAGAGGGAAATGTGTGAACCACACCAGCTCACACTTGAAGAAACCATTAACTATTAAGAAGAAGCGGTAAGGGCTGACTGGTAATGGTTGCAGAGCAGCACGGAAGCAGCAATGCCAGCTGAAATAGTAATGTGTTTTCCTGTGAAGATGTCAGTCTGATCTCATATCCTTTTGAGTTGTAAAGACTTTGGAGTTATGTGGGATTCCAACAATGAGCTTAATGTTGTGTTCGTGTTTTACAGGTACTCAGGAGGCCAAAAGAGAGATGTCTGCTGTTGTTTCTGTGTTTCACTACAGTTACTTCTACTTTTCTGAATTCTTATATCTTCTAAAAACAAAAGACAGGTAAAGTGTTAACTGATGCGGTACACGCAGTGGTTCCGCAGTAAAACTAGACTTTCTAGACTCTTATTTCTCCTCTCAGAAACATAACAGCTGAACCCACTGTTTACTCCTTCAAAAGAATGCGATGATAAAAAATTAATTTAACAAGTGCAAATAAACTGACATATTTAAATTATTTGACATGCACTATACTGTAGCGTGCTCCAGAGCTCAGGTTAAAAGGTTAGAGGGTCATAAATCTGACATACACGATATATTTAGTCTGTTCTCAGAGGCATTGCCCAGCGCTCACCTCTCTCTCCCAGCTGCCTCATGTTTTATACATATCACCTTTCACACCGAATCTTCATCTCTCATATTCCCCAGGCAGACATCGAAAACTAGAGAGATCCATGTTTTGTTTCTGTCAAATATTTTTCTTTCAGGTCGGGTTTGGCGGATCGTGACAGTTTAGGATATGGGGAGAACCATTTCTGGGACTTTTTTGAGTATTGGGTCAGTGCAGATTTCTGGAAGGAAATATATAAACTCTAAATGCAACCAAAAAAAAGAGATTTTCAGAGTATCTTCCTCAACAACAAATGTCAATAAAGTTTTTTTTTAATTTACAGTCAGCAACAAAAGCAGTTACGTACCAAATACAGGATCTAACTGGGACCCACTGATCTCATAAAACTAGCCAAACTCCTACAAACTCACAATGAAACAGCCTGCCTGCATATGATCATCAGGAACCCACTCTAATTGTCCACAGATCAAAGTTTGTACACTTGAGTACTAACTATTTGCCACTGCCTTCAGTTGGTTTAGCTGGTTTGTTAAACTACCTGAGCGCTAGCTTCAAAACAAAAGCCATCCTTACTCACAACTGAGTAGACAGCAACCCAGGAGGTGAGCATGGCTTCCCTCCTGCAGGTGCTGAGGTGCTGAGCAAAGACTCTCACCAAGTCTACTCAATCCGGCTAAGGCAGGATACCTTCATCTTGACAATCGAGGACAGGCAATCAGCTCAAAGCAACAGCTTCTCCCAATTGTCCCAGACCTGCTGAAGAAGGCTACGGTCATACGGAAGAGCCGTAACTTCACACCAAGGCCTTGATGTAAGGAGTTTCCTCCCAGGACTTTGGCAGTAAAGAAAAAAGCTCGCATTAACTGTCTGCTAACTGGTAAGATCAACTCACCTGCACCCATGACTAGGACGCTCCCAGAGCTGTTGATTTATTTCAGACACAGATTTTATTCATTGCAATAAAATCTGTGTTAATGCCAGAGTGCAATGCTCCCTTCCAGAGGAATGCTAGATGCTGGGACAGTGGTCTCTGTCTTATCTCTCGATCACACAAGCAGATGTTCATGTCCAGAATAAATGTGCCACTGTCAGATCAAGATGCAAGTCAAGAACTGGTTGCAGACTTTGCGACCCCTGTTAGTGGTGACTGATGCTCATGGGGAGCAGTGTGATCCTGCTAAAGCCCTAATACCCTTCGTATGTGCCGTTTTGACTGTGCATAAAAGTGCCAGGTTTGGTATTAGAAAAAACCTCTTGGGGCTTAGCCTCCCTCTCATGGCAAAGAGACAGTCTTCTCTCCTTGGGGTCAGCCTAAGATCAGAGGATGATTTGCCTTAGCAAAAGGCTCCAGTTAGCAGTGGTGTCCCCTTGCCCCTCTGATATGATTTATCCCTAGCATTATGGGAAACCAACCACATTCAACCCTTCAGGTAGAGATATCCTCCCTTTTGATCAAGAAAGTGATTTGCATAGGGCTTCCTGATCAGTATGAGATCACCTTTCACCTCAGGTTTTCTTCTGCTCATGGTTTCTTCTGCATGAGGGTTTACTGAAAGGGACAATTGACCCATGTTTCTTGACTCCTGGTCCCCTTGTGAAATTGGACTGAAGTGTCGAGGAATTTCTCTGGCTACTAGTTGGTTTTCTCAACTTGCTTTGCATGTTTATCTTAGTTTCATGTCCCAGCCCATGCAGTGCTGGTCTGAATCCTCAGGATTGTGTCTCTGCATGGGCTGCTGGGAAAAAGCAAAACAAGAGCCTCTAAATCCCATAGTGAAAGATGAAAATGAATAACTCTTGTTCTTGGCCTGTTCTTATGTATTGCTTTGCCAAGTCCAGAGGACCCCAAAGTACTTCATACTACTATCAGTCTTTGCCACCATCAACATTCACACTCTGGAGGTGACAAGCTACTTTATTGGAGCCACAGATTCCCAGGGGCAGTCTGGCAGAGGCGAGGGTACCGTCCAGTGGTGCCACAGTGCCTTCTGACCACCACAATGATGAAGACAGGTGGAGCAGGAATCAAACCGACAACCCACCGATTATGGGACGAACTCCTACCACCATCGTCCCCAGACAGCCATGCTTTCTTGATGAAGCGAGAACAGTCGCTTTCCTTGCTTGGTGCTCTGTCATATTGTAGGCTACTTAAAGGATAAGTGACACAGGCAGTACAACCACCAGCCAATCAGGATTAATGTTGAATAAATCCTTTGGAGGAACGCTCAGAGGCATTGCATCACAGTGTGACACATCTCTCTCATGCAACTTAGAGAACCAAGGTTATCCTTGTGGGAATTTAGATTTTGTAATTTTTTGTAGAAGATATTACATTTATTAGTAATGATTCACATCTATATTGTGGGCAAAATGCTACATGTACTCACACAACCACTACCCTTCCAGCCAGGTCCCCAAAGAAGAGGAGATAAAGAATAGATGACATCTTGAGCTCTCAGGCCTTATGCACGTGTTTTTATTTTTACCCCCAGACTTCTTGGGAGCCATCTGTTTAAAGATTTAAAGAATATCTTGCTCTTGTCAGCCTGTGAGAGTCAAGTAGCTTGACCAACAGCTATAAAAAAAAGTACTGTCGAGTAAATGTAGATCTCTGTCTGGGGTGAAGGGTGAGTTAGAAACCAAGACACAACTGACAAAAGATATTAGTCTGAAGACTAGATAATGTCCATGGACATGATGATATGTGCAAAGAGTTCATGCATGCACATCTGACCCGCTGTGCTCCCTTTCGGATGATTGAAGAATTTAGCAACTTCCTGATGTTTTCCCTGCAAACAGCCTCTGCTGCACATACTTGTGGGCTGTTTAGAGAACAGTTCGTTCTTGGCTTCATGTCTCAGTCCTGACAGTCCTGAAGTGAACAGAGAATTGGAAAAAAAAAACATTGAGTAGATCTGACAGCTCACCCTGAAAAACTAATTCTAATGTATTCCTTACCTTGAATGACCCTTAATCACAACTGAATGTACTCTCCAGAAACAATAGTTTAATGAGAGCTCTAAAGTAAGAGAATCCATGTATGATAACCTCCCTGGAATTTGTTTTTCCAAAGAATATTTTAAGGTCTAATGTTTGCGTCTTAAACTTCCTACTCTCCTTGTCTCCTTGTTGATAATTGGCGTTCTTAGGCAGATGGCAGTTTTTAGAAAAAAGCCAAGTTCTGACACCGAGTGCCTCCCTCAAGACTTCTCCCCGATTTTCTGAGAAATCCTCTGAATAGATCCCGACAAGCCATTACTGTTCTCCACTTTCTCCTGTTTATTTCTATTTACAGCAGTTAATACAATTATTCCCAGTCGTGACCTATTTAAGCGGAGCATGCTACGAGCCATTAGCATTCAGAGAGTCTACAAAGTTACCACATTGATGGATTTGTAAAAGGAGGTTGTGTTTTTTACCGCATGCGTAGGTGGAGGTTCAGAGGCCTCCTGTTTGTCTTCATTTAACTGATTTTCTGTTGCCATAGGAGCAGGCGTCTTTTTTTTTTTTCTTTTTTTCCCTTTTCCCTCCCTTGAAAGTGCAGCACTTCAGAGCGCACTGTCTGGATTCAGATCAACAAGAAGGTGTCAGGGGAGTAGTCCAGGATTTTACACTCATCATCGCTCCCATTACATGACTCGCAGCTCACTTTGGAGAGAATATTTAGTTGAGAACATGGTTTTTATTCCAGAGCCATTCATGAGGATGTTGCAGTGTGGTTTTGGCAGATCTCTGACACCAGCATGTATGCGTTGCCTGCTTTCAGAGAACATCAATCTTCTATTGTAAAAGAGAACATGTTTAAAGAGTCTTTGTTGTTCTTCTACCATGATTTCTTCGGAAGGTTTTCAAATCTCAGTGATGTTGAGTTTGATTTACGACTCCTTTATAAAAGACTTAAGAGACTTTCTGTAAATCAAGTGGAAACAGAAAAAGTCAAAATTCCGCTCTGGGCTTGTTTTTCTCTGCGTATTAGTGGCCCCTGAACTATTTTTTGTCTGAAATATTTTTAATTCTTGGCCCATAGCAGCAGCTTTGCTCTCTTTGGGGCAATTAAATAATTTAGTTAATTTGCCAATTGCTCGATGGGGTCTGATGGTTTTCCTTGAGAGAAAACTTTTTCCTAATCTGACTGGATTGAATCACTGAATCAAATTAATCTGGACTAAACTGGTTTGTATGTAATGACGATGTTGATTGTTTATTGGTACTAGATAGAAAAACAAGACGGGAAAAAATTTGTGGTGGGACTCGATGAAAATGTTTAATTTTATGTCTGTAATTGTACATATCGGCAAAATAAGAAACTTTTTCAACTCAAAGACCCTTTTTGCTGCAAATTTAAAGAATAATTACACATATGAGCTCAAAATCAAAGATATTTAATTGTTTTTAAACCCTTAACTGTCATGAGGACATCAGTGTCCTCATATTGACTTGCAAATACATTTTTGGGAGCAACAGTTAATGTTTTTATGTTACTCAACCATCAGATTGGTGCAAAGTGCTATTCTACCCTTTCAGCTTTCAATTGCTTCACTAATTCCTGATCATTCCTGGAACTCCTTTAAACAAATACTTCAGAAATGTGAACTGTGGATGCTGACATTAGCTTTGGGGTCGTCTGTGCTGCAGTGTGTTTAGCATTAGATGCTATTCTATGCTTGAATAGCTTCGATGATAGGCTAACTTTTGTTTACCACGATACAGCAACAGACTACACCAGCTTCCCATTGTATAATTTTTTTTGACACAAAATTATCTCCTAGTGAACTAGGCTTTGTCGCCTAGATCACTTGGTGACAAAGCCGCCTAGTGAAGCGGCTTTGTCGTCCATCGCTGTGGTTTGCGGACATCTCTGCGCATCAGATTTACGGATATACCAGAAACGCACTAATGCAAAGGTTCTGACCAAAACATTTGAATGTAAAAAATTTTTTTAGCATGTTGTTGTGGATAGGGGTAGTGTGGGATCACGTGGTGTTATTAGTGATTGTAGATCACCTGTTGCTCACCTGGTGACTTCAGTGAGTGGGTGATGGGGGAGGTCTACTTGTTGCTGACCGCTATGTTTTTGTCCTTAATCACTGTTTAATTCTCTGGATCCGTTTTTTATGCTGCTTTTGAACACTGTTTTGCTTGGATATTGACAATAAAATCATTGTAACTGCAGCTTGGATTTACGTTTCGATCAGCTTGCGTGTCAACAACCACTCCCCTACTCAGTCACTCAGCGACTTTGTTTGATAGTCGCTAATACATGTTAAAATCTATGTAATTAATTAATCAAGATTAAAACCCTGGCCCTAGAAAAAATATAGCAAAACCTCTCAACAGAAATGAAAATTATTCACAACTTTGTCTTCATTAGAGCAGAGTTTGTAAGGGATATGTTATTTAAGTTGGGTAAGTTGTATAATTTATTGACTGTAATAAATAACTCTCCAATTTTACACATTAAGTTTTATTGGTCATGTTAAGGTGGACTTTGTGGAGTATATTTAACAGTCTGCATGTTTCATTCATGCTAATCTGTCGGGATTTTCATGCACAACTATCTATCAGGTTTGAAAAAATTAAAAATACAAAATATGGAGTCTGCTGCAGTTGTGAAGAAGAAAATGTTTTGTTAATGTCAGAGATCCTAAGAGAATAGTTGCACTTGTTTGACATGTGTTTAACTGACAATGTAAAAATGTTCCTGGGTTCATCCAAATCTTTTGGCAAGCCATTGTATGTTTTCAGCTACCTTGAGAGTGAATGAAATACATTTCGGACACCATCTTAATTAGGTCGAAACATTCTCTTAATGGACAGATGAAAAATATTTTTCAACAATTTTTGCAACAAAGGTGATCCCAAGCAGAGGCTTTTTTATATGAGCTACATAGGCAGTTACCCAGGGCAACATTAGAAAGGGGAACACAAAAGTACCAGATGGGAAAAAAGGTGTGTTTGTTGCACCCAGAAAATATTTTTCCATTGTTTGTGCTTGCACAAGCACACATTTGTCCTTGCACTTATTTTTAAGCAGGACCCATGTGTGGAGTAGGCACACCCTGCTTGGTGCTGAATAGGGAAACCAGCTTATGTGGTATTTATTCCACCGAGAAGCTCAGATAAATTTCCTGCTTTTTAATTTGCTGCAAGGGTCGACAAAAGGAAGAGCTGCTAGCAAGAGCTGCTATTGTCTTTATTATCCTCTAATAACTGTAGGTTTACTTCTACTATTTGAAGTTTCTTGTCACAGTAGTTCTCAGCTATAGCCTGGCACAGAACTTTCCTCTAAAGTTTAAAATGATCTTTGACACTGTAGAGAGGCCCCAGCGATTCACAGCCATCAATGAAACGGCAGAGGGAACACAAACTGGCATAAACAGAAACTGTTGCAAGTGATGTCTTCACCAGCTACAGGTTATAAGAAAAGACGACTCCTTTTAAAGTTTGTCATATTGTTTCCGGGATGCAATGTATCCTTTTCAACAATGCCAGAGAGTCCCTGTTGAAAAAGTGGGTCAATGGAGCTATTTTTAGTAGCCATCACACACCCCCATTTTTGCAAACAAGCACATGCAAAAATTCCAGATGAAACGGCACCCAGCCACACTGAACAAATATTCCGAGTGAAATCAAGGTGTTCAACTTGCCGGTAAATGGGGTAAGCTATTCATCTGGTTTCAAACTTCACCTCCCTGCTGAGATGAGAAGTTGCGTGAGGGCATGAAATGACTGGGAAGGAGGCGGCTTTGCCTCCCTGAATTGCCTTTGAAAACCTGGTGGTGGTGGTGGAGGGGAGGGGGGGGGGTGCTTGTGAGACTTTTGGGTCTCTCTGTTCTAAAGTGGGCTTCTGTTTCATCATCTCCCCGGTCCCGGAGCCTTGCGTGGCTACCTTGTTGTAATTCCTCCTCGTTTTCTCGGGTTTCTCTCTCATATCGCCTTTTTTTTTATTATTTTTTTTATTCCCAAACACATCATTTGAAAAGGAAGTGTTTTCTGCCTTCCCTCTCCGTTAGAAGTGACACAGTGGGCGATGATGTGACGGAAGCGTACCAGAGACGGCATCCCCACATGCGCCGGCGCTGGTTTAATGTTCTGCAATTGCGCACAAGAAAAAGTTTGTCAACTAACAGAGCATGAAGCAGCGTATGCTCTAAACCCGGAGTCGGATAAACGCGAGCCCCGGATAATTTGAAAAGAAGTAACCAAGGAAGTGAGCAAGTATTAGACAGGCCTCTGCCGAGATCATATGCCGTTAATGAAGGCAGGGAAGCAGTGAATTACTGCGTGCCTTGAAATCAGACTCAATAAATCACATGAGAGTAGGGGAATGGCCCCAACAAACGGGCGAGAGGACGGCAGTGGAGCAGAAAGTGATTTTGCGACTGAGCAGAAAATGCACTGTATTCCTGCGGGCATTGCATGACAAATCTGTGAACTCTTACTAAAGAGAGGTGGAGCATTGTCTGCAAGAATTCATGAATGGCTGTTTTCACCCTGTGCTAACCTTAGAGAAGGGAAGCTGTGTTAATTATGGCAGGACTGGCTCATGCCAGAAGAGAAACCTTAGTCCAAGCTCCTCCAGGTTCGTTTCTCACCCGCAGGGGGGGGATTCGTGCCGGCGACACCCAAAGCACCAAGAGGGAGCCAAGCGGAGCTTTTTGTCACCACAGGGAAATTCTCTGCTGGGTCACAACTTTCATCCTTCCAGTCACCATGACAGAGAGGTCATTTTTCCAGGAAGACCCCATTTCTACTTTCTCAAGCAAAATCAAACTCCCATGATGCAATATTTGGTAAAGTATGAGCTTCTCATTTCTGTTGTGCCCATTTTTCTTCTTTTTTTAATAGGTAAAGTAAGGAGAAAGTTTATCCAAAAAAAACCCCTAAAAAACTCTAAGGTTATGTAAAAGAAAGCTGAAAATATCCTACCTTGCTCAAAGGCATTGGTTAGGAGTAAATGTGTTACTTGCCACTGTTGATTCGTCAACTCCCGTCGAGCTTTCATCCTCCTGACATTGGTCTCACATATCGAGGCAACCATTTTTCTGCCTACTATTCAATACAAGTCACACTCGTGGGGGCGCTCGAGGCGGAAAATCCTCCTCAGATGGAGTCGGGAACGTGAACATTTCAGAGGAATTATGCGACGTCGCTCTCCGGGGCCAGTCCAGGGTGACGCCGCGTGACATCCGAAGGAGCCGTTTGGGTCGGTAATGACACGCGCCGGAAGGCCTCGTCTGCTTCACAGTGAAGAGGTGGCGCGAGAGGAGATGAGACAGAATCAGGCTGGCAAACAAAGCAACAAATAAACACAAGTGGAATATAATTCTGATGATTCTTTTATCAGGTGTAATGCATCTACTTCCAGACTGTTTTAATGCATGTCAAACATGTTGTAATCACCCATGTAGGACATGAATCTGCTCCCCGCGGTGCTGCTCCGTTTGTTCTGCTGCCGCCTGATCATCACTGGACCAACACTGCCACTTAGTGGCCGAATTGTCTCCCCCTCTGGCAGGCTGGGTCATGAATAAATACTCCGCTGTTTATCTTTTCTTACCCGTTTGTTGCCTCCCTTTT
The DNA here is from genome assembly GCF_051168715.1 of Poecilia mexicana. Classification (NCBI taxonomy): domain Eukaryota; kingdom Metazoa; phylum Chordata; class Actinopteri; order Cyprinodontiformes; family Poeciliidae; genus Poecilia; species Poecilia mexicana. Next base: position 27,428,224 of record NW_028263373.1, read on the forward strand.
TATCTGGGGATCAACATTAGAACATATCCGCGCATTTTTAATCAATCATAAATATTTCTCTGCATTTGATCGTCTAAAGAAATGCACTCTGACATCTTATTGTCCCTCCTAGATTCCCTCTTGTGCCGATTTTGAGCAGTTATAGCAGTGAGTGTGGTTTTGTTTGAACATGGACAGCTAATGGGTTAAATCCAGTTTATGTTGCTTCAGATAATCCGCCTCACTAACAGGAACTGCTGTGAAACATTTGAAATGTGAAGTCACTGTGTGGCTTTTCATGCTGTCGGTGCTAATTGACACAGTTAACCAACCTGACCCCATGATTTTGTACCTTTTCTGTTCCCATGCTGCAGTATTATAGATTAAAGGGTAAATCTGGAAATTTAGTGCCCAACCAAGTAGACATGGACCAGTTATTAATATTAACAGGTTACACTTTCAAAACTGATAATAATCCACCTCATCTGTAATGAAGTGCAGCCTCTTTCCCAGCTGTTGCTGCACACTCCTGGTCAGCTGGCTGAAATAAGGTGACTACATTTTTCCCTTGATGGGTAGAAAGAAAAATCAGTTATCTGGAAATACTGCCTCTTGTGAAAAACAAAGACAAGAAAAGCTGAGTGGCATCAACTGCAGGCTGGCTTCCTGAGCAGATTAACCTGCTTCTTTAAGCTACAGTTATTTTTTTAGAAAAGTATGTAACTTTATAAAAAATATTTTGTTTTATGCATCTTTTTTCAAAATTATCATTATGTTGTGACAGTATAATCTGTGAAAAATATCAAGCTCCTCTACACCGCTTCATTTGAAACAACCAATCAGAGCCAGAAGGACGGTCTTAGTGCTGTCAATCACTGTCATGTCGACTCACATCCTACCCTTGTTCTCTTCTACACCACAGCACCTTCCCATCAGCAGAACCTGTCCTGAATGCTAAGGCTAGTTAGCGTAGTTACCTATGACAGCGGATAGACAGTTTTCTGGGAAACGTAAGTTGTTTCTCCACCATTGGACATTTAGCAGTATGAACACGAGGTTGATTGACAGCGGTTGATGTCAACAGTCTCTGCTGAATTAGGAAATCATTTTCATTGCCAGAGTTAGTAAATCAAAGCGAAAAAAATAATAATTTATTGTCTTCCAAATCCAGGATTTATGAATGGGAGTCAGCTGGAGCCAGACACATTTAACTATCCTTTTTCACTTTACATATCTAGATGAGCTTCAGCTCTAAAAGTGGATCAGCACAGACAAATACTAGGCCTAGTTTTGAACTATAGTAAAACACATTGGCCTTATCCTTCCACCAACTTTTCAAAATACTGTCTTTAAGACAAAATGTCTTTCTTGCATTTCCAACAGCTAACTGTGTAGTTTTACATGGCACCTCATAACTCCAAATAAAAGCCACTTTCCCTTTGTTCTTGACAGAAGAGGTCAGGGGTTTTAACCTTTCATCTCTGGAAAAGCTAACAGCCAGCTGCCGCTCTGATTTCTGGCTTTCCAGGCACCGAACTGGAAAGCCAGTTCAGGAGAGAGTTTCCTGACTCTCTCAGTCGCTTACCTGAGACGTCCTAATGAACCAACTCCAACAGGTCACCCCTCGGCCTCACCCAAAAAGGTCAAGTGAAGCTGTTTCTCTGCCGTGGAAGTGGATCCCCATGGCGACGTACAGAGCGGTGAGCTCGAGGTCAGTGTGTGCAGCTCTCCCACGCCACATGGCTGCAGGCTCAGGTCGGCGTACAGTAGTCCAGGCATGCACTTTACTGACAGAATAAAGTTCAGTTTGAATTCAAAGAACTGATCTCTGCTGGACACTTTTTGGGATCGCTATGACTGAACAAAAACATGTACAGTATTTTCCCTATCGAATCTGTCCGTCTCCGGGTAAAGCTGTAGTTTTCTGCAGAGCTTTTACTGGACCAAAAACACTGAAGGTTTGGGCATTTTTCAGCTCGTCGAGCTTCTGCTGAGTTAATGAACCCCTCATGGCCCATCGGCTTCAGTAAGGTCTCAGACATCCTCGGAGGAGAAAAAGAAGCTGACACTGTTGCTCCGCCTCAGCTCATACAGAGACCAGGGCCGGGATCACAGAGGTTTATGCTACAGCTGCTAATTCTCTGTGATATTTCATGCAAGTTAAAACCCGTATCCATGTGTTCATGAAGTAGGATACGTGTAAAACATAACTAATAACTTCTGCTCAACAAGAAAATGAAGAATGGATGCCTTTAAGACATGTTTGTCTGCCTTTATTAATACCTCAAAGAGGGTAATGTCTTAAAGAACACTGTCTTATAATCATGCAACAAAGAAGAGCAAACGCAGGTCAATTAATGTGAAGAAAGTATTTATTTTTGTTTTATTTCTGTCACTACTTAGTCTACTGGTCAAATATAATGGAGTATGTGAAAAGGCACAGAAGAAAAGCACGCAATTTACTCAGTCTCATTGGTAGATGTTAATAGTTATAGTACAATTCCCCTCCATTTTGAGGAAAGAGTTAAAAGGAAAAGAAAGTTAAAGAAAATACAAAGAACATCATACAAGTCTGTTTCAGAAAGAGAGAAAAAAAGATAACAGCGACAACATGTGCCTATATAACAAAAACAACATGACTGAAAAACAAAGGTGCACTAATGAATGTAAGATGCATTTTGTGGATCCAGTTTCTGGCTAAGAGGACGAGGGGAGTTAGAGTCAGGACTGTAGGAGGAAAGGAACATGGAGCGATAAGGAGCTGTTTACCAAAAGGATCTGACATCTGTCTCAGGGAACAGACTCCTCTTTAAGATCGTCCTGATGAGCCTTAAAGAGTAATTAAACCTGAAATATTTTTTTGCAGATAAATTGGGGAACAAAGGGGCTATCTCTATGTTTAATTTCAAATTGTGACATGTATAAATTTTGCAATATTTGCCCTTAAACCGTCTCTGTGCTGCTGTCTTTGGGTTGAACAGTGGCTACTACAGTTGAAATTTCCCATTGGTTACAACGGTACAGCTTGGTTGACGTGTACGTCACAACCCCATGTTTCGATCTAAAACCATCTCTTTTCTTTCTGTTGTTCTTCCTTTTCTGAACAATCTGTTCTTTACAAGACAGATCAGAAAGTTTGGAAATATGACCCATTGCAACAAGCACAAACAGTCGTGGCATATATGTCCCATAGGACCTAGAGGAACACCAAACATCACTCTTATTAAGCTAATTAGTGAGCATTAGTTACCACTGATTCAGTGTCATGATTAGCTTCGATCTTTCTAGAGATCTGTTTTGCATCTGCCTGCTTGTGCATTCAAACGTCTGTAATGGCTGTTTTAGTTCTCAACGTGATCGACAGGAAACCATAGGAGCCTGGATTCAGAGGCTGCAACATGATGGTAAGTTGAAGGTGAACATTAACTGCACTTGTCTCCTGAGCAAAACACACGCTGCACAACTCACCCTGCTGTTATCATGCTTTACATACGGTCCTGTTTCACCTTCAGCATCCACCAGAATTAAGTTATGTCTTGTTGATTCGATAATTAATTCATGTTCATATCCACCGTCGGTGTAGACGTGCGTCTTTGGAGAACCCTGAAAAGCTGCGTGGAGGGGTTGAGTCAGATACTGAAGGAGATGTTTTAGTGTGGTGGTGCCAACTGAAATGCTTATGGCTTGGCAACACTGAACACTTCAAATAAAAAAATTACTGATTACTTGGCCTAGATACAAGAATGCAGATTTCTCTTATCTCCACTCCTCTGTATGATGTGATGCATCATAGGGCAAAGTGTTTTGTTAAGTTGAATGGGTTACAGAAATGTACTTAGGCAGACATCCCATAATACATTTCCTACATCAAGCGATGTGATTCACTGCAGTTCAGGAGCTCAAATTTATCCTGACTTCAACTTTCAGGGTCCTGCATGGTAAAGCACCATCCTGTTTTAGTGAATTATTAATGCCTCTGGTTTAATTAATTTTTTAATAATTTTTTTTTAATTGATGCATCCTGAAGCCTGAAGCTGGGATTTGAACTTGGGAAGTGAAAAATCTCAGGGCTAACCCCAAGTTAAATTAGAACTTGGCTTCTGCACGTATAAAACCTAGAAGATGTTGCAGGAAAAGATTGTTTTTGTTTTTGTTTATATATCAATTTCCAATTCAAACTAGTGGCAAACTTTGTGAACCTGTTACTTAAGCGTGTGATTGTGTCAGAGGAAGAGAAACAGTTCCTTGCTTCTTTAGCTAGCTCCAGTTAGCATCGCAACAGCTAGCAAATCCCACTTGTTTTCCGACTTTCAACTAGGATGCGCTCAACTCGCCAAGTAGGTTAGTGTCAAAACAATAACTTGAGATGATTTTGGTTTCATTTCCTCTTATTAAGACTATTATAACACGCTTTAAAAAATGTATCAACAAAAAGTCCTTTATCAGTTGGTCCAAAACTCCTAGCCGCAACAGAAGAGCTCATGTATTGTCTTTGCACTGATTACCTGTTTATGGTATAATTTGACTTTAACTTCACCTCCTGTAAAAATAAATAAAGTTTCTACTCGTAATCTATTTGTAGACTGGGTATAAAACTCGAGCTTTCTTTGCTTGGACACTTTCTGAAGAGTCTGGACTCGTTTAAAATGCTGCGGAGGACAGTCTTGTTCAAATTCCTTTTAGACTCACTGAAGTAATATTAGTATTATATGTTGAAGTAGTTGTGTCAACATACTGTATTTTCCCCACTATAAGGCACACCGGATTATAAGGTGCACCTTCAATGAATGGCCTATTTTAAAACTTTTTTCATATATAAGGCGCACCACATTATATGGCGCATAGAATAGATGCTACAGTAGAGGCTGGAGTTACGTTATGGATCCACTAGATCCACTAGATCCACAAGCTGCAGTAAACGGAATGTGAACAAAACAGTCCGACTCCGGTCAGTGAGGAGAGCCTTCCGCAATTCGGCCGGGGCGTGGCCGGACAATGGTCACCTTTCTCCGTTAGCGCACAGCATGTTCCTGTGGTGCTAAATGACCTGGAGACGACCTGATTCTAGGCAGTTAGTATGTAGATAGATTCAGTCAAACTTTATTAACAAACCAGTGTTCTGACAACTATCCCAGCATGCACCGCTCGCTTCTTCTTCTACAGGTGAAAATGAAGTCAGCGGCTGCTTACCGTAGTTGCTAGACCTGTTGTGGCTCAATATTGGTCCATGTATAAGGCGCACTGGATTATAAGGCGCACTGTTGGCTTTTGAGGAAATTGAAGGTTTTTAGGTGCGCCTTGTAGTGCGGAAAATACAGTAATTTTGCTCTCTTCAGAGGCAAATCTGAAGTTCAACCTTACGAGATGCAGCATAAATTCTAGCATCCAATTAGACCAGGGGAAGTTTGAGGTTTGGGGGTGAGGAGGGCAACGACAGTAACGACAACAAAATCATATAAATGTACATTTTTATGGCCCAGGTGTGTGTGTGTGTGTATATCAGGTAGGGTGATGAGGAGGGTAAAACTGGAAAGACACTTAGCCCTCAGGAGTGACACAGGGCAGGCAGCGCTGACCACTGACTTTTGCACGATAGAGAGGGGCGCCTGAGGCAAAGCACCGCAGGCGGCCCTTCCAATCCAGACTATGCCTGGAGTCAGGTCAGCCTGGCGGCTGGGATCCTGTACAAACACCCTTTCACCAAGTGGAGCTTATCTCCATGCCAGTTCATGAATGATGTCATGACCAGTGTATGCAATCTTAAACTTCAATTTGTACAAAACAGGATAAATGAAGTTTAGTATGAAGTGATTAATTTAAAGCAAAAGTTACAATTCAAGCATGTAGCTAAATGTCAAACTGGGATTGGGAATGGCTGCACAAAGGTCATGTTCAATCCCCCGAGTTTCACCTGTGAGCCTCAGTTTCACTTTGATTAATTAAAAAAAAAAAAAAATAGTAAAATTGTTTCTAGTCATTAAGAGTATAACGGATTTCATCGAAGTGCACAGTGTTTTTTTTCTCGCTGTTTTTAGGAACAAAAACTATGCAATATTTAGTTTGATCATCAACCGGGTTTTTGTTCTATGTTGAATGTAAATGTATTATTAAACAAACTTTGTGTTGGTGTTGCTATTTTGTTAAGCCCAAGTTTAGATCCACGGTTCAGACATTTTATACACTAGAACTCCATTTATTTATTGTGTTATGAATTTGTGTTTTTGTTGTGCAATGTTTTGAAGATGTAAAATAGACATTTGGCTAATTTCGTCATACTTGCATTAATAAGTTTATCAACATGCACTGTCCCACTAAATAATAATAAAAGCGACAATATTGTTAAATTAAGAGTTGGTATGAGCCTACTGGTGAATCTTTGCTCCACGAGACATTAATCTGTCCAATTTATGTGTCTGCAATTACTAGATAATTACTCCATCCCCTACCTTATTTATTATATTATATAATTCTATCTCCTAACAAGAAATTCCTGTGTAATTTTCTATGAGAAGGTGAGGTAATCTAACTCTGAACTTTCATAGCAGGACATTACCTGTCCGGATCACTAGAAGAAAAGTTAGAAAAAACAGAAATACAAAAAGCAGCGGTCTTAATTCAAACCTCAAACTGATCCCCTGCATACAGGAACCTCAGACTGAAGAACTTTCAGCCTCCAAGTCACTTAAACTGGCTCTTTTAAACACCAGATCTCTTTGTGCTAAAGCTCTATTAATTAATGATTTCATCACCGAGCATAATATTGATGTTTTATTTCTGACAGAAACGTGGCTGAATGACAATAATGAAGCAATCATACTAATTGAATCAGCGCCTCCTACATACAATTTTTTAAGTGAGAATAGAAAACATAAAAAAGGAGGAGGCGTGGCTTCAATATTTACGAATACCATGAACTGTGGCAAAATCTCTCTGGGTAATTTTATGTCTTTTGAGTATCTTGGAATTGAGGTAAAAGGCCACAAAAGAACTTTGATACTAACCTTATACAAAACTCCAACATATGTGGAAAATTTCTTTATGGACTTCAATGAACTTCTATCTCTCATATGCATTGACTACGATTGTTTGATAATTGTCGGTGATTTCAACATTCATGTTGACAACCCCCAAGACCGAGGGGCAAAAAAGCTATTTGATATATTAGAGAGTTTTGGTTTAACACAACATGTCAAACAAGCAACACACACTCATGGACACACACTGGACCTGGTTATCAGTAAGGGTGTGAATATTTCCAATGTCTCTGTAACTGATGTCGCCCTGTCGGACCACTTTGCTGTTATCTTTGAATGTTCTTTATCCATTAACCCACTTGGACAAACAGCTACTATCACAAAACGTACTTTCACAGAAAACACAGCAGAAACATTTAATCAAATCTACTCTGCTTCCTCGCCCTTAAACTATAATAACGTAGATAAGTTGGTAGATGATTTTCAGTGCAAACTTTCAGATATCATTGATTACATTGCACCCATTAAAGTGAAGGTTGTGTCTGGTAGGAAGAAATCTCCATGGAGAAATGCACAAACAGTTCTGTCTGCAAGACAACTCTGCCGTAGAGCCGAACGGAAATGGCGTAAAACTCAACTACACGTTTATTATGACATCTACAAGGAAAGACAACGTAACTATCACACAACACTAAAACTTGCAAGAGAGGCTTTCTTTGCAGATGTCATAAACAAAAACACTAACAACACCCGAGCTTTATTTGCTACTGTTGACAGGCTCACAAATCCTCCTGTGATGCTGCCACCTGAACTTCAATCTAATGCTGCCTGCAACAAGTTTTCCAGTTTCTTTTCAGAGAAAATTCAAAAGATCAGAGGATTAATCTGCACATCCACTCCAAAGCCAGTACCAATGCTGTGCCCAAACAAAACAAAGGCAGTAAAAATGACCCAATTTCAACTACTTCATTATAAAACCCTAGAAGAAATTATAAGTCAATTAAGCTCCAGTTCCTGCTGTCTGGATGTCCTACCCACACATTTCTTTAAGAAAGTCCTGCCTGTCGTTGCTAATGATCTGCTCCATATAGTAAACACATCGTTGTCTTCAGGTGTTTTCCCCCAGACTTTGAAAACAGCAGTTATCAAACCACTGATAAAAAAGAACAATCTAGACAAATCACTACTGCAGAATTACAGGCCGATCTCCAACCTCCCATTCATCAGCAAAGTTATTGAAAAAGCAGTTTTTAAACAATTAAATAACTTCTTAACAATAATGAATCGCTTTGACTCCTTCCAGTCTGGTTTTCGTGCTCACCACAGCACGGAGACGGCCCTTGTAAAAGTGTTCAATGACATCCATATAAACACAGACTGTGGGAGAACCACAGTGCTGGTTCTGTTGGACCTCAGTGCAGCTTTCGACACTGTTGACCATGACATTTTACTGAATCGACTGGAGAGTTGGGTCGGACTCTCTGGTCCAGTGCTCAACTGGTTTGAATCTTACATAAAGAACAGGAATTTCTTTGTTTCAATTGGAAACTTCTCATCAGAGAGGTCAAAGGTCACATGTGGGGTACCCCAAGGCTCAATCCTAGGACCCCTTCTTTTCAATATTTATATGCTCCCGCTGGCTCAGGTTATAGCAGGAAATAGGATTAGCTACCATAACTATGCGGATGATACACAGCTCTACATCACGATGTCACCAGGTGACTCTGAACCCCTCCAATCACTGAACAGATGCTTAGATCAGATAAATGTGTGGATGGGCCAAAACTTTCTCCAGCTGAACAGAAACAAAACTGAAGTTATTATCTTTGGACCGAAAGAAGAGCGAACTAGAGTCAATGCTCAGCTTCAGTTATTACAACTGAAAACCAGGGATCAGGCCCGAAACCTGGGAGTAGTGATGGACTCTGACCTGAACCTTCAGAGCCACATAAAGACAGTCACAAAGTCGGCCTTCTATCACCTGAAGAACATCTCCAGGATTAGAGGACTAATGTCTCAGCAGGATCTAGAGAAACTCATCCATGCGTTTATCTTTAGCCGCATTGATTACTGCAACAGCATCTTCACAGGTCTGACTAATAAATCAATCAAACAGCTGCAGCTGATCCAGAACGCTGCTGCTCGCGTTCTCACTAGAACCAGGAAGATAGAGCACATAACACCAGTTCTAAAGTCCCTACACTGGCTCCCTGTAGCTCAAAGAATAGACTTTAAAATACTGTTGTTAGTTTATAAATCACTGAACGGTTTAGCACCACAATACATTAAAGATCTGTTATTGCTGTACCAACCATCTAGACCCCTCAGATCTTCTGGTTCTGGTCTGCTCTGCATCCCCAGAACCAGAACCAAAAGAGGAGAAGCAGCATTCAGTTTCTATGCACCACGGATTTGGAACAAACTTCCAGAAAACTGTAAAACAGCTGAAACACTGGGTGCCTTTAAATCTCAACTTAAAACCCACCTGTTTACAGTTGCTTATGGCAATTGATGCCTTCTATGTATTTGCGAGTGACTGGGAGTCATTGCGCGTATATAAAACCCTGTAAATTCTAGACTAACAGGTAACCAATTAATGCACAAAATCCGCGTAGGACAGCGAAAGTCCTAGCGCAAAATTTTCGCGAAACAGGCGGACGGAGCCTGGTGCTGCAAGGCTGGAGGCCTTGTCCTGTTAGGCTGTGATTTTATCTTTTCTTTTTATCTTTTTATTACTTTCTTTTTCTTTCTCACTGTTTAAAATTATGTAAAGCACTTTGAAATGCCTTGCTGCTGAAATGTGCTATACAAATAAAATTTGATTGATTGATTGATTGATTGAAAGACGGATCTTACAGGAAACAGAAACTTTACAAAGCCGCCTGTACATACAGTTAAAAACCCTTAACCTTAATTTTTTCCCTTATTTTTCCACATACTGCTACAGAATTAAAGCAACATTTATTTGTGATCATGCAATTCCTGCCATTTTCCTTTCATCTCTTGATCATATATAATGTGTGGAGCTCATATTTCAGGTGAGTACTGATTCTCTGTTCTATATTATATGTATTATTGAAAAGTCCACTTTATTTTATCTCTAACTGAAATATATTATATAGATTAATAACACAGAGATGGATGTTTGAAAGCAGCTTATTTCTGTTAACTATGATTTTACGCTTACAGCTAATGAAAGCATGATATTTAAACTTAAAGTATCACATCAGTCTTGTAGCCTTTACGAAAAATAAGTTTAAAAATACCTGCTTAAAGGTTGTCAATTTTCAAAAGGTACTTTTAATCTGACAAATGAGCCTCACAGGGAAGCATATTCTAACTAAATAAATATGACTGTAATAATATCACGTTTTCCGTAATGACCTAAAAAACTTCACTGTAAAAATTTGTTCAGTAGAGGTTGAACAAACTGCTTGTCTCTGTTCAGGATGTCGTGAAGGGAGGCAGCGGACTGTAGAACCGTCCATCAGCTCCTAACTCTGACGCTGTTGTCTGTCATCATGCCAGAATGTCAGGCCTCTTGAAAAACAAGTTTGCACAGTGAGTGTGGATAACAGATAACAAAGCTGTGTGTATTTATGGTCAATGATTCAAATCATCGTCCTAACTCCTAACAAGAAATTCTTCTGTTTATGTCACTGTGGCTGAGTCCCAACCTACGGTGGCCCTGAAGCGCAAAACGCTTCGACAAATCACTAAACACACAACTACAAATTCAAAACCACAACATTAACTAAGCACTACTTCAAAATAAGAAAACAACAATATTAGCTTAGCACAGCTACAAATTAACAATTAATTGTGCTTAGTTTGTTAGATGTTGTGTTTTTAAATTTGTAGCAGTATTAGCTGAACGGTAGATGTGGTTTCCACTTCAGGGCCACCGTACTAATCAGATCTCTATCGCTTTCAGTAATAAACTTGTCTACAGTCGGATCTGCTGACATTTTTGTTTTTTAATTTCTTTCTTTTCATGGCAGTTTCCCCTCCAAAGTTTGTTTTGCTACTTTGTTTATTTTGAAAAACGCTTTTTATTTACAAACCAATCACATTAACTTGGATCGTTTGCCGTTATGCAAAATTCGCAAGCTCTTATTTTACTTTAAACGTTTTATAAGCTATTATAAATAAAGGTGATTAAGAAATAATTTTTTTTGTAAGCACTTCATCAGGAACCCATAGCTGAAGGAAATCACCCTTAAAATCCCTAGAAATAACTACTTGACTAGTCGACCAAAAATATCAATCACTTTAGAAAAAAAAATTAAAAAAATGAAGATCAGAAATAAATGCTACAGGCCATCCACAGCATTTATGAGAATGACAATTTGAGGCTGCGGCCCGTGGGAGTAGCTAAGCAACCGTGAAGGAAGAATGCCTTAAGAAACAGGAAAAATGCTTAGATTGTTTTGACAGAAGCAGAATATGACTGGAATGGCTTCAAACTCTGAAGAAAACTCTGATAGAGCTGTCATTGGAAACAAGTGGCTGTGTAAGGAAACACACACAAACTCATGTCTAACTGCTGCCGTTCAAGGATTTGGGGGAGGGAAAACTCTCACTGGCTTTCACTTCTGGTTCGCATCACACTGATTGTTTTACTGTCCTGCTCGATCCTCACAGCTTTATTACTGCGGTTTTAGGCAAACAGTGGAAAACCGAGCTAGAAAAATCAGAGCAAGCTAAATCTGCCATTAGGTTTAGAAACAGTTGTACAGTGTACTTGTGTAAAGCTTAAGCAATACACTTTTTTATGTTTCTGCACTGCTTAATGTTATAATAGTATTTCCGCTCTTACATACTACATGGAGGTTAATGTCAAACTGTATCTGTTTTGCATATTTATAATAAAAACACAAAGATGACCAGTTAAATAGTACAGTGCAAACTTTTATTGTATCATGTAGTATTCCTGATGTTGTTTCTGTACTTCATTGATTTACAGTTACATTAAAAAGACAACATAATGTTGTCTTTTTAATGTTCAATACACATGCACATTATGTATGTTAAAAAAAAGTCATCCTACTCACACATCCCTTGGAGTACGCTATTTCTATTTCTGACAACTGTGCAGGATTTTTGTTACAATCAGGTACAGTATATTATTGTTGTTATTGTTAATTATGTTTATTTTTAAATCTTTTTTTTATCTTTTGTATGAACCTACCGAATGTACTCAGTGTGGGACAATGAAGAACATTTCTATTCTGTTCAGTTCAGTCCACTGTCAATTGTATCGACTCTTTCTTTTCTACTAAAAAAAACATATCTTGGGCCAAATTCATTCAGATTCAGCTTCATTGTTATCTACAGTATTGTGAAACAAACACTCCAACAGTCACAATAACAGGAAGTGTTTTGTAAGCTGTCAAATCCTGAAACATGATCCCTGCGCAGATGTATGAGAGAACAAGGCGTTGCTTAGTTTTTGGTGAAAACAGTGTTATGTTACTGATAATGGGATGATTAATTGACAAGGTTTTCTTTTGTGTGGACCAGTATGCATGATGTGGGCTTTATGAGGGGAGGTGTGGAAGAGGTCATCAATGGAAAGAAGTTAGAAACCACTGCTTTAACATACACATACAATAATGTACTTCTCAGCATGTAGCAGGTACTGAAACATGAAGTCAAATCCCATTTGGATCAGAATTTGCATGGTGACATGCAAAGTGGGCACGGCAGACATTTCCTTGGGGACTCACAATATACCAGTTCTTTTGCTATATAACTAGGGCTCATGTTTAGTTTTCATCATGCTACTTAGTTTGAAATGCTCAGAATATAAGACACATTAACCCACATTAAATTGGCATTTGATGCAGTTCAAAGAGGCTTGGTGGCTAAACAAACCAAAATATTGACTCAGTTGCCAACAGTTTTTAAACAAGATTTTCTTTCTTGTAAATACTGCAGATTTTCAACTTTATCTTTTTTGACCAAAGTAGGAGTTTTGGGGTTTACTTTTTGAGAAATATGAATACTACATGTATTTGATATATTTAACCGTACTAGTTTATGAATTTCTTCATTTTTAGAAGTTCAACCAAAGAAAAATATAGGAACATGTGATTTTGACTGCGCAATTAAATAGTGTCACATTCGAAGTCAGTAAATGTCCTATGAGACATGATGTTGTTGCTAACTTTCGTTTTATCTGATACATTTATTTGCATAATTAGAGGAAAAAACCGAAAAGCATTAATTTTAACTCAGACATGTTATATGTAGTACTACAGGCAGTGGGTTATTCTTTGCAACAATCTTTGGAAAGTTTAACATTATTATTAGTTACGGAGCTAAAACGCTCCATGGTCTTTTAGCTATAGGAAACAATCAACCTAAAAAATAATTTAAAAATGGGAATGTCTTATATTTGCAAAAAACCTTTTTGTGTGTTTTTATCTAGAATGTTTACAGAGAAAAACTATTTTGTGAGTTTCAATAAAATCTTCCATTTCTATTTCATTATTGAGAATATAAAATAAAAAAAGCACAAAGAGTGCATTTTATTTATTTTTATTTTAAAAAGGCATCTTTTGTGGCTCCCAAAGGATTCCAACTTGCCGATTTTGGTCTTCGTTGGGAACAATGTGGACGGCACTGATTTAAGCTAATGAAAAAAAAACACACACTGAGAAAATCAAATCTTAGACTTTCTCTCCTCTTTTTGCTTTCAGATTCGATTTTGGAGAATATTCTAGTTCATGGGCGCTGCATCCTACCTCTTCTCTCAACACTTGCTGCACATATACGGAACAAGGAAGTTGGACACCTGCTGTTTTCGTCTGTTTATTCAGCTTCCAACGTTTAGCACATTTCCTCCGAGAGGACAGGTGAGGTGAGTAACAACTTATCGCTTTCTAATAAAATCTAAGTTTGTTGTAAGAGGAGCTCCACTGTGTCAGTGGTGGTAAAACCAGAGAACAACGTGTTTAAACCCTCTCTGCTGAGCCGACGCACACATTCCTTCAATCACTAACTAACTAACTAACTATCTAACTAACTATCTAACTAACTAACTGCTCTCTATGGTTTCTTCTCCTCTAAGAGTTTGTTTTCGAGGTTCATAATGGCAAGCGAAGAGGAAGGAGTTCCCCCAGAGAAGCAGCAGAGCCCGCTCAGCTCCTCCTCCAGCGGACCAGAGGACTCTCAAGAGGCCGCTGGCCGGGCTCAGGTCGCCGGGGAGCAGAAGACGGATCTCGAGGCGGTTCGCTCCCAGCTCGGTAACCTCTCCGCGGATTCCTGCCTGCAGCACTTCAAAATGAGGAAGTTCTTTGTGTTGAGGGTAAATGGCTCCATTTCCATCTTAAAATGCCTTACTTTTTTGATCTTTCGGGAGCTTCTTTTTTTTTTCGCGTGCGAGAATTAATAATTTATGTAAATTTGATTTACTACTCATGTTATTGAAGGAGTCAACAGGAAGTATAGTAAGAGGATAGTTTTTGTTATTGTTTGTCAGACATGTGCAGCCAGAATCCATAGCTCTTCTATGAAATCGGCGACTACAGTTTCCCAAAAATGTCACATACTTAGCAGCTCCCAAGCATAAGAGGCATGTCTCTCCAACACCTGAATAAAATGCCAACATCTCCTCTGATTGACTGATAGATGAGGGCCAACTCATGGCGAGTGAATTATAAATATATCTCATTTAAATGTTTACATCCGTCGCCGCCATGATTTTGAATGATTCATCTTGTGAACTAGCTTAGTCATGTGTGATTTTAATTTCATTTCTTATTCCATAGAAACTCTATGGAATTGCAAAATTATGTTTCTTCACAATTTTGCAATATTCAGCAGAATATTAATAAAGATTTGCGCACATTTGTAACAAAAATGCAGCTACTGTTACTGCTGCATAAAACACCTGTAATAAATAAACAAATAATCCTTAGCCTGGTGGCCCGCCAGGCTTATGATACACCCTGCCGAATTGTCTGTGAAGAACACTTGCGGTATCAGATTAATCAAACATGCCCGATTAGACAGAAGTACGTTGGGAAGAGTTAGTGCTCTGTGTTGTGTAAAGATGACCGCCTCTCTCTCCTCTCGTTTTCATGATTAGTGTACAGCCAAGGACCATCAGTCAGAGATGGTAATCTTCAAGGCTGCGTAGACGGATTCATGACCCTGTGTTGAGGAATGCTCTTTCACTGAGATTGATACGACGCTCTAAATCCTCCTGGATCTGTCCTTGTCATTAAACAATTCCGTCTCTAATGCACACACACACTCTTCTGAGTCTGTTTTATCCACGCTCCTCTTCTTTTTATTTTCTCCCAGCGTACTGAAACTTCCATCTCAGAAGCAGCTGTTTGATGCAGGCCTGTTGTGTTGGGTTAGCACTGGGAATGCATCCCAGGCTGCCAGGCCAACTCTGCAGTCAGCCCCAGCCAGAGATTACAGTAAGACTGTCAGGAGTCCTCAGTGTGAACTCCTAATCGTTTTAAGTTCTCCATCTTGGAGTTGAAATAATGAAACAAAGTGAAAGGATAGAATAAGAAAAAGCCTGTGGCTGACAGTTTGGAGGGTAGAGTGCAGAATTGCGAACCGGAGCCATCCAGAGCCTCTTCAGATGTCTGTGTTACTCAGATTTTGGTCATGTTCAGCTTCCCCCCACCCTTTTTTTTTTTTTTTCTACAGCCGTTCTCGAACACCTATACTTTACATCTTTGTTTACCGTGGTTCTACCCCCCCGCCCCCCACACACACACACCACCTCCTTTGTTGTTCTGGTTGTTGTCTTTGACGCAGAGCTGCGCTGACATTTCCCTCAGTCCCCCCGTCGCACATCAGCCACAAAGATAACCCTTAAAGCCTCGCTCTGCCACGGCGGAACATTAGAAAGTGACACCAGGCTTGTTTTCTTGTCTTCTCAGCCCGGCACTCTCAATCAGGCCGTCAAAGACGTCGAAGCTCTGGTGAACAAGGAGGAAGACGGCAGCATTCACGGCACCTGGCTGATGGCAGAGTGAGTTCATGAGATTGTGTGTGTGTGTGTGTGTGTGTGTGTGTGTGTCTGTGTCCTGTCAGCATGTGGGGAATGTGATGTAACTTGTGATGTGATTGCAGATGAATAGAGACCTGATCATCCTGAGTCTCTAAAAACTGAAGAATACATTTACTTTAATGTGCTTTTTACTGCGACACAAAGTGTCCATGAATAAATGCTACAATCAATCCTTCAAAGGATCTGATTTATGAATGGGTGGAATTATGTATATTTCATGCTCGCCTGACCTTTTACTGTTTTTAAATGATTGCAATTATAATGTGATGCTGTGAATAATTCAACGTGGTGTATTTCTGGATCAGGAGTGAATATTTAGCCGTTTTGGTACTACTTTAGTTTTCCGGTCAATAACCAAGGATGTCTACCATTAAGAAAGTCGTGAACTAGGGCTGGGAGATAAATCGATCTGATCAGTTAATCACATTTTTAGTTTATGAAGATTCTTTTTTTTTTTCCCACACCTTTGCACTATTTTGGTTTCACTGATTTTTAGTACGCCCAGGGCCGCCATCTTGTTTTTAACACATTATGTTTAACGTTGGATCCAGGTCAACGGGCAGAAAGTATGATCGAAATGAACGCTAAGTTTTTGAAAATATTTTCTGTCATTTGTAATTTCTCTTTAAGAGGATGAAGGGAGAGTGAAAAAAAATCAATTTAAAATTGAAGATTTTATTTTTAAGCCAGATCATCACAGATGGTACAGATGGTATAAGTAGTTGGCATGCCTGGTACTGATATGTTAAAAAAAAAAAAATCAAATAAATTCAAGCAAAATCTTCCACTGAAAAATTGAGAAAATCTTAAAAGATATTTTTGTGCTACATTTACTGCTCATGGCCTCTTATAATATAAAAACCAATATAAAATGTATACTATCTCTAAGTTTTGGCAGTGAGATTATGTGTGAGATGTATTTCTAAACATAATTTACAACATTTTGTCCAAGTTCAGGTTGAAAGCCTTAACAGGTAGGTATACTGAAAATTAAAAAAAGGAATTAAAAAGTGCACAATATGTTTAATGTCAAAAAAATGAACACAAACAAATAAACAGAGAAACTTGGAAGTCTGAATCCAATTAGGGTGAAAATCAGAAAAAGAATTTCTGCACTAGAGTTGTACAACCTGGATCTATTTAATCTCTGGTAACCGTTAAAAGACATCTAACATCGATAAATGCACTTAGTTCAGCTCAAATTCACAACATGTAGTCTTAAGTGTATAAAATAGTAAAAAAAACAAAAAACAAGAACACTTACAGCTATAATAGAATAGTTTATGTCTCTGTGTTAGAATGGCCCAGTCAAAGTCCAGACATGAATCTAATTGAGAATCTGTGTCGAGGGTTAAGATTACTGATCACAGACATTCTGACATGTTTTCCAAAGCATGATGGGAAAAGTTTAATCTCTACTTGTGAAAAGATGGTAGACAAATCCACATCGCCCTTTTGTTTGGTTCTTGTAAAATCTTACAGAAACCACGTCTCTTCTCTTTCACTTCGCCGTTATGCTCTGCTTTCTGTGGCCTACCTCATGAAATATGATTTGAAATTCAGTTCTGTAAAGTAAAAAAAAAAATTAAATAAAAACAGCTCGAGCGGTATGAATCCTTTTGTGAAATTTCTGTCTTGTCCAAGGAGTAAATATGCTCTTCCCTGATGTTTGTCCAAAAAATGGAGAAAAAACAAAACAAAGAAACTGCAGGTTGGTGCGTAGAAGTTTTTCTCCTCACTTCTCGGTCTCTTCTTCTCGACTCCTGCCTCACCGTTCTGTCCGCCCACACTCCGTTCCTGAATTTCCGCAACACCACAATCCACAATGCTCACACCTAGTCGAGGTTAAGTCATTTGATTATTACAGTCAAACCTCTTCACCCACACCTATCCCATGATGCCTCGGCTGTGCAGTGAACTGTCTTCTTTAGCCCCTGGCTGCCAGCTATAATCATGAGTGGTTCACTGGGAGAGGGCCACGGACGCTCGGCTCAGCGGGCCGTAAGAAAGAGAGCCACTCTGAGAGGAGCCATGCCACCATGAATTACCACGGCTCTAAGGAAATGTGTGTGCGTGTGTGTGGATGTTTAAGAGATGAAGATGGGGGGGGGGAAACAAAAAAAAAAAAGACTTTTTAGTAATTTTAATTACGCCAGGAGATTTTCTGGGCTCTGATAATGTGCTTCTGCTAAACTGACTGTACCTTCTTTTTTCTTTGTCAGTAAAATTTTCAGGGATTTTGAAAAGCCAGCATGCATATTGTATGATGTTTGCCAAGGGCACTTTTAGAAATTGTGAAAGTTTTACAGTACATAATTGAAGAGATTTGCAAAACATGTTTTTGTGTCTGAGAACTCAAAATAACCTCTTCATGATTTTTAAAATTTTTTCTCTCTCTGACGTCTGAACTGATGGACTAAAATTGCATTTTAACAAGCGATCAGTGACCAGTTTTGAATCTTTTTATGCTTTTTACAATCACGATGTTGTAGGGCTACCTTTCTTTCATGCATGATCTGAAAACATTGTCACATGGTTTAAACCAAGACATCTTGATCATACAGTGAGATTTTGGGTTTTAGGTTTTATTTACCAGGATTTTACATTATTCATAAATCTACTCTCCATCAGGTTGAATAAGTAAAGTACACTTCTGATTCCACATGCAAAAATACTGTTAAGATAAATAAACCAAACCATTAAAACATATATGTAGACATATCAAAAACAATTTTGTCACGGGTCAAGCTTCATAAAAATAGCACCAACTCCCCTGCCATGTCAGCCACTTCAAGCATTTGGCATATTGAAGTGAGTGACTCTTCATCAGTGCAGACAGAGAGTTTGCATGAGATCACATAACACTATTGAATCATTCCTACAACATTTGAGTAGCACTGATGTAAATGTCTAGTCAGTGGAGCATGTGTGTGAGTTGTGATTGATGTCAAAGAGTCTAACGGAAACATTCGGAGTTTAGTCTATAGTCCACTACCTCTTTAAATTCAGATACCTAGAATCACCTAGTTTGTGATGACTTTTGTGCAATCAGTCTATCACTGACCTCATCAGGTAAAGGATTTCTGTCTTAAATATATATTTTTTAATTTATAAAGAAAAGATTTGGGCAGTAAACCTGCTGTGGAACAAAACTGTTTGAATACTTTATTTACAGAAAATGCCAGTGACGGTAACAGTAGGCTTCGTTATGCAGTAAGACAAGAAAGACGTGAGCTGAAAGGCTAAACATTGGGTCACCTTTTATTTAAAGTATTCTTACAAAATGTAAAAGAGATTGAAAGGAGTATTGCAAACTTCATATTTTTCTGGTTGTATTCAAACATTTTGCGTACTTTTAAATAGTATTGGAAATGGAATTAGTACATTATTAAATCACTGGTTGAGAAAGTGTCATTATTAACCTGGAGAGTCCTGCAATTCTTACATTTATTTTCAAAATTGCCACAAACTAAACACTAAATCCCCCTAACTAGTTAGAAATCTCTTACTACTTACTTTGACTTGTTTTTGAAGTTTGTATATTAACAAATATTATGTTAGAAACAACATTTTTAATTTGAAAAATCATTTTTTGTTTATGAAATATTACAGAAAGTAATAATTTTTAATTGATATCACCCAGGAGGTTGTCTATATGAAGACATGAGAATGGAAGTTTTTCAGTTCTATTTAAGTGATTCTTAAATTTGTAAATCTACTCATTCAAAAAATAAATAATTTTTTTGGTAGATGGTACAAACTTTTATTTTTGCCAAAAAAATCATTCATTAACGACACATTTTTGAGACAACTCTAAATTGACAGAGTTATAGTTCAGTTTCAAGTTTTCAATTAAGTCAGTAAGTATTTTAATTTTTTACAGTTGATGTAGATGCTGAGTTTGAGTCAGAATCACTTTGAAAATGAACTGAAGTGGTAAATAGAAACTTTCTGAGCCAAAAGCTTCAAACATCCGTTTGACTCTTTTTCATTGTCTTTGATTTTATAAGCTATTATTCTAAAAAAAAAAAAAAAAAAGCAGATCTCTGTTATTTATTTTTCAGCTTTAGCTGCTAAGAATCAAGATTAATGTAAAACTAAAACTGAAAAGAAGCTCAAGGAGATTTCATGTGCAGTCAGACTTTCACTGAATTGTAAGGTTGGCAATGCTCTGATAAAATTCAGATTTTGGCGACAGCCACAATGTTGAGAACTATTGTGACATCCCATCACGATAACAGATTTTGTTGGACGATAAATTGTCCCAGTAATTATTGCGATAAACGATAATGTTGTTGTTTTGAGACAAATTTTAAGGATTATACTGATGATGAAATAATAATGCTAGTTTGCCCTCTCAAAGACCGATGAAGTTTAATTTTGTAAAGAAAACTGGAAAATATAAATATCAAAAATAAAACACAAGCAAAAACAAATAAAATGGAAATAAAAACCACAAAAAACCATAAGTAAAATCAATCACAATCATTCTGCAAAGTTTATTGAGATTTTTTTTACTTTATAATGTCATTAATTGATTAAGTGACAGGTTTAGTGACATATTGGTATCATGAGCTCTTGCTTTATCCCCAGTAGCCTCCAAACTGCTACGACTTTCTCTACAGGAAGCCTAAAGTTTGCCCTACACGTCTTGACCTTTCCTTCGTACTGATGATGTCTCACTGTGTGGCTGCTTCAGGGTTGATCACTGGAACAACGAGAAGGAGCGCCTCGTTCTCATCACCGACAACACGCTTCTGATCTTCAAGTACGACTTCGTCCTGCTCTGCTGCGAGCAGATCCAGAAGATCCAGCTCAACTACATAGACCGCATCGCTCACGGTTCCTTCACCTTCCCAAAGCGCTCGCTGCTCAAGTAAGTCCCTCCACTTCTCCAGCTGCATAATTCATGCATACAGTGCTGTGAAAAGGTTTTTTTATGCCCTACATGCTTTTCTTGTTGCACTGACACCTTATAAGATGTTTCAAATCTTATAGTTTTAGTATCAAAGAGTAAATGGACAAATCTGTTTTTCTTTACTAAGGGGGGGAAAGATATCCAAAGCAACTTGGCCCTGTGTGCAAAAGACATTTCCCTGCCTGGTTCTGCTGCTCTTGGTAGTGGCAGCTTCAGTATAGAGCAGTGGTCCCCAACCCTGGTCCTCAGGGACCGCTGTCCTGCACGTTTTTGATGAGTAAGGACTCCAGCACAGCTGATTTATATGATTGTATTACCTCCTTTGCATTCCAGCAATTGCTATAGAAGTCGATTAATCACCTATTCACTTAACCCAGGTGTGCAGCAGCGGGGAAACACTTAAAACATGCAGGACAGTGGCCCTGAGGACCAGGGTTGGGGACCACTGGTATAGAGGTTACAGTAACTGGAAATGAATCTTTTAAATTGCTCTTCTCTGTGACATTGCTTCCATTCAGACCGGCCTGTTGCAATACAGCAATTAATGACATAATTAATGAAAACTAGCTCAATAATTTCGATTTTCATGATTTTTCATTTTTCCCTCTTTCTACCAAAAACTGGATGACAAACATCTTCAGTTTTGGTCTCAACTATCCCCCCCTTTTTTAAGGACAGTTTTGTTCACAGAGACTTGATAACACATTTTATTTGTTTCTGTTTTGTTTATTTATTTTGGATATTTAAAGTGTCTTTCAATTCCAATGTTAAATGTTTATTAGAATTTAAATTAATCAACAAGCATTTATTATTTTTTTGTCTAAATGTGAGATGGATCTTTGTTCATTTTGGTCAGCAGTGATCTTCAGCGTTAAGCTCTCCTGCAGATGTACTTTTTTATGTGATTTTGACCAACCTTGGAATATTGATCTGCTGTTAGAAGTCAAGTCCAGGTTGCTGGTTGACGTTGCTACTTAAAATTCCCTCTTTTCAGGGAGTTAGTTGGCAATTTAGAAGTCTTAAAAACCCTCAGCGTGGAGGATTACAAATATTAACCCTAATTATTATGAGCTCTGCGCTCTAATTAGTTTCACAAAAGCTAAAATTCCCTGTGAGAAAATGTCCTTGTTCCTCGTGATTAACCGGTATTCTTTGCAGCAAAAGCATGCTTGCTCAATTTTTTTTGACCTACTTATTCCAGTTTTTCGCTTTTAATATATTTCTTTAATCTTGTATCAGACAGAGTCCATTTAAAATAAATATCTAAGGATGTAATGAAAAGTGTAACACGGTGCAGGGAGCTCGCAGGGACAACGGGGAACGGGAACTCGCTTCGCGGGAGGATGAAAAAAGGGCGAGTTGTGCCTTTTTCTCGCTGTCATTCGGAGCTGTCACTTAGCTGATTAGTGGCAAAATTAATGTCCTCCTTTCATGTAAACCTTTTAAAGACGGGCCCGGGGGACACCGAACCAACTAAAACTAATTTGATGAATAAAACGTAATGTGGCGCGACGAGCTTAGAGAGTGCGGCCTTTTATTGGAGGGTTTATCTCGGCACGTTGCGCTGAATTATACATAAAACGCCTGTGAAAGCCAACCGGGAGTCCGGCTGTAAAGACACAGTTTTCAAATAGCAAAGACTTGAGCCTCAAACACTCCCTCTGTCTGTCTGTTTTCTCTTTCAGCTCCTTTTCCTTCTCAGATTTTTTTCCTCTGTCCCACAGGAACTGTGTCCCTTTTTGTCTTGGTTGTGGATCTGCAATCGTGTTCATGTATATATGAAAAGCAAAGTCTTGCTGCTGCTTGAACCTTCCACAGAACTTTCTGTTTCATGAGAACAGATGTTAGGCGGGGAAATGAAAGGTCAGCTCAGGAAATAATATATTACGGTGGATACATCATGCCTTTAAATCCGTCCTTTACACGTGTAAATCATTTCCTTATGGTGTATATAAAGTAGAATGCTTTGGTCTGAATTTCTCATCACTGTAGCTCTACAAACCCCTAGTTTACCCCTGAACTGAAACGCTTTTTCGGGGGACTCGTTTTGCTGCACTACATTTTTTTTTTTTTTATGTGAATGAGACATTTCATGCGTTCCTCTCCACCCCGTTAGACCTTTTTTTTGTTTAGTTTGAAAGCAAAGACACGAATATTTAGCGGCAGAGAAACTTTTTATTCCAAAGTTTATTAGAGATGTCAACAGCAGAAAACTTGTCCATCTGACCTTACATGTAGGAGCCAGAGTCTGACCCAGAGCAGGAGAACGAAGACGACCGACCTGCAGAACCACGCATTAACCTCAGTGGGGTTAATACTGTATTGACACCCTCACCATCCATAACAAAGCTTTGCTGTGTCTCTTGCTTCCATAGAGAGAAGGAAGTGACCCTCAGTCAGATGAAGACTTTCTGAAAATCCCTCTCGATGTGGTGCAGGTTGCTGAAGCTCTGCAAACATGGGGGATTTTCCCCTCCGATGTGGGCACATTCCTGAGAAAAATCAAATTTGACCAGACACTTCAAAGAGGCTCTGATGCCGGTGGGGGGTGTTGTAAGGAATGCTGTGGGTTAATACACGCTACAACCACTTGTTTATCTGCGACTACGGCATAACTGAACTTGGACCAAAAAAAATCGCTGCGAGGAAAAAATCGGCGGATTCACAAAACCGATCAGCCGGAAGTCATGACCTTGTTTAGCAGTTCCGCTGCAGATGCGGTCACGTCATAGACAAGAAAATGTTAAGGCGAATAGAGAAAAACGAACAGCCTGAAAAATATAACCCAAAAAGAATATAAAGATATAAATGCAGCACTGGAAGAGAAGACACTTCCATGTTTTTGCACTCAAAATACACAAAAAGATATTTAAGGCCTTAAAATTGTAAATTTAGCAAATTTTGCAGGATATGTTCTCTTTAGCACTGCAATAAATGGAGTAGGAATAAAATTGTAATGCATCTTTAATGTCTTGTTTATTTGGTTCTGACATTATAATGTGAGTCTTTGGTAGAGAAATGTGGTAAATAACATTACTTGGACTGATCTGCTGAAGGCCTCTGGGTCATGCAGGTGCCATCATTGTTGGTCCTGAATGGAGCTTTTGATAGTTAAGGAAACTACCCAGCTCCTGTCACACTGTTCCTCTTTTCATTTTGATACGGTCAGGCTTGTCGGGGTTTTGTGGAGCTGTTATCAGTAGGCAGCATCAGCTTGCAAATGTGCCATGCATTCACACACCTTGAACTCCCCCACATCGTGGCAAGCACAGTCCTCACTTTATTTTATTGAGATTTTATGTGATAAACCATCAAAAGTAGTGCATGCAACTGAGGCCCAGAATTATTCATAATATTCAAAATATTTAGACTTTGAGTGATTTCTCTTTAATGCTGTTTAAAAAGAAATGCTATTTCTTATTTGTGATAAGAAATAAGACAGACGTATTTTATTTGACAAAAAAATTGCACCTTATGATTGCTGAGAAGCTTTTTGCATATTTCAATGCATGACTCCTCTTTGGTGATGAGCTCTAAGTCTTCTAAGGGTTGGAACACCTCCATCACCCTAATCCTTCACTTCCTCCACAGATTTTTATTTATTGCATTGACACCATTACTCCACTGTTCTTCCTGTGTCTTCTACGTGACTTTTGAACCTCAAAATGAACTTCAACAATCCTTTCCACTTTTCTGTGTCAAATTTGTAATTTGTCATCAACGGATTCTTTCATTGGACCTGTGGATCTCGTCAGATCCATTAAAGTAACCCGGGTCCTCTTGGTCACATTTGTGATGATGCTTTACATTCATGGCCTGTCGCTTTCACACCAGTAGTTTAAATGGTCTGAGTGGGAGTCATGCAGGTGAGAAACCGTTTTCAAGTATTGCTAGTAGAAGAAGTTTCAGTAAAAAAGCTCTTTTAACCATTTACAGGCAATAAGCAATAAATCAATTAATCGCTTAATAAATGAAAATGAACTCAATAGTTTTCATTTGGATGATTTGTATTTTTTCCTCTTTTTTTTCTACCAAAAACTGGGTGAGAAAAGTCTTCATTCAGCCTGGTCCTTTGGTCTCAACCAGACAATTTTGTATACAAAATTAACTTCATAATTCATTTCATTATGAAGTTACTTATTAGTTATTTCTGTTTTGTTTATTTTCGATATTTAAAATGTCTTTAATTTAAAGTATCTTTGAGAGAGTGAGCTTTCACTGTTATGCCATTACCATTATCTTACTGGAAAATGGTTTCTAAGCAACAACATTACTGTTTAACGCAATAACTTCCAAGGTAATTTCTCATCCAGCAAAAGTTATTGTGACAGGCCTAAACATTCGTACTGTTTTAGCTTGGGAGCTTGTTCTATAATCCAACTCTGCTAAAATATCATCCAATATAAATAAAAAGCACACTTCAGATTTCTATTTGTAATGTATTTTTCCCTGCGCTTCATAATCATGTGCTACGTTGTGTCGGTCTATTGCATCAAATCTTTGGGAAACACTCAGGTTTGTGGTTGTGATGTGGCAAAATATAATAAAAACAAAAACTTAAAGGGGGTCTAAATGCTTTTGCTCGGCCCTGCAGGCGATCTTTTATGAGTGTTGATAGATGACATCTAAACGGCTTCGAGATGCTGTAAATCCGTTTCGCTCGTCTCATCATTCACTCCCACACCGTTTCCATATTAGACTTTTATAAACGAGAGCCCAGAGGCATCATTGAGCTCCTCCACCTGCCGGGTTATTCATTCACACACGTCGCTTTCTCAGGGCAACGCCAAACGCCAGGGAGGTTTTTGTAGTCGCACTCGTGTCATCATCGTCAAGGCGTGCTGCTGACGGTTGTCGTCTGACCACATGATGTCAGTGTGCACCCTCGGTAGAGCGGGTTAATGCAGCAGCGCCACATCTCTTCATCACATCCCCACAGCTGCTTGCTGTCTGGATCTAATAGCATCCTGCATCTGTTGCTGCTGCAGAGTGTGTCCTCTGCGCTCTGTGATACGGACATTCACAGATCTGGCAGAGTCGAATTGTTCTCTGATCACGATTTGGTGCAAACTGTTACCTCTGTTCATTGATCGCAATTTCTCCCTTAGATATTTTTGTCTTTTTTTTTATTTTTTATTTTTTTGAATGTCAGAGCTCAATTATTTAAAAAGAAATCATAATCCTACAATTTATTTATCTGTTTTTAAATATCTGCCTAAAATTTCTGGAGTGTTTTTTCTTTAACGGAAGCACTTGAATAAATCTAAAGTAGTTTTTGAAGTGACTGACCTCCATTATCTCCGGATTTCACCCTTCCGACATTTTTTTGCAACATTCTCTCCAAGTGCTCAAATTAACAAAACGGACCCAGTATTCAGGATCTGTTTAGAGATGTTTTGAGAGACTTCTTTCCAAACCGTCTAGACAAACTAATTATGTAGAATCATCTGCTTTTTTTTCTTCTTTTTCTTCATTTTTATTTCTGACTCAAACAGCTGGGTGTGGAGCAGCGATTGCTACAGCAGAAGCCATAAGAAATGGGTAGACTGTGCCGTTTTCAGTAGTTGAACTCTCCCTTTGACCACACCTTTTCACACCGCAGCAGCTTATTTATTCAAACAGCAGAGGGCAGTGAGTCGGTGCACACTTTATTATAAGGACATGCAGAGAAGTTTGAGAGACCCAGCTGTGTGCAATAGTGTTTTTTCAGTTTGAGATTACATTTTGTCATGACGCAGAAGATAAACTCTCTAACAGGTATGCGACGTTCAGCCACATAAACAGGAAATGAGGTAGTCATTACTTTTATTAAGTTACCTTGAACTTTGCAGACCCTGCACTGCAAAATCACTAAATCTTACCAAGTATTTTTGTCCGGTTTCTAGTGCAAATATCTTGATACACTTGAAATGAGACAAAACCAACTTACAAGAACCTTTACACCAAGATGTATGAGCTTGTTTTAAGTCAATAATTGCTTAATATTGATAATAAAAAAAAGTACAGCTTCCACTGGCAGATTCTTTAACGAGACTTTTTTTCCATGTTATAAGTTAAATAATCTGTCAGCGGTACTTGCGCTTTTTATTAGTATTCAAGAATTATTGACTTAAAACAAGCTCCTATATCTTGCTGGAAAGGTCCTTGCAAGTTAGTTTTATTTATTTATTTCCAAAACTTTATTTATCTTAGTCTTGTAAGTTTTATTTGCACTAGAAACTAGACAAAAATACTTTGTAAGATTTAGTGTTTTTGCCGTGTGGTGTTGCACAAGAAACCTGCAGAGAGAAGAAAATCATTGCATAGCCTTGAGAATGCACTCATCCACCAGTGTTGATAAAATTCATATATTCACCTACATTTTGGTTAGAGAAGTTTGAATTTTCTCTAGTTCAGGCCATGATTATATAAACGGGCTTAAATACATTCACTAAAATCATTCAATAAGTCCTGATGAATGTTGTTTAGGGTCTTGTAAGAACAACGAAAAGGTTTATTCATCTCTTGTTTGTGTTTATGATTGTAGCTGGTAGTTTCTCCTAGCTAGCAGAAAAATGATTTTGCACACAATCCTCTGAACAGTGGGAAAGTTTGAAGAACTTGGTGGACATTGAAAAGCTTTATACAACTTAAAGGGGCAGTTTTATGTAAAATTGCCATTTTTAAGCTTGATATCATCTTATAATGTTAATCCCTCATCAAAAACATAACTGGAGTTTTGCTTTGATTCTTTCATGCATGTTTCAGAAATCCTTTACTCTCTCATAGCAACCATTCAGCTGTGCAAAGCAGCTGGGTGGACTTAGCTCCGCCTTCAAGGAGCAACTCTGCCTTCGATTTTTTTAATAACAACTAAATGTAGCATGGTTACCTGATTGTGTTGTAAAATGGCACCATATGCCTGGAAAACGCATCATGCTGCCCATTTAAAGTCCTCTGGAGCCATTTCTAAACAACTTTGATTTATTGTCACAATAAATTCCAGCTAAAGATGTTTTTCACTAGTCAATGAAAGTATCATTCACTAATGATACTACTAGTCAATGATACTAGTGAAAGTGTCGTTCACTAGTAATCTCTGTATGTCTGTATGTCAGTCAGACCAAACATATATTGAACTATTTGCCCACAATGATGAGCAGGTTGTTCAGTAAAATCAAAACAAAGCTTACAAACTCTGGAATTTTATTTATTTATTGATTTCATATATTGTGATGATGCTTCCTGGTTTCAATATGATGCCAAACCGGATTGCGTTCAAAGATTGCGCGTGTTTTTTTCTCCAGGCCTGACAAACGCGGACAGACCTCTGATACACGATGCAGATTATAGGCAGAAGTTGCAAAACTTTTAAATTGGCACAAGAATAAATGCAACAGACTTTAAAAAAATGTATAATGATGGGTCTCACGAGTAAGGAAGTATTTTGATTTGGGAGACCAGAGATGATGATGATGATGATGATTATGAAGGAGCTTGCAGAGAGCAATTAAATCCCAAAGGTTACCCGTCCCAAACAACCAGATCAGTCTGTCGAAACTAACATGGGCACAAAAACAGGCTCCACATCTGCAAAACTAGAAGAATCACAAAAAAGTTGCTTTAGCTGGTCATGTTCCACCTACGCAGCAGTCACAGCACAAATAGACCCTATAAAAGAAGATAAACTAAATTGGAAAACCAACCCATCGCTGTAGGCTTCCTGAAGTTTCTGCTGTGTTTAACTCTTTCCTCTTCGTTTCCTATTAATGTCAAATCAAGCTTGAATTTTTCAAAGGTTTGGTTTGACTGAGCTGAAGAATGCGGAAAGTGGATGCACACTTCTTCTTGTGTAGGTTCCAGGGAAAGGCATGAGCTGATGTATGTAAGGGTTTATGCGCGTACACGTTGCTTATAAGTGCAACTTCAACGCTGCAGCGATATGAGACGGTATCATGACGCCCTGCTGGGTGTGCTGGCTGAGCTGGTTCCAGTAACCAGAGTTTTTTTTTAATTATTCCTTTTTTCTCCATTTTTTTTTTTTTTTTTTGTTTTTACAATGAAACCAAAAGATGTTGGCGTTCATCTTGATGACCTCATCTTTTCATTGGATTGGGTTACCGATAAAAATCAGCCTTAAGAGGAGACGTACATTTAAAGTAACTCTGGAGGTGGTGCTGACAAATTAATGTTTTCCAAAGAATCTGAAACCCTTCAGACAGCCCCGGCTAAACTCCACCCTGTTGTTCTTATATCATAAGACATGCAAGATAAAGCCAGATCTCTATTTTGATTGACTACTACTTTCTTTTTTCTTTACATTTGGCTCATGTCCCATCTAAGACGGGAAGCTGATGACCATGTTGATCAAGATATTTAGGTGTTAAAATCAGTCTGTTTGCGTACAGAGACATTGGTGAGGACAAAGAAGAACATAACAACAGAGAAATGGTGGATTGTTGTGGAGATATTTAGGGCAGCAGGGAATTTCCATGGGAAGGAATGTTGGAGCTGATAAGCAACATAATATGCAGGAGAACAACTTTTCTATTGCATAAACAAACTAGTCTAAAACATCCTTTAACAGTTTACTGCATAACAGAGAACAGAAATGAAGTAGATATTTGTAATGTTTATTGCCCAACATTAAAGTGCCATACAGAGCACAAGCCTAGCTTCTGAGAAATGAAGAAAAAAAGCAATGTCCCCATCAGAATTTCATTTTTCTCAATACAGAGTCGTTTAGAGTTAAGATTTGCAGATACTTTGTAGCAATCCAATACTTGGTGCCATCATCTAGAATAGTCAGGGGTGAAAGTAAGGGGTACGGTCGGGTACTGCGTACCCCTAAAAGATTCAGTGGGGGTACGCAGTACCTGCAAGAGAGGGGAGTGGCTGTCTGCTGTAAAAAATCACTGTGCAGCTGTGAGTGCAACCACTAATCAGGTGTGACTGATTAGTTTTTCAAGAACAATCTAAAACACAACTTAATCAGTTAATAAATAACTTTTCTCCCCATGTCATATTGTTTCTGAACTCTTAGTGCTTTGCTAGAGAGCAGGGGTGTAACACGTGGATCGTGGAAGATTTTGAGTTGATCTCAGCATTAGGTGACAAACTGAACGCCGCCAGGAGGCTGAGATCAGCACGTCCTCCTCTGATTGGCTTAAAATGTTCGTAACTTTATTAAAGAACAGCAGAAAAAAATCAACAAAACGTGCTCAAATTAATGACCCAACAACAATAATAATCTCAGTAATTATTGTTTCAACAAGGTGTGGCGCAATTCTGTGCGTTTCGGTTCCATTACCAAAATAACGAGCAGAGCAGGAGTTTAAAATGAACTAATCAACCACCGCTGGTCATGAGAGGCTCATTAATAATCGTAAAATAAATATCAAGCCTGAAAACCTGATATCGTAATGGACTGAATATTATGTTTTTAAAGTAATCTCTGGTCGGCTTGTGGAGCGCAGGGGGTTGCCATGGCAACGAGTGTGCTTAAATGACAGAGAGAGACGGAGAATAAATAGCTAAGAGTGGTTTAGAGTTGATCACCTGTTCAGGTTGTTTTACCTTTGTTTAGCTTTGCTGTGGCTCATCAGAGCCGCTGTAGTTTCTGAACGTTCAATAAACGACAAACTTGGACTAATTATCTCGTTCTTTGTGAGTTTAAGTCATTTACAACAAACATCAAACACGGTAAATATGTTTCATTACGTATTTAACAAACAAATGGCTTCCACCATGATAATTATGTGAAATTAAATTGTCTAATATAAAAAAAATACTTTGGTGCTGTCGGGCTCAGAGTCTGAGAGGCTTTTCCTTTATCAAACAAGTTTGGGTTTTTATGCCTCTTTAGTGGAAATATTGATGTTGATGAGACTTTCTCCAAAATGATAATAACCTTTTTCAACCTTTATAGCTTCACTGTTGAAAATGAGAAGCTAACATTCACAAATAACATTGAAATAAAATCCAGTCCAACATCTGGTTTGAGGTGATTCCTCTGGAACCTGTTGGAGGAAAAATATCCCAACTTCAGAAGATGAGCTTTAACTTAACTGAGCTCTGTGGTTCCTCCTATCAGTATGAGAGTCAGGGTGAAGAGGCACCATGTTAGGAAGATGAAGTGGAAGCTGCAGGATCTTCAGAACAAACAGGTCATGATGCTGGGAAACTGATTACCCCTCTGTCTGGACACAGGATCACTATAACCAGTTTAAAAGCTAAAATGAATGGTTATATGCCACACATGGAAAACTGGGATGCACTCCATGCCATGATGTTCAGAATTTAGGTCTCATGGCAGAAACTCCAAAGCACACAAAGAAGGAATATATATATATATATATATATATATATATATATATATATATATATATATATATATATATATAAATAATTTTTTTTTTTTTTTTTTTTTTTTCATAGTACCCCCAAGAATTTAAAACTACTTTTATCCCTGAGAATAGTCAAGTAACTATGTCACCTTCAGTTGTTATAATAAAGTTTATATCAAATATAACTTAAAAGAAATTTTGCTTTGTAATTTAGTATCTTGAAATTGGGTCTCTGTCTCTTTAAAAACTCCTGGTCTTTCTGAAGCTCTGGCTTCAGGAAGTCATCACAACATGGCTCCTCTATTGACCCTTCAACAACATTTTACCAGCATTTCACGGAGAAGCAGCTCCTATAACGAGCTCAGTAGATGTGCAGTTCCATCAGGTGTTTGCTAATTGCTGCTGGCTAGTCTGAAGGAGCTGAGTGGGTGAATAACAGATGGAGGGCTGTTCTGTGAGGCAGAAGCTCAGAGGAGGGGCAGTTGCCTTGAATTTTGGGAGATTGGCAATTGGTCAATACCCAAGAAATTGATCTTATCTACCAATCATATCGACCTCGGCAAAGGTCTGAAAATCAGCCACTGGTTCCCTTTGCTCTGCATTGAGAGTTTTGACTGACAGATCTGCCCACCAGGTCACGTGTGTGGTGAACAATAATTACCCCACTGTCTTTAACCAAAGTCAGGCTTTTTAAAGATTGTTGATCAGTCAGAAAACTGTGACTTTATCTTATCATTCTAATTATCTGTCCAGTGTCTTTACCCAGCGGTCATTGGACGAGAGTCGGGTTACTCTCTGGTCAGGTCACCACCAGCCCAACCTAGCGAAATTTAAACCCTTGCACTTTCTTTTAATGTTTTTTTAAAGACAAACACTTCATATTTCAATTTCCTTTTTTTGTTTTAATAAAGTTAATGAACATGGTTTTTATTTTGCCTTATGTTTTTAAGGATTAAATCCTTTTATCAAAACATGCACAGATCCAAAGAAAACCTTTGCACGATCTAAAAAGCACAGAAGGTGGATAAAATCTTCACACACGCTGCTCTCGTAACACACATGGTATCACATAATAACACACATCACTGTCCTCATGAGGCATGCTGCTGAAACTTCAGAGCTTGTGGACTCTGCTTTTTCCACTATGGGAATATTTGCCAACTGCCCTGCAGCTATAGCATTACAGTCTCTCTTTTTTTTTTTTTTCCCAGTAGCACGGTCACATGTTTTCGTAGGATGCACAAGAAGATATGTAATGAATAATGTAAATAGGCCTTACCCTTTCCTTTTGTTTTTCCAGGTCCCACCTTTCTTCTTATTCTTTTCAGCCTTTCACATCTCGGTGAGTGGATGGCTGACAAACCTGCAGGTGCTGTTGAGCAATCGGATCAGATTTGTTTGTGCGCTTTGAAACAACTTGGGACACTTGCCATGACAACTGGAACTTACTTGATATTTATCTTTTATGTTGACTTAAACGCCTGAAAGACCAGGAAGCAACTTTTCTTCCCTTGGATATAGAACTAGAATTCAATGTTTACTTTGCGTAAAAACAAGGGTTAGAACTAACTTTAATAGGAGAGGTCAATAGTGGGAGATTTCCTCCAGTTTGACCTCTTGACCCTTTTTTTTCTTCCATTGGGTGTTATTGAGGCGGTCTCTGAAACCTGCCTTTTTTTCTGATTTTGGTGACTGTATCCAGGCGAGGTGCAGTGAAAGTCCTAACCCCAGATCTGCTGCATAAATACAGGGGGGGAACTAGCAAAGCCTCTGGCTGAAAAGCCCAGCCCTGCTCTGCCTGTTTGGGCCGGTCCCTCTCTTGGTGATAGCTTACCTCTGGAATTCAGCAAAGCTTTTTTATATTCCCATTGATTGGACAGAAACAGCAGTACACGCCTACAAAAGGGGCAGTGTGTGCAAACTCCATCGTCCTCAGCCGCTTTTTGCTGAAATACAATCACTCTTTCAAGCAGAGATTTGCTTTTTGTGTTAGGTTTTTATCTTGTTTGGGGTTTTTGTCAGCCCTCCTTCCTATTCTCTCGGCACCGCATTTACTTTGGAGGGGAGAGCAGCGAAGGGGTGGGAGCGGGGGGGGGGAAGAGGGAGAGTCAAAGTGTTCGGCTGCAGCGGCGGTGTCATTCTGAGCGTACCTGTGTAAACAGGGTATGGTGATTGCATTATGATGCAGCCCCTCCCTGCCACCATGACATATCAACAGCTATTGTTTAGCCTCAGGTGTTTAATTCTGGTTGGCAGGAAGCGAGCTGTTGCACAAGGCATGTGGTAAGATTTGCACATCAGCATGACAGGTCATTAGCAAAATCAGAACAGCGTTGAGAAATCGCCTGCGTTCTGCTTTTATTTGTTTTTGCCAGCTCGTATGAAATCCAGCTGTTATTTCTGCTCAGCGTTTGTCACAAAGGCTCTGACCACAAACTAACGGTGGTTACAGTTGTTTATCATCTAGAAATAAATCACATCAAATATCATAACATTTTGATTAGTGACTGGATTTTGGAGAATGTTTGGTTAATGGCTCCTAATAAATGTGAAGTCCTAATAGCTCTCCTCATATTTTAGGTTTGTGGTGAATTAGATTTCTCTATTAGCAAAAAATAAAAAAACTTCAGATATATAGAACTGTGAAAAAATTTCTGCCCCCCTAAATTGTGATCAACAGTTTTGTTCCTTCACTGGTCAAATAAAAAATGAATGAGTCCTGTCTGATGATGTGAAGTAGGCTAAGAGATCTCAAATAGGAACAGATCATGCCCATTCACGAACAGATGAGAAACGGTTATTGTCGTTTATCCTTCTGGAAAGAGTTACAAAGCCATTTCTAAGGTTTTAAAACTCAGGTGAACCATTACCCACATGCCAAGAAAACATGGAACAGTGGTGAACCTTCCCGGACAACAAAAAATAGCTAAAACTTAGTTTCAAAACAAAATTTCAATACTTACAATTTTAATAATTTTGCCAAAAATATTATCTCTTTTGGTATCAAAACCCACCTCTTCTACTCTTCCACCCAAAGAGCTCTTTGTCACATCCAAGTTTGGGAATTGCAGTTGTGCAAATCTTTCTTCAAGAAGGATTCCTTTATAAAATAAGTTGACACCATAAGAAATTAAGAACTTTATAGTCTGTTTCTATGAGTGTTGTTTGGCAATAGCAGCGGCGGAAGTGAACGAAGCCGTTCAGTCCGAGTTGTTCTGCGCATCACAGCAATTAAAGTCTGAGCAAGAGGACTGTCCAAGACGGTTTATTGTTGCCGTTTGGCTCACCACTTCTTTCTTTGCAATGGGTGGATGTTCATTTACAGGGCACCCAATTTCTGGTCAATTTCATAGCGTAGCTTCCTGTGCAGCCATGTTGATCCATTATGTTAGGTGATGACCAAATGTTAGCAGTGGGGTAAAGTCAGATCCAATCGAGTCCACGCTGCCAATAAGGAATTGTTTCTCAATAGTGGAGTGTCCAGGCCCTCTGTATGAACAAGGACTGGTTTTTACCAGGCTAACTTTAAGATTGTTCAACAAACCATAATCAGACGATCTTAATATATTGAGATGCATATCAATAATTCAGCAATGACTGCATGTGCTGCTCTTTTTACAGATGGTTTAAGTTTCAGTGGCTGTTAAGTCTCCGATCAAAGACTGTATGTAGTTCCATCTAAAATCTTGATATCCTGCCTGTTTTTCACCGATCTACACTCCCCCTAACCCCCGTCACCACTCTGTACACTTGTTCTCACACGAGAGTGTTGGACCGTGACCCCGGGCCAGCAGTTCTCAATTCTTGGCTTGTGTCTGTGTTGAGCCAAGGATTTACCACTGGCTTGCTCAGTTTCACTGGGGATGCAAACCGTTTGAGATGATTTTACAGCTGATGGACATCATGGCTTCTATAATTACTGCAGCCCTAATCGGCAGTCTTAAAACGAGAGCCTTCCAGAGCTTATTTTAAAAAGAACGCTGCTGCAGCTCAGCTCTCCACCCTTGGATTGGTTTTCTCATTAGTGGATGTATCTTTTCATAAGTCAGTGTTGACACGTGTCTTCTTGAAGGGTTGAGGAGCGGGCGGCTCTATGTGCTGGCAGACTGAGACGTCTGGACATCAGGACAGTCTCAACCTCCAATTAATTATTTGGTTAGCAACAACTTTAATAATTTATTGGGGATAAATGATGCTGGAGCTCCAAGATAGTGTTCTTTTGTTGTTGTTGTTTTATAGCCAGTTTTGATCTAATTTGAAAAGGTTATCCTCTCATGATGGGAATTTGTTTTAAACAAAAGACTTGTTTTTGCTAGACTTCAAACAATATATTCAGTTCACAAGAAAGGGTGTTGATATGCAATGAAAACTTCATATGAATGAGTTTTTTTTATTTTACTTTTGTAGTATTCATGCTTGTCTTAATCTACGGTAGAGCATGACAGGAATAAGACGGGAACTTTAACATTATTAGCAACTAACATTCGCCAGTTCTTACCGTGATTAGAGATAATTTTAATGTCACTTTGTTACGTATTTTATCTTATGCTCCTTCTTTGCTTTTGTTACAGATGTCTATCAGCAGACTCTGTCAACAGGGTCTAGATTTCTTTTTAGCACGGGGCAGTTAGGGGCAAAAACTAGAAGAGCAGTAGACTAAAATGTCAAACCTCCTCATGCCTCTTTATTTATTTTTTTACATTTTTCAAACTTCCTGTGATTATTTCATCTTTGTCCTCATTTATTTCAAGTAGCATTGCTTTTACATTATGTAGGAGGCTGTTTGAACCTTTCTGTGACCCACCACAATTTGAGGCGTGGCCAAGAAAAACTTGCATTCATTTTAGGTCTTGCACGCTTAGATCCCCTGATCACGTTTGACGGGCATACAGTATGTAGAGATTTGCAGGGATCTTGAAGGCATGTAGGTCAGCACCCACATCATTTTGAAGATGAGATCTTTGAATGGTCGGGGTGTGTTTCCACTCCGGTCTTCTGAGGTTTTCATTAAGCTGAGAAAAGATATGACCCTGGGGCTTTTTCATTTGTATTGCAGTATTTACTTTAAAACTAACCGAAGAAAGAGGAGTAGAAGAATGACAAGGCCATGAGTGCACTTTAGCTTACCGCTAAGCCTGGCATACATAAGATTGTCTGCATTAAGTATTCACTCAGAAAACGGATCACTTACCTGGTGATGCATACGTGTGTGGGTGTGCAGGTATGATACGGTGACACAGGAATTACATTCTTGTATAATAGCTGCTTTGACTTTACATTGTAAGTTTATTCAAAGGATGCATTAAATTGCAACACATGCCAATACATTTCATTTTGCCCAGCTTGTAGCTTAACATGTTTGTAGGTCCATGTTAAGCAGAGGTGGCACAGCTTCCCACAACCCTGGTTTGAGTTAACTTCAGAGTAAAAATGTTTCTCTTTCTTTTAAATTGACCACTAGGGTTGGTACTGATGGCGCTTTCAGTCTACCATTAGAGAAGAAGCTTGTCTGATTTCAGATGCTCATGAATGGTGCTGTATTAAACCAATAAACCATACACATGGTCCAAACTTCCCACTAATTGTCACCACACCAAAGGACTCTCCTTTTCAGCAACATTTATTTTTTTTAAACCTGATGTTCTTTACTGACATTCATTTGGCACAAACCGTTGAAAGTAGTTACTCCAAGATTCTTATTCGCTTTGAAGTCCTCACTGAGAAACATGTTTTCTTGATGTTCAGCATTCCCCAGTCTGTCCCTCCACCTGCTCCATCGCGCCACTACTCATGCAGGACCTTGGGGTGTAGGAATGTGGGGCTGGGACAGTCTGCTGGTTTCCATCTTGGAATGAAGAGAACCGCCTCTCCTTGGTTTGGGTCTGTTTGCCTCTCTGGGGTATCGTTGCCTGGACCTGGGTGTGTAGAGGGCATCTAGGTGGTGCGAGTGTGTGTATGGCATAAATTCTTGTGTCTTTACGTTGGGTGTGAGTGTGTGTGTGAATGAGGATGGGAGCGTGTGATTGTGATGTGTGTTATGTCAGGTCTTGGGATGCGATTCTCCTTGATCATCTCAGACCTCCCACCATGTGTGTGTGATCTATTCCTCCCCCGGTCACACTCCCGGAGCCTCTGCCCACCGATGCATTGCCACCTCTCTCCAGGTGACCACCTTGCGGGGCCCGGGCCCCCTGGCTCTGCTGAGCCTCTCCTAAGGGTCGGTGTGTCCTTGACTCCCAGGCGTCTGGGTCCAAAGACGGTTCTGATACAGTCTTGGGCTGCGGTTGTCTCTAAAAACATCCTGTCTTCATTAGTTCAGTGTACTTCCCGTGATGTCTTTGTTATATATGTGTATGTTTTGTGTCGTTGTGCTTTCTCGGTTGTATTTTTTCTCTTTCTGCAGGTGTAGAAGCAGACTACTAGGCTGCTTTCTTGTATTCTCTGCATCCTTCTTTCTGTCCGCTATTCTTTTTGCCCCACCTCTTTTCCTTTCTTTTCTGTCTCAGTTGCATTTGATATAATCCCAAAGCAATTTCTAATAAAGCCTTAAATCTATGCAGTTGTATATCAAGTGGAAAAATATAGTAAAGCTGTAATGCTCCATTTGTGAAAGTAAATATGTCCTGACAACATCAGCCTTACTTTGAACCCACAACTTCTGCTGTGTTAAAATTTTATAGCTGACATAACATTTTTAATACAGTAAAAAAAGAGTTGCTTCTCTTTAGTTAGATCACAGTTAGATCCTTTTCTAAATTTGTGATGTATATTTTTTAAATACTGCGATACAATAAGACTGTGTTGTTTCTGGTTAAGCATGTCCTACTGTGGGAATCTCATTGTGATTTTCTTTAACTTTTCATCTCTAACTATAAGCCTCCACAGCAGTGAAAACTCGTATATCTTAGGCAGCCTTGTTCTTTTCACATAATTTCTCGTACAGAAAACAAAACGGAACAGAAAAAAAAAACAACCAAACATGTTTCCTTCGGATCATCTGGGTGTCTGTCGTAAGCCAGGGAGAGATTGACAGATTGCACATGGCTCCCAAAGCAAAACAAAAACAAGATGCGCATTCAGTGTCCCAAATCAGCTGTGACCGGAAGCTGAAAGGCTGGACCAAGTGTCACTAACGCTGACGAAAAAAACAAAACAAAAACGCTTGTGTGTGTGTTTTTTTTTTTTTTTTTTTCAGGAGAGACGGGGATGGGGTGCGCATCTACTGGGACCGGCTGAGGGAACCCTCGTTCACCTCCAGGTGGAACCCCTTTGCCAACGACTTCCCCTTCACCACGTTCACTCACCATCCTGTGAGGAACATCGACACCTTGGCTGCTCTGTGTGACGTAGGTGGACTGATGACGGTTTTATTTTTGTAATTATTAGTTTCTGCAGACGCTGTGAGAGAGACATGTTTGTTTTTTTTTTCAAATCACAGAACCCATGTACTGGTGCTTCAAGGAATTTAGCTTGTTACAACATTTCTGTTCTTAGAATAGAACAATGTTCTTCTGGAGTTCTCAGAATAATCCGCAGACGCCTTAGGATTTGTTCTATAAAGAAAACAGATATATTCCTATCAACCCATCGCTCCCAATTTAGTGATTTTCATAGTGAAATAGAAAACCCGACACATTAAGACTTCAGTTGCATTTTGCTTTCAGCTGCCTTCCTCCAACCCAGGTGTAGGTGTTGTTCTGACATCTCCATGTTTGATGGTGCGGTGGAGTGAGTCAGAACAGAGAAATGACTAACTGGAAAAGGAGCATCAAAGACGATTTATTTGGAACTGATCATTTTCAACTCTGAGAACTGAGACACACACACACCTGGATCCAGCAACGAGCTGCATGATCTAATCTCATGAGTTGGTGCTGAAGGCAAAATACATGAAAACTAATTTGAGTTTCAGAGATTTCAATTCTTTAACGGTTGTTTTCAAGACAAACTTTGACGAGAAATATTTGGTGTTTCCATCTGACTTGATCTCTTTACACCCCTAACTAGTCTTGTATTGAGCTACGTTTTTATTTTCACATATTTTTTTATGTTTAAAAATGTGACTGCATGCTCTGATGTTTACCACCGTAGCTGTTTATATGGGCAGGGAAATAATGAAAATCACATGACTGCTTCCTCCTAGTTACGGAATTTATAAACCTGCTCAATATTCACACTGAAAGCCCGTCCCAAATCATCATCATCATCATCATCATCATCATCATCATCATCATCATCATCATCATCATCATAATATTCCAGACACGCAAGAAGGTCCATAGTAAAAAGATAAAAAAAAGCAAAATAAGAAATAGGAAAAAAAAATAAACATGACACATATTCACTGAGTCACAAATAAATGACGCGGGCTTAGTTTTAAGACTACGGTGCATAAACAGTTTAAACAATTCCAATTATTTATTTATTTTTTTTTAAAGTCAGAATTTTGAAAAAAGAAGTGAGAATTTTTTTTTATTGTCAGTGACCCTGATCTGGTTCCATAGAGTTCAGAAGGCAGTGGCCCACATGTACAGATAATTTTCTTGCAATTTGTGAAAAGTTTTTCATGCTTTTCATTTGCGAGACATTTCCAGTGAAGGTGTCAGTCTGAGGATGTCCTTTACATATTTATCCATATCTCTGCCACTGATTGCCTACCATAACCAACAGAACATATAGCGCTCATGTAATCTCGTCATGTTTGAGTCCTTTGCTAAAACTGCTCCGTTTACATCCTGTGGTTTACCTTTCCTATCCAATTTTAAAACAAAGTCATCTCAAATTGGGCGACTTTGTTTTTTGGCCACTAATTCCTACATTTTTAGCCATTGTTCCCCCCACAAAAAAAGTCTGAACGTCACCTGGAACTGACAAATATTGGTTGGTAAAATGTTGCATATCGATCAACCTTACATCCTCCGCATGTGGAGATCAAACTGTGTATGTTACAGCAGGAAATGGTCATGTCGCCTTCCTGCCCCACTGAGGAGACGCAGCAGAACTTAACAGACCTCAGTACCTAGAACCATCCACTCTTTTGTCCTGATTCTGAGTCAGTCAGGATTCGTGATTCACCATCCGGTTTGTTAAATATTGCATCAAAGCTTCTTTGTTTTGTTTTTGTTTTTGTGCAGCTTTCTGTTCTCCAGCTGTTGGTTGTCCTCTTTTTGTCTTTTTGTTCAAAGGCATTGAGTCGTTTTTAAAACGAATGTAGAGTTTCACAATGAATGTAGCCGAGTTTAGATCTGATAAGACGGCGCGTCTTCACACCTTGAGGTGTGGAATTTAAAAGGGAAATTGCTGAACATTACTCAACCTCCTTTTTAAAAGGTGTCATCAGTGATGTTGCAATCAGGAATTTGATCCCATCTTTGGTTAAAAAAAAGGGGGAAAAAAAGTTTATTTAAACAGAAACTGATCCTCTACAGCAAGATGCTTTTGAAAACTGTAAATGAGGTGAGGCTGCTTCTAGAAACGATACAATAAACAGTTTAAGTCGGACTAAAACTAAAACTTTTTCTCCTTGAGGCTAAAGATCCTTTACCTCCACATGTCTGAACCTGATCATTAGTGTGTGCGCGCCGCTACAGTATGAGTTATAGACAGATTAAATAGTGTGCCAAACATCATGTTTGTTTTTACTTTCACCTTTGTTTATTTTATTTGAAAGAATCTCTTTTTTCCCCCCGTGAATCATAACCGTGCGCCAGCATTAACTAAAATCTGAGGATTTTATGTCAATTGGAGAGTTTTACATTAAATGCAGTGCCTTAGGTTAGTTGCCATATACAGGAACTCAAACATTTCTAGTGGTTGCCAAAGGGGGAACATCGTTAAAGCTGCAGTATGTAGCTTTTTTAAATGTTTTTCTTTTACATATTTGTTAAAGCTATCCCCATGCCTTGACAATTTGGTGTGAGACAGATTATATGTGGAAAAAAATCCAGCTCCTTCCTGAGCTACTATTTTCTATCTGAGGAAATAAAACCCAATTAGAGCCTGGAGGAGGGTCTTAGCGCTGTCAATCAACCTTGTTTACGTGGTGCTAAATATGCTGATGGTGGAGAAACGACTTACTGTAACAGGAAAACCGTTTGTCTGCCGACATTAGTGGCTATGCTAACTAGCCTGAACATTAACGACAGGCTCTGCTAGCTGCAGCCCAAACAGAGAGCAAGGGGCAAGATGGATGGTGATTGACAGCGCTAAGGTCCGCCTTCTGACTCTGATTGGTTGTTGAAGGTAAAGGAGCTGTTTTTTTTGGTTTTGTCGTAGTTTCAACAAATTCACATATATATGTATTATAAAAATAACATATGGCTCATTTTAATATGCCTGATGGTAAACTCTGTCTCTGCCACTGAGTGAAACAATCTCCAGTGAAAAGTTGTGATTCAACACTCTGACCTCATTTCCTCATGTCGTAGTATACAGGTGTGTTTTCTGGGAGGTCAACATAGTTACTGGGTGTAACTCAGCTCCTGTGTAGCACCAAGGTAAATATGCTGCTACTGCTGTGAGGAAAGGATTTAATTACCCCGCTGAGGCAGAAATTACAGTTATGCTTGGCAGCACTTTACGGTTAGGACATAGATGTATGTTGACATACAAGAGTCCCTCAAACAGTTTCCTAATAATGGATATAGAAACGTTGAACTGCACTGGTCCTCTAAGCAAGATAAACTAGAGTTTATCTTGTAAACTCTGTATTTTGTCTCAATTTTTTGAAATTATTTCATATTATTGCCCTAAATTAAAAAATGTTATTAATCAGAAATCCAGGGGATCTGCATCCCTGTGTGTGAGAACTGGTCGATCCTTAACATTGGAATATACTACTTTATTTTACTGATGTGCATCACTCATTTCCATCCATTACACTGGTCAACAGACAAAAAATTATCTGGGGTTTTTCAACTGTTTTAGTCATTTTGATGTGGTGGATCCAAAAGTCACATTGGTTTTGGTCAACCAGGTCAACTTTCTGAGCTATGGAGCAACATGAGCATCAAAATGCATGACCTGTTCTCTCATCTGGATCGATTTCCTGAGGATCAATGAGTGATGAGCAGGAGGAGAGACTCCATCAGGACAGAAAGGAGACGGAGGATTTTACACAATGAAGACGTGATGTTCAGTTTACATGTACTTTCACTTATCAGGGTTTATTATTCAATTTACAGAAATCCAAGTTTGTAACATTTAAATACACTCTGTTAGAAAACTTTTTTTTCTCCTAAAACCTTTATTGGGTGAGAAATATTAACAGAAATGAACTGACAATGTCACAAAAATTCAGTCAATTTAGTCAGATCATATTTCTCTAAGTCAAGTTTGAATAAAAACCTGGCCTGATTGAGAAAAATGGATGTCATTTTTCAATCCAGCAGCGAAAAATAGTCCAAAGTCAGTTGGAAAAACAAAGACAACTTCCAAAAAATATTTTTTGTAACCCAGTGTTTTATCTGTTGGGTTCAGTTATGTCTGGAAAACAAGAACTGAATAATGTACTGGGAAAAACTCTAAATCCCAGAATGCCCTGCCTTAACCTATTTTTATTCCCACTTCCAAGGAAGGAGCAGCTTCCCAGTGTGTTTGACATCATAGAAAACTTTTTGGCTTTTCTTGATAATCAAGTGGTGCAGAGCAGTGTGCAAGGGCCATGGTAGATAGAAAAAGGAGTATATTTTTGAAGAAAAAACTCATAAATTCTGAGATTAATTTTCTAGAAAAAAAACTCAGAAATTTCTGACTTTAAAAAATAAGAAATTCTGAGAAAAAAACTGAATTTCTGATGTTAATCTCAGAATTTTAGTTTTTGTCTGAGGGTTATTCTTTTTTTGTCTATCTACAGTGGCGCTAATACGCCATCGTAGATGATACCCCAATTTGGTCATTTTGATCTAAATTTAAAACGCTAATAAAGTTTTGGTATTTATTAGTTATTCATAGCCAGATCTATTGTTGCACTACATGTTTAGATATTTCTGCATGGATCAATACATGAATCTTCTTGTTTTGGCCCACCAGAACATTCACCACTTCATTGGATGCATTTAAAACGTTAAAAAAAAAGGATGAAAAATCTTAATCTGTGTTGATATTTCTGATCTTTCTTCAGATCCAGACTTTTTCCGAGAGGCTCAAGACTGCGGCTGAGAGAGCCCACGTCAGAAAGCCAATTCCTGGGAAAGCCAACGGAGTCCTGGTGCTGCAGCAGCCAATCCACATCGAGGCGTACGTGGGCGCCATGTCCTTCCTCGGAAACCAGAACAAACTGGGCTACTGCATGGCCCGAGGAAACCTCGGATTTTAAACTTGGTGTAACTTTTTCGATGTTTGGGATGTTTTCTCTGATTTTTTTTTTTTTTTTTTTTTTTAAATCTCAATAGTTAATGGAAACCTTCCAAAAGCAGGTCAAAGATTAGTTTTTGTTTGCTTCTACTGAATGTTGGGTCGCCACCGCTCTTGATCCACTGCCGTGTGATTCTCAGAAATATTCCCGGTTTCAGAGCGGTTCTCCTCTCTGGCTGACGGATCCGCTGCCGCTTTAAAGCAGATTTCCCCCGCTCCCTTTGCTCCCCAGCGACATGGTAATTCAACTCTTTCGCAACGAGACTCTTTTCTTCCTCCCCCGGTATTTCTGTTAGGAGCTCATTCCCCATGCCATTCCGCCCCTTAGAGATTCACTGGAGCATAGGGGCTCATTTGTCAGCTTAGTTTTTTATCATTCTCTGTGTATTTTTGCAGTGCTTACAGTTGAGGAATTTCCCTTAGTATTGTGAGTTTGCAGCTTGGTGCCCATGTTTTTTTTTTTTTTATGCCTTTGTTTTTTTCCTCATAAGAATCGGTTTTCCTCTTTTGGGTTCTTCACAGAAAACGGCATCATGCTGCCTCTTTTTTTTATTAAACATTTTATTTCCTGGGTTACAGCTGGTTTATCTTAACATTCCAGCCTACGTTTGTTGATTTCTACAGTAGAAGAGCTGATTAAGTCTTTACAAGGCAACCAAATAATTCAGAGCGGTGTTTATGAAGTATTTAGTGAAAACAAAATGATATCTGATCTGATTAATATTTTTCTTTGTTTTACACACATGTGTTTGATGGTTATACTCTAATGACAAAATGCACTTGGGAGTACAGTGATGAAGCTGTGATTGGGAATGTATCTGAATAAATTATTTTACAACAACATGCTGTGTATTATTTTCATTGTTCTCTGATCTTAATGCAGAATAGTCATAATCATTTGCTTGTTTCGTGGTGAAAAACACACACCGCCTCCTCCTGTTCTGTTCAGTAGAGTGTTTCAGACTCATGTCCTCCATGCCACGCCGCATTGATGCAGTAACATGCAGAAGGAGCCCCAACCGGGTTCTGAGTCTGCAAATATTGAACATACTTTTCTGAAGCCTGACAAATTCTATTTAGAAAAATATATATATATTTTTAGTCCATTTTGTGTAAGATTTAACAGTTTCTGAGACGCTTCATTATCTGTCATATTTCATTTCTTTTTGGAATCAAAGTATAAATTGAATTTTTATCAAATCTGTTACAAGATATAAAAGGTTGAAGTAATTCAGTTTGTGATGAATCTGCTGTGTATGAAATGAGTTTCACTTTAATTTATTTGA
Source organism: Poecilia mexicana (assembly GCF_051168715.1). Classification (NCBI taxonomy): domain Eukaryota; kingdom Metazoa; phylum Chordata; class Actinopteri; order Cyprinodontiformes; family Poeciliidae; genus Poecilia; species Poecilia mexicana. The sequence goes on from NW_028263373.1 coordinate 27,473,100, forward strand.
CAGGCAACATGAACAGCAATAACCGAAAACTATGAGAAGATGCTTTGTGCCTGACTTTAGTCCAATACTCATCTTCAGTGCCTCAGATACACATCTTCAAAAACTCAATCATACAACTCTGCAGTTCATGCTATTTACAGTGTTACTACACACATATGCAATCTAGTTTAACTTTACATTCTCATTTTTGAAGATGTACCTGTCATTTGTCGCTTTATCATTAATCGTCGTGCATTTCTTGTCATGAGACTATTTTGATTCATTGTTGTGATAAATTCCAACTAATTATGTCTGTAACCTCTAAAACTGTCCGCATTGTCGGGATTGTTATTTTTCCTATTCTTCTCCATTGTTAGTTCAGTAAAAGTGTATCAATACATTTGAAAATAAGATTAAATGCACTTACTGTCTGCATTTTAGTGATGCAAATCACTCTTTTTATGACTGGTGTCCTAAAGAAGCGTATAATGTCGTCTGCTTTATTTTGTGTTTGTGGAGCTATAAGTGCTGTGTCACTCAGTCACAGCTCTACAGGCGCCTAAAAAAGAAATAAATAGTTCTTATCACTTATCATCACAATAGCAGCACAAAATACTTTTAAGGCCATATCACCCAACCTTACCTGTCTATACATTAAAAACAACCTGCAGAAAATCTACTTTCATATTAACAGGTACAGCATCAGCTACATAGTCAGCACGGAGAGTACAATTGAACCTGTATGTACAGCCAGTGTATATACTAGCTGTATATAAAAATGTGAAATCCTTCACTTCACATTTTGCGTGCCTCCTGATTCGAGGTTTGTGGATGTTTTGCAGTCTTGTTGATCTCCTCAGCAGTCCTCACCACTCTGCCGTGCCGCAAGGATGCAGCTCATCATGAATTCACCACTGCGTAGCGATGATCTGCAGCATACATACACAATGATGTTTGAAAGATTCAAAAGCCGTAGCTGTAATCAAACTGTATGCTCTACAGTATCAAAATGGTGTTTAGTCTTCTAAATTAGCTACAGATTTGACTAAAATAGAGCAGAAATCCAGATGTAACAGAAGCAAAGTGACAGGGAACTGAGGCATGTAGGTACACACAAACTAAGTATTAAAGTATTAAAATACATAGAAAATGAAGTTCAGAAGAATGTATGATGCAGTAAGGACAAGATTATAATGACATATTGAGCAGTTATCACAAATAGTAAGTGTATATAGTTCTTATAGAGAAAATATTTATAGGGCTTCTTCCATCATCAAGGAAAATCCTTTCTTTGTCGTGATCAGTTATCATTATGGATTTTATTCGAATTGATTTCTCATCATTATCTTCCCCTATCCTAGTTTTTCCCTTTGTCAGTTTAATTATTTCTCATTTAAGTTTAGAATCTTTTTCTTTTTCATTTAGCTTTTTTTCTATTATCTTATTAGTTTTGTGGTTTAGTCCTTTCTTAATTTAAATTTAGGATTTATTTAGTGTTTCCTGTTGTTTAGGCTTCTTTCTGGTCCGATCTTAGTTTTTGTCATCTCCTCATTGGCTCGCTTCCCCAGCTGCAGTCAGTTACCTGTAACTGGTTCTTTTGTCATTTCCACTCTCTGTATATTTAACTCTCTGGGTTCATTAATTACCACTCGTTCCATCCCCTGCTCTCCTTCCTCGGTCCTCGTTATCAATTTTCCAAGTTTTACCTTTTCATTAAGAAATGCCTGACGTCATAATTCCACTCTCCTGTCTCCATTTTGTTCCTGCTCTGAAGTCATCCTACTGGACTTCCTCTTTACCCAACTGAATGTGCACAATCTTAAAATCATGTTATGTCAAAAAAACTTGTTTATAATTGGCTTTTTCTGAAAAGTTTAGAAAATAAGACATAAGACGTGCATTGACAACATCCTGTAGACTCAAGGTTCACCTTTCCACTTTCAGCCAGATATCTGGAAAATTTGGAATTTCATCCAAACATGAACTCTGTTTGATGATACAAAAAACATTTATTGATTTAAAAAATGGAGATTTGAGAATCATTCTTGTTTGTGTTTGTACTTAAGAGATTGAGATTTTTAGAGGTCAGCTCCTTACAGACTGTGTGGTCCTGACGTCACATATGTTATTTGGCCAATGGAGAAATGACTGTCAGAGCTGAATTTTAAGTTTGTTCAGACACATTTCACTTGTTCTTTACTAGGGGTGCACCAATTTATCGGCCAGCTGATTTATTGGTGCCTATTTCTTAAATTTTAAGAGATCGAAGATCGACTGATTTTTACATATGAAGCCGATCTTATCCACTGATCTTATCCAGCTTGTGTAAGAATCAACCATTGTCCTCTTTTGCTCTCCGGTGAGAAAGGTTTGACTGGCAGACCGGATCACCATGTTATGTCTGCATGTTTACATTTAACAACAATGAGCCCACTGTTGCCACTTCAACAACTTTCTTGCTGTATTGAGCAACATTTCAGGCCAAAAAATTGATATCGGCCAAATTCGTAATCAGCAGGTTAAGCTTTTTAAAAGATCGGTAATCGGTGATCGGCCAGAAAACTGCAATCAGTGCCCCCCTATTCTTTACCAGTCCAACTGCTCCAATACGTGGGGTCATTTACACCGGCTTTGCCAGTATTTCATCTTGTTTTCATTAGACAAAAATCTCAATCACGGTTTTAGTCATGTATTTTTATGTAGATCATATTCGGGAGGGAAGAAAAAGGGTTTTAATGAAAAGTTTGAAAAAAAAAATTTCTCTTTAAATTACCACCAGTTGCTGTGGCTAGAAAACAAGCCCAGATCATCAGCCCTCCCCCTCCGTACAAAGACAGTTGTTTTTTGCTGACATTATGGTCAGATACATTTGACACCTTGGACTCATCTGCCCGAAGGAAACCCCTCTGGAGCTCTTGTGGTTTGATCTGGTTGTACGTTTAAGTCTTGTTTGCATGTTCCTGATGAGGAGAAAACGAATCCTGCTGCCAACTGTTTCAAACAAGCTGAACTTGTTCTGTCTGACTGTAACTGTCATGAATCTGAACATTTTCATTGTGCCAACTGAGCCCTGAAGAGTCTCAGGTGCAGTTCTTGAGTGTTTTTGCTCAATTTGGATGAATTTTATTCTGGTGTTGAGATCGGCAGCTGTTTAAAAATGTTTTTCACATGTGAAACTCCTGCTATGTATTTTTTAAAAACTGAAATGACAGACAAATAGGAGACTGAAAGAGAAAAGGGGGGAAAAAAGTTGTTGGACCTAAAATCAAAATCATTAAGCTGATACACATCAAATGTTGATCAGAGTTCCAGTTTTTATGAGTCAAAGGCAACTCTAAACAGGTGGATTTTAAAGGAAATCAGTGTTTCGCAGTTTTCTAGAAGTTTTTTTTTTTTTTTTTTTTTTTTCAGATTTGTGGTGCATAGAAGCTGAATGCTGCTTCTCCATGTCTGCTTCTGGTTCTGGGGATGCAGAACAGAACCAGAACCAGAAGATATGAAGGGTCTGGAAAGTTGATGCAACAACAACAGATCTTTAAAATATTTTGGTGCTAAACAATTGAAAGATTTATAAACCAACATCAGTATTTTAAAGTCTATTCTCTGAGCTGCAGGGATCCAGTGGAAGGACTTTAGAACTGGACGATGTGCTCCATCTGACTACCCATACACTTCAGCGCGCCTCATGCTCCTTCACCTCTCGCACATAACGAGGTAAATGTAGCGATCGGAGGGGGGGGGGTGAGCCTCGCTCCTTCACCCTGACGTGGGGGCGCCGATTTATGTTTTCGCATCCACCTGAATAATGTGCAGTTGCGCCACTGACCCTGAATATTCAGGCCTGGAACAGAAACTGATCACCTACCAAACTTTAACAATCAGTGTAGCTAGTCCTTTATTTCAATGATCTCACGATGGAAATTTGTCTCCCTAGAATCTCCCTTTTGTGCGTTTATTCAACAGTAACAGAAAATGAACCAAAATGCTCCGACTATCAGAAGACGAAGCGGGAAGTTACCCAGCAGTCTGTGCAGCTGTGATTCTTCAAGGTAAATTATAAGGCCGGGTTCGGCACCCTTTGGTTTCACGTGTCATCGTGACCCGAGGGTGGGAAAGGGTTAACGCGTTTCCTCCCAGAACGAGGACGTGTCTCCGTGTCTCCGTGTCTCCCTGACGGAGCGGCTCTGGCCCGGAGCGAAGCGCCTCATTCATGTTTCTGCTCTTTAAGGTGGAAAAGGTGATCAGAAAACAGGATCAGCAGGCGGATAAATGGATGCTCGTGAAGTTTCTCACCCGACAACAGCCGTGCTTGAGCGTGTGCTTTTATTTTGTTTCCATGGAAACTGCTTTGACCTTCTTTTTTTTTCTTTAAGTTTTTTTTTTTTTTTTTTAACTCTGCAATCACCATGACTTTATCTTTCTGCTGAGTGCAGGAGGGAGACGAAGCATGTGGCCTCGCCTGTGCGCCGTTGCTTTCTTTTAACGCCGCAGTTCGGGATGAATAGGAACTAGCACCAGTTCAGATGTGCGTGCAGGATACAGGAGGGTGTGTTACTGAGAGTGATTTACCCTTTGTCCTCGCATGATCTTTTTTCTTTTCTTTTCTTTTTTTTTTTCTAGATCATTATGTTTAGCCCCGAAGGTAGAACAACTAAGTTAGATCTCTGCTTTGCTCTTTTAAGATTTACATGACAGTTGAGAACCGGCGGCTAAGACGGGACATAAAAGTGCGATTACCGCAGAGTGAGAGGAGGGCGACCACGAAGTGACCACAACACAAAGTCATGGCAGAAAAGGATGATTGATAAAGCGAGTATAAATAAATGAAAAATAACTATTTAAAAAAACTGAAATAAGCCACAAATTAAACTTTAGTGATCTTAAAATGAACTGCAGTCTAAAATGTCATGTTCAAACTCACATTTCAATTAGCATAGTTTTAATGTAGGGAAAATCCTCATATTTCTAATCAGAATAAGTTACTGAGTTTGAAATAAACTGACTAGTAAAACAAGCTAAGTGAAAGAACTTAGTGAAATTTTGAAAGGTATTGAGAGATCTGAGAAATAAAACATTAAACCACTTTTTAATGAGCTGCTGCTTTCAACCATGTATGGATGAAGCTGCACTTGGTTAACCTGGCCAAGATAAATGAGGTTTAGTGCAACTGCATTCCTTTCTGCAAAGGTAGGCTGTTGCCTTGGGCTAGACAATATGTGTACTTAGCTTCAATTTTTTTTTCTTTTCTCCACCCAGTACAGCATCAAAGAAATTAACTTGCAGTTTGTGGTTATTAAATGACACCGGTGAATACAAGAAAAACAAGCCAGTGAAAAACAACCTTAAACAGATACTTTTAGGAAAAGTGAGGTTCTGTAAAAAGGGTCCAAGTGGTTACTATCTTACCTGCAGCAGGGCTCTTTATTCATTATAAATTCACATTAATCTGTCCCAAGGTTGAAGCTATCTTGTGAACAAATATCAACAGTTCCATGTCCGTAGACTTTGAGGAGTTCTCATTAATCATGAGATACATGGGCTTCTCTTGTACAACTTAATTTTGATCAAATCTTGTTTATTAATGTTTAATTTTTAATTTATTTATTTATTTTTTTCAAATTTTATATTACTCTTTATTTGCATTTATTTTGGTTCTGATTCCCGTTTGGAGCAGGAAATTTGAGTAAAATGTGGCACGAGTGGCATCTAGTTTTCACATTTCACTCGAGGTTCTCCAAATAAAAAAACTGGTGCTTGGTCAGAATGAAACAACAAACCACTCCATTTCTAAAAGAAAAAAATTAGGTGTGAAATAACAAAAGCTGCAAAAGTACATAATGTTGGCGGGAAATGATCAGATCACACCTTCAAACCTTCGTCATGTTTTCATTGGCCGGCCAATTACGTCAAAGCTTCCTGTGTGAAACATAAACTATCAACAAGCATGTAAAGCATTCCCACCTGATTGATTTTTATTTTTGTACACCAACTTTCCTTTCTATCCAGAAATTGTTTTGAACATAAAAATATGGCCAATATTATTCATGCACCCAGCATATTTAGATTCAATCTTTACTTTTACAGTGTGTTTCTTCTGACTTTAAGTACTATTAACTTTTACATGTATTACTATTTGAGAAATGAAGAAGCAAATATCTTGACTGAATGAAAAGTTACACTCTAACTTTGATAGTATCAATAACTTGAGTCATTTTAGATGCCTCTTGGTTTATATGACTGGATCCATTTCATCAGATTTCTTGCTAAGTGCCTTCAGGTGTGGCGTCTCTTACAAACTGGAGCTATGTAAATAACCTGCATCGTATCTACCGAAGCGTGACCTGGAGGAAACAACATTAAGTACTCAATAAACAAATTAGCTGCTAAAGGAGCCGCCTCCTGGATAGACGGCGCGGCCTAATGGGTTTTGTTGGGAGGTCAAGGCCACCTTTCCTCCCAACGGAAGTCTTCATGTCTGGCTCGACACGTCCAAGTGGTTACTTTGCCTTGAACGCGATGTGAGACGTGTTCCCCTGTTGCCCCGGAGTGGAATCTGAAAGTGAGAGGCTCAAAACCTGCCCATCAGGGCCTGCGACCCCGGATGGCCTCAGCTAACAACCAGAGCTGCCTGGGATGCTTGAGGCGAGTAACTCAAGACAGATTCTGCGAGACACTCTCACAATCCTGGTGTGGCACGCAGTCTTCTCATCTCTCTGAAATTCCTCCCAACGTCCTTATAGATACGCCAGCCTGGAGACCGGGGCTTCTTTTTCACAGGTCAAGCCACCTCAGGTCACCATTTTCATTTCTCTGACATCCGCGTCGCTTGTTTGTTTGGTAAACATGTTACACCTGTCAGAGGAGCGCCGGTTGCTAACGGGCTGACTCCAATGCCCGTTTCCTATTTTCTGAGGCGCTTTCCCCTTCTTCTCACCTCGCTCGTTTTTCCATCTGTTGCCCTCGCAGCAGCGAAAGCAGTAAGTGTGAAGGAGCGAACTTGTGAGCAGGAAACGCACAGATGCATGCGAGCGTGCGTCTGCCCACGCAGGTCTTGTGTTTGCGCACGGAGACTACTGGCTTGTTGTCTGAATTGCTGTCTTGTAATGGAGCTAGAGACACTGTTGTTATTTATCCCTCTCCCAGCTGTCACTGTTGTGTCTGGAAGTGTGCTCGTTGAACTCGGAGCCATGGGACACTTGGAGAACTGTCAAATCCACTAACGCTCCCAACTATGCAGAATGTTACAGCCCAGAACACACCCTGGATTTACTTCATGGAAAACAAAAGCTGAGAAGGATGTTTAAAAAAAAGAAAAGTATAACCTTTATCTGACTCCATCAAGTCTATGTTTATTTTTTTTTTATTCTTTTTTTTTTTTTTAAAATACTCTCCTTCGTTTCTTGTTTCTTGGAATATTTTTGTCTTGCAATGGATTTTTTTTAGAGTTGTCAGAGTGAAACTGACTAAATAAAAATCCACACCACTTTTTTCAGATTTATTTCTGTAAAAACAATTGAAATCCATGTGTTTTTGTCTTTTTCCTTGCTGTTATACACTACATTGTTTTGGTCCCTCACAAAAAAATCTTGTGTTGTAAATTGTGAAGGAATGCGAAAAGGTTACTGATTACTATTGCAAGGCAAAGACAAAGTAATTGAATAACTAATTTTTAAAAATGGCATCCTCTAAAAAGTGTGTTTTTTTTAGATGTTTTGTATTGATACATATCACAATATTGATTTTGCCCCAGAATGTTAAAAAAGAGTGGCACTTGGTTTAATCCCTAAACCAGCAAGAATATAGCAAATAGCAACAGGTAAAGGTAACATATTGTGGAAAAACATGAAACAGCATAATAGAGGAGAACTAACAATTCATAGAGATGTAACTTTCTTTTTAGCTTTAAAAAGCTAGCTTGATATTTAAAGCAGGCGGAAGCTAGCTAGTTCCATTTGGATGCTAACCTAGCATTAGCTTAAAACCCAGCCTTCTCTTAGCTAACCTCAGCCCTATGCTTTATGTTGGATAGACAAAAAAACATATTTTCTCTATTTTCTGAGTAATATCTTTTATCACAGGATTATATTGCTTCCAATTAGAGAACGTAGTTCCTTATAATCTGATTAAATTTTAGCTTTATTGCAGTTCTAAATGCTTAGGCGAATATGGCACATGAAAACAGCTTGATCATTGACCAAACCTTTTGCAGTTGAAAGTACTCTCAGGCCATTTTTACCCCTAATTTAGAAATACCAAATGACTTAATGGGAAATTATGTATTAATGAAAAGAACACATACTTTTTATTAATAAAGAAAAGTAGAAAATAAACCATTGAAGGTCCAAAAAGGGTCCCAGACATTGGCCTTAACAGTGTGTGCAGAGATTCCTAACTTCTTCAGTGGAGTGTTTTTTAATTTGTTGGTGTAGAGAGTTTATTTTTAGCCTATTTCCATAAACAAAATGAGATTACAATAATTTTAAGAAGTGTCCGTTTGTATTACCGCCATTTGCAGCCAAATCTGTACCATCCTTGAATTGAAGTCAGGAGTCGCACAAAATTAGTCCAAAAGCCTCAAACAGCTTCAGTATCATATTGACCATCCCTGAGCTACATAGTTTCCTCAAATAACTTTAGATTAGAATGTTAAGACAACTTTCTTTTTTATAACATATAATATATATATATATATATATATATATATATATATATATATATATATATATATATATATATATATATATAGATATTTATATATATATATATATATATATATATATATATATATATATATATATATATATAGATATATATATAGATATCTATATATCTTCAAAGCTGGCTAGTTGATTTAAGTAGCAAGCTACGATGTAACCTTTAGTTTCCTGTAGCTAAGCTAGTCACAGAAAATATGTGACACCTTCTCATCTGCTTCAAGTGTTTTTTAACTAGCCACAGTATTTTGTTCCATGTAGATGAACTGAACCCTAACATTTTAACGTAACGTCTAGATATATTTACTTAGGTTGTGTTCACAGAAGCATTTTTTTAGGCCACTTACATTTTGCATTTGGTAAATATAAACATGCCTCACATCATCGCTCAATCACAGACTTGCACGTCTGTTATCATCACTTAAATAAACCATCTTTGAATGTGCTGAAGTGATTTTTTTTTCCTTTTCTGATAAACATCAGGGGGAAAGTGTGGCTTCTGAGCTTCTCTTCCAGTCTGTACTTGCAGCTCCTGAAAACCACCAGGCCGGCATGAAGCAGGGCTCGGTGACGACTGCGTTCCCTGACATATTTTGCATTTCAGACCGAATAAGATTGCCAATCTGTGTTGGCTTGTCAGTCATCCGGCCTCTTGTTTTAGGATGCGCCCCTCTGACGGTGGGCAGGCCATCAACGGTGGTGGGGACTAAGCGCTGATGACAAGTTGCTGGAAAGGCGGCGGTGGAAGACGGAGCGAGGGGCGGCTGCACGGGGACCGGCCTGAGCAGCAGACACGTACACACAAACCCACATTCAGCCGCTCATACGCATGCACATCATAGCTGCCTGCAATCCGACGCCCGGGATAGGATTTTATTGCTGCGACGGAAAACAAAGTGTCTGATCTGCGCTACCTAGGCTGTGATTAACCGGAGATTATCATTAACTTTAATGAATGCTGGGAGTTCATGTTTGGAGCTGGGAGTGAAGTGTTTAACATTCATCTGCTCACCAACACATTGAAACAAGCACCTGTACATTCGGCTCATGTGGAGAGAGCACACTTTATGAAATTACTATGTTTCGCATCTGCAGGTCACATGGCATGGCTCTTTAAAGTTTGGGCATTAAAAGACTGAAATTGCCCGGTTTTAGATCTTTTGCAGCTGCTAAAAAGTTTCCTTTCTGGATTTTCCTCAATTCAATTCAAAAGTACTTTTGTAGCTCAGTGTCCATTACAACTGTGCACAAAGCTTTGTAGATATTCCACTAATGTGGGGAAAAAACCCACAATTTTGATATTGTGGTGTTTCCATTAAATAAATGCAACTAAAATCATCAGTACTGAATATGTTTAACTCAAGTCATTAGAAAACATGTTGCGCTGTCACTTCCTCTCTTCTTGGTCTTGCAGTTCCCTCTGCAGCTCTTCCAAACTTCCCATGGGCCGCTTGGCTGCTTCTCTCTTTCCTACCCGGTTAGTTTGTGATTGGGATCAACAAACTTTACAATTCAAAAAGACATTTTTTCCTCCATTAGGTTGTAGAACAAAATAAATACGTCACATTTACAAGACAGTGTAACTTAAGTTTTTTGGTAGAATAAGGCCAAATGCGTTCTTTATGGAAACAGACTTTAGAAACACACTTTTCTTTTTCTATAAGTTATTTTATTATGTAGCTTTCTTTCTATACTTATTTTACCCTTTCAAACAATTAATCATTTTCATACCCATTTCTTTCCCCCCGAAGTCACTAAAAACCACCATGGAGTCAATGTGGGTGAGGAAGTGATGACTTTGGATTTTACATACAATCAGGAAAATTATGGACCACCCTGAGCTGAGCATCCTCTTCATCAGTCTGTCACAGAAAAACCAAACGGCTGCAGTCAGAGGCTTCTTCAAATTTACTGTAATACAGACTGCTACATGAGACCTTTCTCTTTAAAAAAATCTTGAATAATTTGAGTTGCATCAACATTCAATTTCTCTTTGAGACCAATAAAGTATTTTTAAATTTGAATGCTTTGCATTTCAGCAGCAGGGCATCTCAAAGTTCTTCACATCATGAAACCATTATACGGTTGCCAATTGAGAAATGTCAATAATCATTACATTTTGTCAAAAACCATCATCAAAATCATCAATACACCAAATATGCTGATCGATGTTCCATTTACTGCTAATCAGATCAGCGCTAAACAGGTTTTAATCACCTGATTTAAAGGAAATCCAGTGTTTCAGCTGTTTAGACGTTTTCTAGACGTTTGTGGTGGATAGAAGCTCTGCCTGTGTGTTTTAAAAAAAATTACACTTAAACTTTACAATGCTAACGAAAAAATCCCCATGTCAAACCCTGTCCTGCGGTGGCGCTGATTTGTGACGACTTTTAAGAGCCTTTTATTTGACACTGCTCTCCAGACCTGTAATGAAATATCCACTGTTTTCAGTTTACGAGTGAGCAAACATGCCTCGCATGGACCGCATGTCAAAATAGTATTATTATTATCCTCCAAGAATGCTAACCACACCGGTCTGAGCCGGTAGCCCTCGCCGCCTGAAGGCCCTGTTTCCTTAGCAAGTGGAGCAATTTACGAGTGAGGTTAAGATGTCAGCGTGAGCTGCGGTTACAGACGGCCCTGCTCCAACCTTCCCCCCAGCCTGACCCCTGACACAAGAGCTCGCCTACCCTTCTCACTCCTCTGTTCCGCAAAGTGGGCTCCGCAGCAGCTCCTGCCGTGAACCGCCATGTACCCAGCAACCCCCTGGCATGTTCCCCCCGACACGGCCGCCATGTCGGACACAGGTGTCCCAGAGGCGGGAGGTAATCGTGACGGCAAGGAGATGTCAGGCTGGCAACAGCTGTGGGCTACAGTTTCACCAGATGTCTGCCGTTGCTAACCTTCAGCAGAGACGAAATGGCCCAAGCCCCCTACTCCTCTTATCTGGACGGACTTTACACAGTAAATATTTCTCTCTGCAAAAAACACAATCTTACCAAGTGATTTTGGTTTACTTCTCAGTGCAAATATCTCAGTACACTTGAAATAACTTACAGGTAACTACTCAGCAAGAGTAGTTACCTGTAAGTACTCAGCAATTTGTTTTGTACAAATAAACTTGACTTAATATTGATGAAAATATTATCTGCCAGCTCCACTGGCAGATAATTTCCCTTATAAAAACCAATGTTCCCATGATACAAATGAAATAATCTGCCAGCAGAACTAGCAGTTTTTCATCAATATAAAGAAATGATGGACCTAAAATAAGCTGCTATATCTTGTTGAGACTTGTAAATTAGTGCACTTGAAATAAGATATTTGGACTAGAAACTAGACCAAAGCTCCTTGGTAAGATTTTGTGTTTTTGCAGTGTTTGCTTGTCACGGCTCAGGGCCGTAATTTATAAGACCCAGAGGAACACACTGATGGGAGGAAGCCTGTGTTTTACTCACTCACAGCTGGAGTCATGACAGACTCTGATCCTCTGCTGGGTTCTTTGGACGGCCCCACAGGAGGATTGTCCTCCAGAGAAGCGAGGTAGCAGACAGTTTGTCCTTCATTACGGAGCCTGCTGGTGGCACTGTCACACCTTCCTACTGGTCAGGTGAGCAGAGATGGAAGAAGAGCTCAGGTCTCTGGAGAGTGTCTGCGATGGCTGGGTGTCACCCACTTAACTGATATCAGGTTCAAAACGCACCATGACCTGACATGTCAATTTATCTTGTAGTTATTTTAATTTGATGTATCTATGTTCTTAAAATACATTTTAAAATGGCAGCGCAAGTACCACTAGCTACGTTTCCATTGACCACATAATTGTGCAATTTGACATGCGGAAAATAAATTTACACAATGGAAACATGCATATTTAGAAAAAAAAACTCTGTCTTCAATAAAAAATGTTTGACACTAGAATGAGATGGTGTTTTTTTGGGCCGTATCGAAATAGTTTTATTTCTGCAATGGAAGCAGAATCCTACGAGTCACATGATCAACAGCTGGATGTTGCCACTGGCACAAACCACGAAGAAGAAAACAACAGGAAGTGGTTGGAGGATAACGGCATGTTTTTAATAACTTATTGAGTGAACAAACTTATTCACGTGTGATTTTAATTGCGTATTTTATTTAATGGAAACACTTCCATTGTGAAATTGGCAAAATATTGATACTTGTAATGGAAACGCAGCTACTAATTTTACGTAGGCTGCTTTTGGCAAATTCAGAAGAAATTTTTGTATTTGTTTGGAAAATATGAACAAAATTTAAATTTCTGTGGTTTTTCATTTCACCAATAAACTGGGATATGAGAATGACATCAAACCACAGTATCTACTGTTTGTCCCGGGATTTGCTAATTGTTCATTGACCAGGCTAGCAATTAGCAAAGAAGCTAATAGCATCTCTGTGTTCAGTAATTTTTCAACCTCCTCTCCTCAGTTTGAGGAGGCCGTATTGAAATTGGCTTATTTTGTAAAACTACAATGGAAACATTTTTTTTTCACATCACTCGAGTCACATGATCAACAACCGCATGCTGTCACTGGTGCAAACTACGAAGACGATGACAGGAAGTGGTTGGTCGATGATGGTGTGTCAAGTTATACATGTGATTTTAATTGCACTTCTTATCTAATGAAAACATTAAATTGTAAAACTATGTTTTTTTTTGACAGTAACATTGACAAAGCTTTGCACACATTCGTAATGGAAACGCAGTTACAGATTCTCTTATAATTCCACAGATGATTTGCCAAAAATGTCTCAGTTTTGTAAAAGTCTCAGTTTCACCTTCAGGTCATTTTTCCTCCACTTCACCATTATTTCCTACATTTTAACACCAGTCCTTCACCAGACACTGAAGGAAAACGAGGAACAATCGTCCTCAGACGACAAAACACTTGTTGGGTTCTTAATTTTTGATTTCCAAAAATGAAACAACACCGAAGTACTTTAAACTGCGCGAGCCGAGGTCCAAAAGTGGATTTCTTTCAGTGCAGACTGGGCTGACGGCATTGATGTCAGAGTGTGGACAGAGTTTACATTCCTGCAGTCTTCAGCGTGCGATGAGAAGCAATGTGCCATCAACACGGCTGTCAGGACACGGTGCTCGCAGCTCTGATCCCGGCTCACACACGGACAGACACAGACACTGCCGGTCACTCCAACGGGACGCGAACCGGGCCCGACGTGACTTCAGCAGCATGCGTGCGCTTCCTGGCATCGCTGAAATCTAGTCAACCGCTTTTAACATTGTTTTGATAAGAGGGATAGCGTGGTGTTTAGAAAGGCCTCTCCTGTTGATGGATCTGGGCCTTTTCTTCTTGAGCTGACTCTGTGTGACTAATGCTGAGGAAGGAGTAGGTGTGATGACACCTGTGTGCGTGTACATTTGTGTGTGTTTGTGTGTGTGTATGTGGCCGCCTTAGAATCACCTTACAGTAATTTTGGCACTCTGACGATCTGTCAGATGGGAAATAGATTGCCCTATCAGTAATCTATTTCCCATCCTCCGTGGCACTGGGAAAAAAAAAATATGTCAGCAAAATACTATTTTGGGTCACTTAACTTGATTGATTGTGCTCAAGTAAGAATTTGGTCCGACTTCGAATCTTTACGTCTGTTTAAGCTTCTGGAGAGTTTAATCCTAGAGAATACCAACAGTATTGAAACCTATTGTGGTTAACTTTTAAATATTGGAACTGTAAAAACTTACAGCGGACATTATCAACAAGCTTTTTTTTTTTTTTACGAGTAAATTGAAGAAGTTATGTAAAAATGTAACTTTCATCACTTCAGCTGGTTCTTTTCTAAATCTCATTATTTGTCTAGAGAAACGATTCTTTCAATGGAGGATGCCCTAACTGCACCGTTGCCTCCAGCCAAAGCTAATTTTAGAACTACTATTGACATTTTTACGTAATTATGTGGCTTCTATGTCCAAATAGCTACAAACTACTAGAGATGAACCAATCAGAATTTATCCAATCTCAGTTTTTTTTTTTTGTAATTTCTCTTTGGACCTGCTAAAACCAATCGTAGCTGAATTTCTCCTTTAGCGCCATAACATGAGAACAGTGTTGAGAATACATGTTTCCATCCTCCATGACATGAGCGTTCATTAATCAGTAATATTAGAAGCAGGGGTGACCGTACTGTGACTGAGTGAGAGAGGAGCCACCGTAATATTTCAAAGTCGTCACAACAGAGTAGACATTTTAAACTGTCTGCACCGTCTTATAATAGCAGTTAGCATCGCTAGGGTTACCAATGGCTGTACCAATGTGTATTCAGTTTGAATACTTACTTTAACTCGGAGATTTCTAAAAAGGTTGCCAACATTTGTGAAGCCAGCGTCTCCCGTAGCACAGAGGAGAGAAGCTCAAAAGGATAAAACTTAATTGAGCCTTCCTGTTATCTGCACGTTTAGTCACGAAGCCTAATTTAACCACATAGATGTGTTGAAATGTTGTATGAAATATGTTTAGGTTTATAAATAACTTTTTACATCTTCGGGCATTTTCTGACTTGATTTTGAAACCCTTCCTGAGTTGTAAGCTGCTTCAATAGGTGTTGACATGGATGCTGGAGTTTGGTTCCTAGTGAAAGCTATTAGCGTTTATGTTTGGTCCTGTGTGATTCTGCATGTTTCACCTTCCTAAAATAATGTCAATTTTTTTGTCAAATGTGATTCTTTCCTCCCGTAAAACATCTTTTGGAAAGAAAGAGCTGGTGACTTGGGCCATTATTTTAGGAAGGCGTCAATATTCTGGCATTGATCTGATACCAAGTAAATCGGCAGTGTGTATCGCCAATACTAATGATAGTAATACTTTTTAAGTTAGATTAAATCATCAAACCTCTGATATTTAGGTGTTTTGTGTTATTTTTTCCTTTGATTATTTTGTTCAAACCTCGGACAGAATTTGGGCAAAGCTAAGTTATCACAAAATAATTTAACAATTAATATCATGATTTGTGTACACTTTCTAAATGCATTGCAAAACAGTATCATTTAAAGCAAATCAAAGCAAAATTATTTTAGAGGTAGAGTTGGAAAAACTACAATACAAACATAAATTAAAATTTGAAGAGCAAATCTGGATCTAAAGTATTGACTCTTCCTATTCTAGAATCTATCCGATACCGATTTGGTGTATCGATATTATCGACATTGTGGATCGATCCGCCCACTTCTACCGTTCACTAACTGGCAAAAGATTGAATTATTTTCAAGTTTTTATCTCTCTGGTGTCTGTTCAGAGCCAATCAAGCTGAAAATCTGACCATTCTTGTCACTATCTGATTTCCCATCCATCCCTCCAAGTTACTATTTAAAAATTAGCCTTAAAGGTTTTGCAGACTGACAGCTAAAGGATAGACCGGGAACATTTGCTTTTAACAACCATAGACTCCCCGCGTTCCCCCCTCTTTGGTTTCTTTGTTTTTAAGTTACCACCATGAATTTCAACAGAAAAACACGATCCAGCCGTATGTACTGAGCTCATTGGACGCCCGAGGGCAAAATAAAAATGGAGGTTGTTAAAAAACATTCCCACAGCTTAATAAACCATGCATGCTTATTTGCTCTGAGCCATAATTCTGTTGGAGAACGAGCAATAGATCATTACCGGGGTTCAGTGAAGTTGAAAACTTGGACAAATTCTTGCTTCCAGGCTCTATAAATTAGATGGAAAAAAACACAACCGAACTACCATGAAACCTCCAACATCACCTTCTCTCAACAGTAGAAAAGGTGACTGCATTGTGTTTCTATCATGTTGTTGCAACATCAGTCAGAATCAGTACTGGATTACTTCCTAGGAAATTTCAACAAAGCATTAGAAGGGTGAAACAAAAGTAATAAAAAACCTGAATGGCGGGGAGACGTTGACAGTAATTTATTACTAGTAGCAGTTTATTATTAATAGCAGAGGCTGAAGTAGTATTGCTACATTGTTATTATTTTACTCTAATAAATTTACATGCTTAGTTAGCTTTGAGCTTTGCACTGTCTTGCAAAGACAACATTAAAGACGGTGTGGCCCATTTTCCACATGGCCATTATCACTTTCTGCACTAAAAATAAAAGAAAACAATGAAGCATTTTAAATGTTTTTGTTTGTTTTTCATACGTGTCTCGCTCTTTTCTGACTGTCTTAAACAGATAGACTGAAGGAGTTCAAGACCGAAAAGGTCAAAGGAAACACGAGCTGCGACTGTTTCGCCTGCTCTGCCTTCTTCTTTGGAATTTTGATGTTGTTACTCCCGTCATTGTGCCATCTCCTGGTGCAGGATGGGTATTGCAGTGTTGTAAATGGCAGCTTGGAGACTGTGTATGCTAAGAGTGTTTTTTTTTAAACAGAGGGAAGTAATATCATTTTTTAAAAGGGAGATTTCAACAAAGTGTGTGTGAGGAGCTGGGATCTTGATGTTGACCAATAAGAGAGAATCTGACTCTGACTCTGACTCTGACTCTTCGCCCACCAGGCTCTCCTTCCCTCCCTTTGACCCTTTACACCTGAACTCTTGCAAAGAATCTGAAGGAAAAAAAAAAAAGAAAAAAAAAGTAGGTAAAAAGATATCTGTACATAAACAAGCAAAGGATAAATTGGAAGTGAGAAGATGCAAAGAGGAGAAAATCAATGTATGATAAAAGTGTAAACAACAAAAACAAGTATTAAATACCAAATATGAAATAATGAATTAATACAATAAGTCTGGAAATGAAAAGTTACATTATAATTATATTATTATTTTGTTTGCAACATTTGGCACATTATTTTGTCATCTATTTATTTCTTTTTAGTTAGAAATGTGGCAGGATCAGTCCTCCATACACGTTCCTACATGTCATGAATGAAACTTTCTGTTCTGTTTTTTCAATTTGGAGCTTTTACAAAAATATGCTTTTACCATATTACTTCTCACCAGACAGCATAATATGAGACAGATAATCTGAAAACACCAAGCTCCTCCAACTCCACCCTGAGCTGCTACTGCAGGCTGAAGAAATGCACCGGTTAGAAACAACCAATCAGAGCCGGGAGGAAGGGCCAAGTGCTATCAATCAAAACCAACCTTCTGTATTCTCTTCAATGTGCTAATGGTGGAAAAACAACTTACCGTTACAGGAAAACCGTTTCTCCGCCATCATCGGTGGCCATGCTAACTAGCCTTAGCATTCGTGACAGGTTTTGTTGTGGTAAGCTAGCTGTAGCTTAGCATAGAGCAAGTAGGAGGGTTGAGCACCAGAGTGATTGGCATCAGTTTTTTTCACAAATTATCTCTTATGTTAGTTACACTGTCACAACATAATGATTTTAACATATGTAAAAAAAATTAATAAGTGACATGCTGCAGCTTTAACATAAA
This sequence comes from Poecilia mexicana, assembly GCF_051168715.1. NCBI lineage: Eukaryota > Metazoa > Chordata > Actinopteri > Cyprinodontiformes > Poeciliidae > Poecilia > Poecilia mexicana. The sequence continues at coordinate 27,491,174 of NW_028263373.1, forward strand.
TTACTTATATTTAAAAAATTATTGCAAATTGTATAGTGTAGTATTATTATCATACTGTAAGCTATAAAATAGAAAAGGCACAGAGTCACATTTTTTTTCATTTTATGCTCCACCCCTCTAAAAAAACAACAACTTTAGGATGCATGTTTTATGCTGCTAAAAATCTTTATCCTGAGAAAGAGGGTGGCTTGATTTCATCTTATATATTGTGTAGGTTTGTGCATCTATGCAATTGTTTATGGTTTGACATGTAACTTTCATCCATTGTTTGTGGGGGGAAATGTGACCGATGGAATCTGAACTCAAATGGCAGCTGTGATTTTACGCTTTAATCTCCAAGAAGAAATAAAGATGTCATTCTTTCATTCATTAAAAGACACAAAGCATTCATTGTTTGAATTTTGAGATTATGTTTCTATTCATTATACCTTAGGGTGTGTGTGTTTGTGTGTTGGCGTGCGTGCGTGTGTGTGTGCACATTGTTTTGCCACTCAGCGCCGCCGTTTGGCCGTGGCGGGATGGGGCGGTGCTGACTGGGAGCAATCTGGCCTCTTTAAGTTTAATGGAAAATCCAACTGATGACATATTCATCCCCGTTTTCTTCCACTCTTCTTTTCTCTTCTCTTCTCTCTCTCTTTCACACACACACACACACACACACAAACACAAAAAGAAACTGCAAATATGAGGGCACCAACAATGTGTTTCTTACAACACTGAACAGAACTTTGTTTACTCTTACCTTCCCAGCGACGTGTTTGCTTTAGGAGTGAAAGTTCAGAGGTTTGTCATCGAGCCGGGCTTTTCTCTGGCCGGGCTCGGAGACATTCCGGTCCGTCTGTGAAAAGGGACGCACGTTTCCAACAGTTAGTAAGTAGCCTGAGCAGTAACTGAGTCTCTACTGTTGGAGACGAGTGAAGAGGGAGAATCGGTGAGAAATGCCCCTCCACCCCGTCCTCATTCGCTCCCTGGAGGCAGAACAAACCTGTCCTGCAACTTTTTCAGGTTAGCCCACTGTGTGTGGCGAAGTTCAGATTTGTTTTTCAGACTTAATTTCCTGCTTGGTAAAGACGGACTGCATGGCACGAAGCAAAAAAATAAAAAAATAAAAGTCAGCAGCACTCCAGTTCCTCATTTGATTTCTAAATGCTGGTTTGTTACCCGTTGTATAGGAAGCCCAGGTAGAGGTTATCACATAAAATGTACCATGTCAAAGCACAAACTTAGTGACGTTTCAATGTCCTGTTCTGCATTATTATGAAATGGAAGAAGTTTGGAAAGTTCTGGAGGGCCACAAAAAATGTTTTTACATTTTTTTTTATCTTAAGCTAAACATGATGCAATATTTATATGAAAATAAATTAAGTTTTTCTGACATTTTAGGGATGCTTCCTGCTTTTGTCCAGGAAAAAACAAAACCTTGTGTCTGAGAAACAAGAATTGTAAAACAGTTGCTTTTTCTTCAAAAACCTTCGGTGCATTTATGCAAATCTGCTTTTGAGTGAATGTCACTGAATGCTTGTGGCTTCCTCTGGCTTGTACCTAAAATTTTCTTTTCCATGAAGAATTGAGTTTGTGGGCTGGAGGACCAACCTTGTGTTGCTCTGTAACTGCTGTCGGGCGCCACACTTTGGACATCCCTGCTCTAAACGACCTGAACTTGACTGTCTTCTAACTCAGACTATCCAACCTGACTGAGCATGAAAGGATCTGCAGAGAATAGTGGTAAAAAATACCCACCCAAACCAGGTGCACCAAAGTTGTAAAAACGTACCAAAGAAGACTTGAGGCAGTGATTGCTGCCATGGGAGCTTGAACAAAATATTAAACAATGACTGCGAAATGCTGTAAAACTCTGGTTTAACAAGCTCGTGGTGATAAAAACAAAAATCAGTTTTTGCCTTGAGATTCCGAGAAGAAAAAAAATTCTAGCATCTTTTTCATAGTAGATCTGTAACAAAATGTGTAAGAAGCAGAAGGATGGGAATGTTTTGAAACATCCAAGTAAATTAAAAGGCAAGTTGGACATATTTACTCTATTGTCTAACTCGGTGCCTTGTTGTCAGTTTTTTTTTTTTTTTTTTTCATGACCTGAGGGTACTGGTTACGCATCGCAATGGATTGTTCCAAACACATTATGTCAGGTGAGGGAGGTGTGTGATTGTTGCACAACCGTCCCGGTGCCTCAGACTGCAGCTACTCTCACATCCATAACAATAGACAGAGCATATCGTTGAGGAAGTTGATCAATCATAACTGTTTTGCAACATCAGAAACAATCTCAAAACTGTTTATGCAGATGATACACAATGAGAGGAAAACCTCATGTGACACAACATATGAGTGATCCACATCCTGGTAAATGTGTCATCACTGTTGAGAGAAGTGAGTTACTGAAGTTTTAATAAACACTTTTGAGAAAGTTTTTTTAATAGAGGTTTGCGTAGAGGAAGAATGTTTTAATACAGACTTAGCGTCACGCTAAACGGTAACAAAATATTTATGTTAGCATTGTTATCAAGTTGATGTTGAGCAAGGACATTCGTCATAAAAAGCAGAACACAAAAAATAATAAATGTCTGGTGTGTGAAACCTCTGCAGCTGCGGGGTGAAGTTGAGCTTTTTATGGATCATGTCACAATAAAATCAGCTGGTTGCAAGTTTTATAAAATGGAAATATGGACTCATTTTGTAATGCATGTAAAAAAAAAAAAATAAATTCAACCCCTTGAATGTTTTGCCCATTTTTTTATTTTCCAGATCAGTCTTGATCAACAAAATGTTGCTTTTTTGACACACAAAAAAAATCACAAAACAAAACACCCTTACTGTGAAAGTGAAAGCTGATTTCTACAAAATAGCAATGAAAGAAAAATACCAAACATTAAATAAGTGAGTGCGTAAATATTCGTGTCAGTGTTTAGTAGATGCACTCTTATTTTTCTTTCACTGTCTACTTTGGGCTCAGGCCTGCAGAGTTAGCTTGAATCGGACTTGGACACAAAGAGCTGTTTGGATTTGGATTTGTTTGCGCTCTAAACTGTTTCCTGTTTAAATATGGAGGACATGCTGTTGTGAGACGCCAACTCCGTTATGCAGTACACTCACACGTAGCTCCTAGTAGCACTTAGCATCCATTAGCAGCTGATTGGTGTTGCGCAACACGTGACAACAATCATCCGGTCGGAACATGGTGTGCTAAATAGCAAAATATAATTTAACCAAGCCTCGAGGCAGATAATTTGCCTTGAGGAATTAAAAAAATCAAGGGACTCAAATCATTTAATGAATCATTACAGAATGAGTTATAGGTTCTTCATGTGAATCACAGAGACAGAACAGGTGGGTCGACTTCAGCCCCCTCCATTGACTGTAGAAGTTTTAGTCCATAACCAGGTTTAAAGAAGTAAATCTTTACATAGGACTTTAAGTTATTTTGGAAAAGAGGCTTTAGCTGTAAAATTTGTCTGGCTCCAGTAGTTGATTTGACAACAACTGGATCGGTCTTAATGAGGAAGAAGTGCTTCGTAAAATCCACATTTATTTAGCTTCACATTATATTAGAATGTTATTCCCTCATCTAAAACATACCTGGAGTGTTGCTTTTATTCTTTCGTACATGTTTGAGAAATCCTGTGATCTCGCCTGGCAACCATTCTGACCTTCTGCATCCCAGAGCAGACTTCCCCTATGACTTCCCCACTCAGCTCTTAGAGACTAGCCAACAGCACTCAGCAAACACCTGCTGGAACTGCTTATCTGTGGAGCTCGTTATTCAAGCTACTTCTTGGTGCAGTGCTGGTAAAAACATTGTTAAAGGGTTAATTGAGAAGCTGTGATGACCTGCTGAAAGCAGGGTTTTAAAGAGACAGAGGCCCAATTTCAAGGGATTAAATTAAAATTTCTTTTGAATTTGTTCATACCAACTGGAAGTTTATTGTGCTACAAAATGGCACTATATACCTGGAAAACATATATTACTGCCCCTTCAAGGAGGGACTGGTGTTGTGAAAAAGTCATGGAACCATTTTGAGCAAAGACCTTATCAAGAGTCAGCGACAATTTAGGTGTATTGTACAAATCTTACATCTATGCCACTCTTTTGTTGTGGATATTTTCATTTGCGTGGAGCCTGTGGGCCCTATGCAAACCAGAAGAGTTAACTTTCATCTGGAGGCGTCAGAACAGTACCAGGTGTCACTCAGGCCGCCCGCCACTGACTCAGACTCTGGATAGGTTATGTGATGTGAAGCTGGAGGTTGAAACCGACAACATGGGCGAACAAAAGCCACTCGTGAACCGATCTGCAAATCCGTACTCCATCATCATCATCAGCATCCCGAGGTGGGAAGATGTTCCACTGCCTCGGCATGATTTGGCAGCAGCCGGATGCATCATGTATGGATCTGCCAAGGATAAAACGAGAGGAGCACATCCGACCTTCCAAGTCAGCCATACCGTCCATTGCACCTTAGCAGAGGCACAATCACAAATATTCACACCAGGAGAGGTACTTGACCGCATGAAGTGATGTTACCCAGCTGGAAGCTGGCCCTACCTGACTCTGCACGCATTCCCTTCCCGTTACCTCCTGTTTTTTACGGATCGGCTTTCATACGATGAAAATTCTGTAAGCCGGTCAATTAGCAGAGAGGATTACACGCCGCTTCACACAGGCTGACCTCATGGCAGCCAAAGCAGAAAGCAAAGCGAGGTCATTGTTGAACGTCGAGGCCCCGCGAGTTTTATTGAGCGTGACTCATGATTAGGAATTTTGACAGTGAGTTCAGCACAGACGAAATTAAGCCAGCGCCATATGCTGCTTTTGGGGGGGTTGAGGCCAAAAGAGTCCAGAGAAGACGTCCAAGTTTCTCAGAACAACAGATTTTCCCCCAAACTTCACAAACAGTTGAGCTTATCAGACGTGTAATTGTCCGATGGTTTTGGTATGCCACTGCAGGACTATATCCATCTACTCATCTGAGACTCTAAGAAATGCCTCTGAAATATCCACTTTCATCCAAGCGTCCCAGTACGTCGACAGCGTGTTTTATTTTTAAAAGCGTATCCGGTGACAAAGGACACTCTAACCCCTCGCTTGGATTACATGCGGACGGGTGCAAGCATCATTATGTTCTACGCATACATGCTTTTTAATAGGTTGAGAGGGAGACCAATCACACTTGTCAACCTGTTGCCGGGATACCGGCAGTGTGGTTGCTAAACACCGGTCCACAACTTTTACATCATGGACTATATTTCTGAAAGTTAGAATATGAAAGAATATTACATTACCGCGCAGAAGTGCTGAAGCAGGTCCCAGCAGCACCTGCTCTTTCAGTGTAAAATATCAGCAACCCCCCATACCCCTCCGCCCCCCCAAAAGCTCCTGACTCTTGGAACAATTTCCTCGTTTAACGCCCTGCTCGCATGTAAGAGGATAATCATCTTCTAATCCTAATTAATTGTCGGCCTAAAAATAACGCGAAAGGCTGAGGAGCGTTTTGAGTGAGAGCGAGTGTTTTGAGTTAAATATATCTTTTTTTATCTAGTGATAACGGCTCAGTTATAGTTTTCCAGGGATGAACATTTATCTGTAATTTGAGGCGCACATTTATTTCCGTGTACTAATTAAATCTCCCATCAGATGGTTATCGGTTTAATTAGGTCTTCTCTGTTTCAGCTCTGTGTTTTGGCTCTTTTCTCTCTCTCTCTCTCTCTCTCTCTCTCTGCTGTAAATGGGAAAATTATTAACACCGCACCTGATGCTAGCTCTGCCCCATCAGGGATGTTGACTGACATCAAAAGGCAGGTTTAGTGTTGGATTAGCTGTGATTGATGCTTTGTGGTTCACTGGTTGATCTGCTTCTCAGATCTGGGACCAGTTGGAGGGAAAGCTTTGATTGTGTTTACTCCGGCCGGTGAAGGGATTCTCTCTCCTGGGAAAAAAAAGCAAAGCGGTCCAGTTGTTCTCGTCTGAACTGAAACGGTTTTAATCCACAGGTTCGTGTTCTTTTTTTTCTTTTTTTTTTCTCCCTCTCTCTCTCTGATCCACTATGGCCTCCTGCTCATCTTGGTTATCCCTGAGGAAGAACTGCTGTTTTTTTTTTGTCTGGTATCTGTTCATATTGTTTTTATATTCAAGAACTGAACTGAAAAGTCTGCTTCAGTTTGGTTTTGCTTCAAAATGGAATAATCCTTTTCAGAAATAATGATGACATGTCCAAAGATGTGCAGATTTAAAGTTTTTTGAAAACAAAATTCAAAAAGTTACTTTTTCAACTAACAAAAAGTCACTGTCCCTTCCCTATTTTTCTTCTCTTTTTTTGTCAGTCGTCATACTTTTGCCTTCCCTAAGAGTTGACAACATTTTTGAAGCTGAAAAAAGTAAGAATTCATAAACGAGGCAAAATAAAATGTAAAAAATTGTCTGAGTAGAATAAAGACCAAATGCACAGCCATATAAGTAAATGAACACAGGAAGAGAGAATTCCCTGGGAAGAATTTAATTTTAATGTTGGAAAAACCCAACATTCCCATAATATCAACAAATAAATAACAACCGGCCTTAAATGTGTGTTTTAAATTAAATGCATGTAGTATAGGGAATGAAAAGACATATTAGGAGTTCCTCAAGTTTATGTTTTTGGCCTTCTTTTAGTCAACGTCGACATGATGCTCTTTGCCAGATTATGGAGTCTTACAGTATCTATACTGATATCATACAACTCCATTTCTCTGTGTCACGTCTCGGCCATAGTCCATCACTATCAGTGGATCTGCATTATGTGGGTCTGAATTTCCTCATACAGATAAGACAGAAGTCATTCTTGTAGACTTGGGTGTCATTTTTGAATCAGTTTAAACTTTGCTATCACATAAAGTCCAACACTCCTTCTGGTATATTTATTCTGTCCAAAAAAACACTGGCAGGAGTAATTAATGTCAATTTTAGAGAGTTCAATTATGGTAAGATCTGTGTTTTTGGATGTAGAGAGAAATTATCTGCAGAAAATCTTCTTACGCACGAGGAAAGCACACAGAAAGCCCCTGAACCTTCTGCAAGGTAATGTGTGTTCAGTCCATTTATAATCAGAATAATCCAGTTCAATGAAATAGTCATTTTAAGTAGTCTGTTGGAGGAAAACTTCCTTTCCTCTAACAGACGGTATCAGCAGCTAGCATCAAATCTTTTGAGTCAATAAAAGAGGTAAAATGTGTTTTTGAATGTTTTTTGGGTTGTGATCATAACATCCTGACACAGCATGTTGCAGCTACGTTACAACTACCGTGATTCTGTTTTTTTTCTTTGTGAATTAAAGCACGGATAAAATGTTGGAAACATTCATGATAATATGTTTTTCTTAAAGTAAAAGTTATTCAAGAAGCTGTTCACTTGCTTAACCAGCTTAGACTGCTTTTCTGTGAAGGCCGTAAAACTTAACGTTAAGTTGCCAGGCAGGTAGAAGGTTCTGGGTTTGAATCCCATGGAGTTTGCAAAAATAAGTAGTGAAAAATAAATAGTGGTGTAAAAAAAAGCAACAACATATTTTGGTTATTAGTGGAAAATTCAGAATTACTTAACAAAATTTAAAGCGTGAAACTGCACTGAAAAAAGAAAACGCAGCTCCAACTTAATTACTTTAATTGGTAAGTAAATTAAGTTTATCCAACTTACTTTAAGTTTATGAAGTTGCTGAAGTAAACAAACATAAAGTTTAATAAACTTCATTCAGTTATGACATATTTAAAGTTGGAGCTGCATTTTCTTTTCTTTTTTTCAGTAATAGGCTGTGATTTTTAAATCTGAATGTGCAAACTGAGGCTTCCCTCCTCACCTGGTGCGTGATAAAGATTACATCACGCAAATACAGAAAAATCATACAATCAAACCTGCTACTAGTTTTGGCCAGTATGAGTTCAATATTTTATTTTAAATTAAAAAAAGAAAACAATAAAAATGTTTAATGTTAATTTGAAAAGCTCCGTTTAAAGTAGCTGTTAAGAAATAAAAGGGTTCCCAGTTGATGTTGTGGCAATGATCTGAAGACAATAAGTCGAGGGTTACACACGGCAGCTGTAGGTTTTGACTTCTCAGTGAGTTCTGTAATCCATCATCTTTATCAGCGAAAACACAAATATTAGCTGGTGTGCAAACAATGAGTCACCGTGACTGGATGTGACTAACTAAACGGTGGTGTTTGCTCACAGAAGCCGCCAAACATTTTAACGAGCTGGGCAAACTCGCTTCCTCTTAGGGTTCTCGCAAATCAGGTGTTGGATATCGTGCTGGAGCGATTCTCCTGCTCCGCTTGCTTGTCATAAAACTGGCAGAAAGTGAAAGCGGCAGGTACGCTCCGAGGGTGATGGATGTGTAATCACAAAGCAGGTTTTCTCTGCTAACTCATTTAGCCACAGTCAACGAAAAGGCACCTTATGTTCACCTATTTGGTGTGAGGATATTGAATCTCTAGACAAGCACTGCAACCTGCAGCATAGATGCTCTTAACGACCAATTTTAATGCAAAATTGGAGCTTAGCTCAAAGTGTCAAGGTAATGCAGACAGTCTGCTGTGGCACTGTGTTTCGGTGCTCTGCCTTGGTAAACACACATCTTTAGAGTATTGTGTTAAAGGTGAATTTGCCAAAGCAAAGGATTTCTTTTAGATTAATTTATCAGTTAGCTTTTGACAAATGATTAGTCATGAAGATCAAACAAACAATTCAGGTTCCCAACCGAAGGTGGCTGGATGGGCGACGTTCCTGCTTGGCGTGTCGCCACTTTAGCCTCGAGCTGGATTGATTTTCTCAAGATCACAACAAGATGGTTTTTGAGCATCTGTGACAAAAGGCATACATGAGGGAAAAGATAAAATTTTTTTTTGACAAACCTTATCGTGGGAAAGAATCTCTAATTGTCTGGGAAGCTACATATTATGACACGGGACCCAGTAAGGCAAACTGGTTTAACTGGTTACAAAGGGAAACTAATGCCATCTCACGGTTGTATTTCTTCAGTGTCGTTATGGATGTGTGGGACGGAGTATTTTTTATTTTTTTGCACTCAAGGAAGTGATTTTATGCTGAAGTGTAAACATGTTTTGATTGATTTTTGTTGTCACAGATGAGCTGCTGTCTTTTTGTTTTTCTGTCCTCAAATGTTTTCCTCGGTTTTCCCACAGTTAGCAGCTTGCTAAAGTCTTCACACCCTTTGAACTTTTTACCCAATGTGTTACTTTGAAATGTGACCGTATGATATAAAGTGATCCATCGCCTAATTATGAAATGGAAGGAAAATTATGCATGACTTTCTGGTTTATTTTTGCTCATTTGAAAAGTGTCATTGTCAATAGAACCACCTGTCGTATGTATGTCTCCAATACCTTTGCAAATCTGGATACTGAAATTAGATGCAAATAATTAGTTTCAAATTGTTGCCACATATTCTTTATTATATTTACATCTAGGTTCAGTTAAAACAACCGAAGACAGCTACATCCACGCATTGATTTGTTCTGTGCATCAATGCTGAATGGGTTTGTAGTCACACCGTGACATTGTAACGTAGAGCTGTGTATCATCTGCCTAATCATGTTAAGTTGCTATATGTTTTATTTATTTATTTATTTTATTTTACCAGAGAACAAAGTATAAAGAGAATATCAGCCAGGTGTTGCTATAACATCATGTACAAAGATTGAAGTTATGATACACCGAGACTTTTAATTGCCTTATGTTTTGTTTTTTTTGTTGTTTTTTTTTTTTTGAATGATAGTAATTGTAAGTAGTTAAGCAGATCCATTTTAAAAGTCACAAAGCAAGTCATTTAATTTGTTATTTGCAAGCGGGAACATGTGCTGTTGATATAAAATAAGACTGGGCCCAATATTGAACCTCGGGGTACCCCGTATGTAATTTTTGTTAACACTGATGTAAAGTTACCTACCAACACTAAGAAGTTCCTGATCTTTAAGTAAAACTTGAAACCAATCAAGTACTGTACCAGAAGGTCCCACCCAGCTCTCCGGTCACTCCGGTACTATATCATGTTAAACAGTGTTGAATGCTGCGCTTAAGTACGTTAATAACAGCTCAATGTGCAAATGTCATTGAAGAGCTTAGAATACCACATAGTCATCATCATTGAACAAAGCAACGTTTATTATTTATGTCTACAAAACGCTTAAAAGTTTAAGCTTTTGCAAAGCGCCGCTCATCCTCCTGCCACTTTGACATGCTTCCGGGGATGTTACAGACAATACGTTGCTGGGCAGTTTAGTCCATAGGCTGTAAATTGTCGCCTCTCGGACACTTCACCGGACACTGGTAGTTTTGACTCATCTGGATTTCCCCTGCATTAGTCACCAACTGGAATATACACACAGACGCGCACAAGTATGCCCACATAGCTCCCCACGCAGCGCGAGAGAAACGGGCCGCGGTGCGGTGTGTATGACTGACACGGATAACACAGCTCTCTATAGCGCGGCGAAACGCCGGGCCGTCTCCATCAGCTGCTCCGCCAACTGCTCTCTGGCATCCAGTAAATTTCTGAGGCTGTGCGAATGGGTCTGCACAATGCCTTCAGGACAACGAAGACGCTCGAATGAATTGAAAAGATGTTGGGTTGTAAAATCGCACAGGCCGCTTGCCATCCACTGTGTGTTTTTCGACTACAGATACAGTTGCAGATTAAGAGCTTAGCGCTCCCTAACCAGAGCCTTGTGAGAATAATAACCACATTAGACATAAGTGAGCTCCTACTGATGACAGTACCAGAGATGTCACTGACGTAGCTGCCAACCCATAAACACACGCATGCATCTGATATGAAGTAATAGGGGGTCAGTGACTGCGACCCGAAGCCTGAGCCTTGGAGTAATTAATGATGTAAGGGTTTCAGATGTCACTGTAAATATCAGATTTAATGACACCTGGAGGTCAGCATGCCCTTGTTGTGTTGAGAGGCAGATGAAGTCAAAGTGGGCAAATGAAAAAGGTTATGAGAGAGAATTTGCCGTAAAACATAACATGACAAAGTACCATGTAGTTTTACAAGTCACTTTTTTTATTTTTTATTTTTATAGTAGATTTCCAGTAAGCAACAAGTTGGCTTTGATTTTCAGCGGAGCAGCTGAACAAGCTGATTAGCATTTCTCGCTGTGACCACGGAGAAGCATTCAGCTGTTGACTCAGTTAGCTATGAATGATATTCAAGACAGCAGATTGTGGACAATCTGAGAAATACAGTGACAGAATACTCTCATCGTGGCTACGGATGTCATTAAGCCAGAGCTTTAATGATGGATTTGAACCATTATTTCTCTAGGTTGGAATGAAGTTACAGCATACATGTTCACAGATGTTTTAGCGAAGGTTTTCTTCGATCCACATAGGTTCCAAATTAGGTTTACAATCTCAAATATGTGAATCCACTTTCATGGATATTTGGATAAACATTCCTAACCGAGTTGTACAAGGACCACATGTGTTTAGTAGCCTTTAACTTGCTCCTGGCATAATGCAGGCTGGGTATTTGACTGTTCTTCTTGGCACCACTGGTATATGGTATTTCATTCATTGATTTTCAATCATCATCCACCTGAAGTTCACAATTGTGTCAAAGTTTCAACTATCTGACCCAAATCAGATTAAATTAATTAACAAGTTCATTTTAATGGAGAACCTATAAACTACTAAGTCTCCGGTCTATAATACATTGGAAGATGCTGGAAAATAAGTGTCACTTTCCAAAGTGAATCAAGTAATTTTAGAAAGTTGCTTCAAAGTAAACTTGCTTTGAAGCAAGGGGGTTGTTTCAAAGCAATAAAGAACCAAGGCTTCAAAACTGACACATTCAAGCTCTACTGGAATTTGGGGCTGCCCATATGAACAAGTAAACTACCTTCTGTCATTGGATGGTGTTAAGAGTTGAGCAGTTTGGCCATAAAGACAATGACAAGAAACCTACAAATAGCTAGCAAACATAGAATCACGAAATGACCGTTGAGTTGCAGATGTATTGGACAAAGTGGAGGGAGTGATGGACGACTATACCTCCAATTTCTTAATTGGTATAATAAATTATACCTCCATATGCCTTTTTCAACCATTAAAAGGCATATGGTTGAAACTTAAACCCGGTTAGGGGTTCCAGCAGGACGATTGTCCCCAGCACACAACCAACTGCTTCAGGAAACATGCTAACACTCACCTTTTGGCTTGAACGTCAACCCTCTTGAAAATTTGGGAAATAAGCTTAAAGGTTAAGTCAATTCCAAAAACAATGTCCAACAACAAAAGTAAGTTTGACCATTTCTGATGAGAGTATTTTGAAGACATATGACAGTAGAAATTTGCTGTCCTGCTCCCAATACATTCAGCAGAAAAGTTTACATTTAGCATAATATTTAAAGTGGATGAGCAAGTAGTCTTATGCATATCCAACACAAAACAGTGATATTTTGGTTGTTAATTAAATTTAATGAATTATTTGTAATTTGAATATAATTTCCCTTGAGATTTAGTAGGAGGAACAACAGATATGTTTTATATTTTTTTCTTTAATGAAAGAGAATCTTTTATTTGGTCATGACTCCTGAAACTGTGATTCATACTTTTCTCTATAAGTTTGCATTTTGATTCTACTTTGAAGTTCAGCAATCAGATGTTGGGATTTATTTACCACAGTTTGAAAATGTGGTGTTGAAAACCAGATGGTATATCTGCCGTGGTTAGAAGTCAGAACCGCGTAACGACCTGTGGGAGCACAGAACAGTGTAGAGGTCACAAAATGAGACAAAATGAATGAAAATTAATCATGATCATTCTTCAATCATTAGGTCTGTTCTCCAATTTCAAGCAATTATTTAATAGATCTTAGATTTTTTTAAAACAACAACTTTAATTGAAATAAAATAATTAAAAAAATTAAAAACTAGTAAAACTTAAGATTTTTTTCCTATTTTTGATTTTGGTCCCCTATATCATACAGGACCTAGTTTTATTGACAGATTGATCTCATTTGACTCTTTTGGTTTATTGAACTTTTAAACCTTTTGGGTATAACAACACAATTTTATCAGACTGCAAAAAACGTAGATGTACTGAAGAAGACACTGAGCGCAATTTAATTCTTCACAAAATGTCAACAAAAATGGAGCGACGGAGGATTTTGGCGGTTATAGGGTTTCTCTTTTGTCTCTGACAAAAGACAACATGCCATTTCTCCTGCTAGCGCTAGAATCTGTTTGGGTTGGATTTACCCAGAATTCCCTGCGCTCTAGTCCGTTTCCTGCTTTTGGAACGGTCTCCAGTTTGCTTGGCGTTCACACATCCCTTCGAATCCTACCAGAGTTTTCTTCAAACGAACTGGGGTCGAGGTTTTTGAGTAGAATACACCCAGTTTTCAACCACACATGCTGTTTTAACATGTAGCCAGATTGTTCAGTTTTACTGACTTATTTTTCATGTTTGCTGTGGACCTACATGGCAAACAGCTTCTCTGCAGCTCCTCCAGAGCTACCAGAAACTGTTTCAGCTGCTTCGATTGTCACCGTCTTTGCCAGCCTGATAGATGGTCAGGTCTTGATAAGCTAGTGGTTGTGCTTTACTTGTTCCATTTTTGGATGATGGTCCATGAAATGTTCATCGGGATATTATTCTATAATCTAATTTACCTCCCTTTTTTGAACTATCATTTTTTTTGGCACTAATGGCCATCATTGACAGTTACCAGACAGGAAATGGGAGGAGAGACATGCAACAATTTTATTTTTTATTTTATTTTTCTTTTCGTATATGGTGTAGTGGTCTTACCTTATATCTAAACTTCCCTACATCTCTCTGCTGTGTTCCTGTCTGTTTTTTCACTTATGTTTCGTAACAAACTTTTCATGCCTTTACAAGAACTGTTGTATTTGTTTGGAGATTAAATTACGCAGAATGAAGGCAGTTGGCAGCACTGATTTTTGTTTAGATGTAGGCTGAGTGCAAATGCACAAAACTCTTTTCATGTAGTTTTATTTATAAATAGCATAGAAAGCCATGTACCGTTTTCACAATATAAAATTTCTTTTTGTTAGTTTATCTCATAAAATCTCAGTAAAACTTGAGTTAATTGGGTGTGAACACGACTGTACATTTACTGAACAGCGTTACTCTGACCACACTTTCTGCCCGGCAGACATTAACAAGATCTGCTGTATCTGTGTGTTTTCTCCCAGGTACAGATTGGGCTCTCCAGGAGGTAAGACTGACACTTTACATCTTTATTAAAAGTACAAGGGAGTAGCTTAGAGGTTTGTGTTCCCTGGATACACCACATCTATTTATTATCATTCCCCCTCCGTGACCCTATCTTTTTATTTTAGCATGCTGACTCATCTGCTGTTCATTTCCGAAAACCACACAAGACGTCTAGGTTTACATCGCCATACTGTCCGGACCAGGGGAAGTGGGTTCAGGGATTTGGCACGGTATCTGCCTACATAGCAGTTAATGGAGACCAAAGCAACAAATGCTCGAGCTTAAAAACAAATTATTCTTATGTTTTGTTTTAATAGTTACTTTAAACTGACAAGGCATTGGAGAGGACAAGTAATGTAACATTTTTGCTGATTTATGTTGTTTTCAACTCTGACTCTCTTCACTGACTTGGCACATGATTAAAGGTGCTTCTATTTAAAGGGACAGTTCAGAAGAAAGAAGCAGTTATTGCCTTCCCACCAGCAGGACTTTGTCTTTTCACTTTTATTTAGTTCAAATTATTCTGCAAGGTGCCCCCAGTCCAAGGGGGACAAAGAGCAAAGAGAACTTTTCCTGACTCAAAACAACTCAACTCTCAAACTGTCATTGCAGTTTAAGGGAAATGCATTTGTAAACCTTTAAACTGTAAAAAAAAAAAAAAAAAAAAAAAAAATATATATATATATATATATATATATATATATATATATATATATATATATATATATATATATATATATATATAGAGGAACAGAACTTTGCTTGTTCCGTTCACATTACCACCTCCAACTTCCATTTCCTGTGCATGTACTCACCTGTTTCCTCGTAAATAAACGCTCAATGCGAATGCGAGAACCGGTTAAGGGTTTATAAAATAGCATCAGAATAAACTATTTTATGAAATCGGAGAGAGGTCCGCTTTGACCTCTGCCCCTCTCTGGCTAGTCTTTACCATCAGCCTCCAGAACAAACTAATTTGCATTCATACTAAATGAAGACACCAAAAGAGTTATTTACCGTAGCTAAGATATAACCTTTTTTTCATAGAATCTCACTTTAGAAATCCCAAAATAATGGAGTTGAGAGAATATTTAATTTTCTCTCCAGCGCTGGCGGATCTATAATTAAAGCGTGACGCAACAGACTTGCTCTCAGCTGTCCGAAACCGCTTTGGAATCTGGGTGGAAATGTCAGAACAAGGCCAGAGCAGCACATGGAAAAGAAGAGGACGAGAAGGAGCTTTTCAGGATGTAGGGGCTGTAGTTGTCTGTGTGTGTGTGTGTATTGGGTTGGAGGGGGGCACAGGGGTCAAATGTAGTTGCTTGATATCTATATCCTGGCAACAGAGAGTGAGTGATATCTTGTACAACTGTAGCAGGGGATTGGTCAGCGGGTCGGCCAAGGCCCCTCCTATCAGCGCAGCAGCCTAAGAAAAAAAATACCTAAATTCAAAACATCTCTGAAACTTTCCCCACTCTGCACTGTACCCCCCGGCACTTTAACCGAGGCCTCTTTAGTTGTAATCTATTAATGTCTGTGGAGGTCATTTGCTTTTGCTGTAAGCTAAGTTTGGTTTTGTAGCTCAAGCACTGGTGTTTCTTCACGTAGCGCTCACGACAAGCTGGTTCAAAGTGAAGTTTGGCATGACAACATGAACTCACCTTACGCAGCTTTGCAGTATTACCCAGAGTTTCCATTTTGTCGGTAAGTACTCGCGTAAACAGTTTTGATATCATGAGATTGTTCAGCCGGATACTTAAAAGGCTCTGATTAACAATGACAGATGAACTGAAAATTGGTGCTTCTTATTGCTATTATCTTAATAGCTTTGCTTTTGGGGGTAAAAAAAAAAAAAAGACTGTTAATTGCTAATAATGGAAACATCCTGTCCTTTGTTTGATGCCGAGTGTGTGTGGAGGTCCAAAGCACCCTGACGACGGTGGCGTCTGCCCGGATCCTCAGCTGCTGCTTGGTCCTGATATATTTTTATGTGTGGCTCACCTATGGCAACAGTGGTAGTGTGGAGAGGTATTTAGGGCTGATAGCAGACACAAGACCGTACCCAAGGATCTTCATCTGATGAATTATTTAAAGAGGATTAAAACTATGAAGTTCATGTAAAAAAAAAAAAGAGTTTTTAATAAGGGGGCTTCTCGGTCAGTGGGTGACCCAGACTGATCCCTGTTTTTCTCAATCCATGAAAGCCTTTGACAGCTTTATTTACCAAGGTGATGATTATGATGACATGTCATATTATGGTAACTTTACAGTTGTGTGATGAGAAATTAAGTGCATTTTTGGCATTAAACTGGTATTATTTTATCACCTGAATTTGGGTGCCCTAAATTAATTGATATGCATTTTGAATTTAAATCTGCCTATATGATTGGATTGTGCTTATATGAACTGGGCCGGTTATGAGTTGGACTTCTTTACCTTGACATTTGCTCATCTCAGTGCTATATAGGTAAATTAAACTGCTCAACATTTAACTTAAATCGTATTATTCTGAAAATCTGGAAGTAGCTACATGCTACTACTTACGGAAAAAGATTATACATTTCCAGAAAAACAAACCCCAACAAAAAACAATGCAAAAGAATTAAATAACTTCGATGGGAAAATGAAGAAAATAGGTTAAAGTACAAAAAAAAAAATAAATAAATAATAAAACAGGTTAAAAAAAGAAAAACAATAAAGAACACTGGTAAAAAACAAAACATAAAGAGCAGTTATTTATATCAATTACTGATTTTATATCAGTAAATTTATATTGATATAAAATCAATTACTGAAAAATGTATGTATTTATCTATTTTACTTTTAATAAAAGGTAAGGAGCTGAATATCTAGGTATAACATTGATTAGAAATATAAAAGAGTAAAAACACTGAGAACACAAAGGGAAAAAACATATAAAACAAGCCAAACAGTATAAATCTAAATAGAAAACAAAGTTAAAAAATATAAATATTCCACTCGGGTGGAAATTGAACAGATGCTGGAATACATTAGCTCAGTGATCTAAGTCTAGTGATTAGAAGTGCAGTAAATCATTACAAATTCACCAACATCTCAAGAGTTTAAATCCCTTCATCTTTTTCAGTTTATTTCCAGATCTACGTGCTTGTCGATCTGTTCATCCTTTCTTACAGAATCTACACCAGAAGGCTTATTCCAGCAGTTTGTTTCTTGTTTCTATGGAAATAGAGAATGTCCTCACAGCCTTTTAAATTTCCTGTATAAAAAAAAAAGACCAGAGAAAATCTTCTCTTAGTTTTTTCTTAGTAAAGCTGTGATCAGTGGCTCTTCAAACTGTCTTTGTGAATGAAAAGCTTAGTAGCCTTAATTTTTTTGTGATTAAATTTTTCTCTACAAGTGTCTATTCTCTCCCTCTAATGAACAAATCGCCATGTTTTCACTACCATTTAACTGCTTCGTCTCCCTAAAAGTAAGGGGATAAGAGAAGGGGCACTGGGGCTTTCTATTGTTTTGCAGTCATGTCCCTCTTCCATTCGGGTCTGATGGATGAGGGGGGGAGACGGTTCTTAAAGCCTTTGAAAAGTGATTAATAACGACACTGGAGAAGGGCCCCCGATAGCCCGGGCTGTTTGTTTTGATTGCATTTTCATCGGCCGCTGTGCCCAACCTGGCAAGAGACAATGGCCGTCCCTGTTTAGCGGTGACCTCTGGCCCTGTCTCGTCTGGAGGCGCTGCGCTGTGTTTAAGTGGATGCTGAACAGCCTTTGCCTCTGGCTACCTGAAAAACTCTCTGAGTAACCTGACACCACAAACGCACAGAAACCAACTGCGAGAAAAGGGGATAACACCCTCCAAACCAGTGGAGCAAAAATAAATTGTTACATGAAATAAAGAGAAGCAAAAGAGAAAATTATTGGAATAAACCCTAAAAGAAAGAGATGTAATTACTTTATGCCATGTGTATCTGCATAAAACAACATTGTTCTTTGTAAAATGTCATTTTTCCAAGTTCAGTTATTGTTATTTTTTTCCTCTTTTTTAAAGGGGTGAATTTTTAAAACTTGTTGATTTAAATGTTGAAGTGTGAATGGAAAATGTGTATATCCTAGTCTGAAGACTGACATTGTTGCAGTACTATTATATGTACTGTTATGATAAATCAGAAACTAGATTACAAAAAGTGAGCAAGCCACACGTGAGTAAGCTTGACCTGTTGATGTATGATGTGAATAATTTAAAAATGTATTCAAGGTTGTTTTTCTCACTATAAACCTGACGCTCTACTTTAACTGGTCTGGACTATCTGGTCAAAATAAAATGCTGAAGGAGAAAGATTAGAGTTTTATACAGAATAATGAGATGACTGTTAAACTAGTTTGACATAAAAGACCGAGGATTAAAGCTACACTTAAAAAGAGCTTAACACGATTAAAGCCCTGGTAAAAACACACCTTTATCTGCTCCATTTGTCAAACAGACATGTCACAGGTTCTCTATCTGCTGTTCAGCTAAGCTGTTAACTGGTATATATCGCGACATATATTCATCTCGCGATATTTTAATATTAGCACACTAATCAGTGAGGCCTCAAGGACGTCTACGAAAACACTGGCGGTTCGTTGCATTGCATATTTCATTACAGGTAATTTCATGACCGTAGTTTGAAAAAAATACGTCAAATTACACGAACTCCTCATTTTGTGCAATTAAGGATATTTATATGTTTTAATATTAGCGCGGTTAGCTTAAAGAGTTTCTGAGATAGCCGAATATATGCTAGTCTTGTCATGTGCAATTAGCTTATTAGTGAGAAAACCAGAGCGGCTTTTTGTAATATTTATGGTATTCTGGTGGATAAAGCACTTGCTGAAGGTAAATGTAGCTTTTCGTCATTTTTAAAAAGTTATGCTAATACACCCAGTGGAATAAAAGTTCAGTTTAATATTAGTTGTCCTAGCTTGCACGTCAAAGAAAAGTTGTTTTAAGCACATTCATTGACTAATTCACGAACTATGTCGCCCGTTTTTTAAAGGAAGACTTCACTTATTTTGTCTCTAAAATATAACCTATTTCAGCTTAAGTTATAATTTAAGCTGAATGGCTCCACAATTAATTTACAAAATGTAATAAAAAGTAGTACTTTATCAGAAAGAGTCACATGCTAGGCGATGTTTTCTTAACACTTTCTATAAAACTTCTGCTTTAAAAAAAACTATAGAATAAATCCAGATTATTTAGCGCACAGTGTATTATTGAGAAACCCTTATTGTATTAATTAAAGCTCAGTCAAAAATATGTCTCTTTTTTGTTTGTTTTAATCCAGACCACTTTACACCAGGTGTCATAAATGTGGTGGAAAGTATCTAAAAGGACATGGGTGGAAGGGGATGAAAGACTTGTTGGAAAATGCCAAAGTCTTAAGGCTAGTTTCCTTCTAAATACAAAAACATTTCCCATGTTCCAATGCATAATAAGAATCTCTCCTACAGTCAGAATTGTGACTATTTAAGTCAAAAGTACTGGAAAGCTGACAGTTGTAAATTAAACAGTGTTCACAAAAAACTAAATCTTATTAATAAAACTCATGGTCATTGAAAAAAGTAAAAATCTATATCCAAAACTAGAAGCAATTTTTCACAAATTACCAAGTTTCTATTAATCTATTACTCAACATGTTTATTTCAGACGTGTTAAAAACACCAGATGGAACTAAATTAGTTACTCTGGTCCCGTTACAAGCCCAGTTAATCAATAAATAGGTATCAGAAATTAATAAAACTAACTGAATACACGATTTAAACATGGAAATGACACAGTTAATACAACCATTAGCTAATTTAGTCATGGCATTAAAATGAAGTGAACTAATTTCATCTTGTGTGGAAGCATGGTTTTCACAGCTGAGCTTGATTTTAGTTAACAGGTGTCAAAATACTCTTCAAACTTTCTCATTTTTGAACTTTTACAAATGGATTTAAACCTTTTCTCATTAAAATCTCTGTTTTAGTGAATCTTTACACAGTGTAGCGCTATCCCATTCACACTAGCCTTTACTGCTGTAGTTTTAATTATGTACATGGTTTGTGAGAACACAAAATTTGCTTCCTTTTGTATTTTCATAAACAGAAAAAAGATGCCACAGATTATTGTTGTGAGGTGTTGTTATTCAGCTTTCAATAATAATATGTGTATTTATTGACAGAACTCATGTGCGGTGGTTCAGGTTGCTAAATAAAACCAGCTGAGGAGACGTTTACCGAACTGCTGAATCCAATTTGAAGTCCTTTCAGGCTTAAACCCAAAGCACTGTGGAGTTTCTAATTGTCAGTGCACTTAATAAACTCAAGCTTCAAACTTGTTCTCCAACTACAAAAGTGTGACACTGAAGGGCTTACTCATCAGCAGGACAAAAACAAAAACATTCCACCCACAGTATTATTATTATTATTATTATTATTCTTTTTTTTGACATTGCAAGCTGAAACGTAATCCCTCATCTGAAACTCTACAGTCCCCCGTGGGTGTCTGGCGGATAATTAGAATTTTTTGCTTCATTAGATATGCCTGTGTTTCTTAAGTCAGGTATTAATATCCTTCATCACACAGCGTTGGGGAATTCCAAAACCTAAAATAGTGCCAGCTTCGGATCACGGCTGCCCCCGTCAGCCCACTTCTCGGGCTCGTCCGGCTGCACACGCATACCAGAAGCGGTGGCAGCGCTATCGCATAGACCATGGGGGGAATTCCGCTCGCCTCAGACTGCAGCGCGTGCGCCGCTTCCAGCAGGAACAATAGTGGTGCCGGGCTCTGCGGCAGGTGTAATGTTTCAGGGGAGCAGGTCAAAGTGCCTCTGTCTGAATGGTGCATAATCACCATTATGTGTAGTACAAATATTCAGCATTATGCAGGCTGACTTCTTCACAATGGATGTGACTTCAAGAATGGCTGCCAGCAGGACTCCTCCTTCTTTTCTTCCCCCTGACTGGGTGGCCACATCTCAACCCTGCACATCAACTCTGACTCTGTTTGCTGACTGCACACCTTTTTAAAAATAAATAAATAAAAATAAATAAATAAAAACTACAAATTAAATCGCTTTACAAAACCTGTTTACAGAATTGATAGTTGTAAGATAACTGACTGACAAAGATGTCTCTCTTTGCAGACTCAGGGACCCGTCATCTCTGCTGTCCTGGAGAGAAGGCTCATTATTTACTACTATGAGCCAGCCGGGACAGACGGCTGACTTCTTCAGTCAGGATGTGTTTAACCAGTTGTTTGATATGCTGGACCAGTGAGTGAATATTATAAAAAAAACAAAAAAAACAAAAAACATCTGAATTATCCATGGGAATTGGTTACTGAAAGTGACTTTTAAAAATAAATGCCCATGAACAGTGTTCTTGTTTTTGTCTTGCTTAGGTCTGCCATCCATTCAGTCCAGCCCATTGAGCTCAACTTCACCGAGAGTCCGACTGATGGCTCAGCGGGGAACACCATTCAGATCAGTATGGACTGCATAACGATGCATGAGCCAGACGACATGGTTTCTGTGAGTATGTTGATTTCACAGGAATGAGTTTAGCTATTTTTGACTCTGTACCTGCTGTCTGAGATTATTTGACTGAGAGATGTAGAAAAGCAGCAATAATGAAAAAAAAACAAAACAAAAAAAAAAAACTACTACAATTTTAAATATGCACTGCAGCAAATCAGGTCATTTTTCCGATAGGATACAACAACAGCAGCAGTGTTCAAATCTATTTTTGGATCTCTTAAAGCTGCAGTTTGAACTTTTACAAAATATTTTTTACATCTTCAAACTGTCACCATGTTGTGACAGTTTGGTATGAAATAGACAATCTGTGAAAATTTGATCTCCTCCCAGTGCTACTATTGGCATCTGAGAAAATCCACCACTCCTGATCAAAATCCACCAATCAGAGCCAGGGTTGTATCACTGTCAATCAAGCTCATGCATGTGCTGCTCAATGTGCTAATGGTGGAGAAATAACTTACTGTTCCAGGAAAACTGTATATCCACTGTCATTTGTGGCTGTGCTAACTAGCTTTAGCATTTGTAGTAGGCTATGCTGTAGCCTAGTAGAGAGCAAGTTGGAGGGCGTACACGAGGGTGATTGACAGCGCAGCACACTCCTCCTGACTCAAATTGGTTGTTTCTGATGCAGCTGTGTATTTGATCATAAATTATCTGTTTTAAATTATACTGTCACAACATAATGACTGTAACAAGTATGTAAAACATATATATATTTTTATGAAAGTAACATTCTGTAGCTTTCAGGCTGTGACGCCATCAGCCACATAAACAGTGTAACGTCTGTCTCTTTACCCACCATCAGAAATCACTTTCAGTATGCCTCACTAGAACTTTCAATGCTAAAGCTCTTTCTGCTTTCAATGTTCATGTTAGCAGTGGAATTTCTTTGGGCCCAGTTGTGTAAATGAGGATCTGAGCTGAGCTGTGAGAAAGCCGGTTTATCTGACCGTCAGAGATGTTGTCAGGAAGGATTTTATCTCATCTAGACTGAGCTGTGTTTAACCTGGGTGGCCCCCCGGCTCCTGAGAACAGTAGATCACAAACCGCGTTCATGGTTGGATGGGCACTTAGATTGTCACATGATCCCCTCCAGTCTGAAAATCAAACTAGGCTTTATTAACGCTTGTCACTTTAAGCATAATATCTTTTCATTTAAAAGAAATACATTTAAAAACTGTTTAAATTTTACATTTTCATTGTTTCTTTCTTTGTCTGTCCTTGTCACACATGAAGCCTTAATGTATACAGTGCCTTGCAAAGGTATTTATACTCTTAACCTTTTCACATTTTGTTAAGTTACAAACACAAACTGCAGTTTAGCACCCTACATAATGTACTGGATAACTGTGAAGGAGAACCAAAAGGAAAGTGAATTTCACAATTTGTTAAAATTTCAAAGATTTTAACAAATAAAAATCTAACAAGTGTTTGTGTAGTAAGGGGTATATATGATATGCTTATGATAATCTAAAAATAAACAAGTGCAACACATTTCCCTTAGAAGTCACATGATTAGTCACATGATTAGCATACCGAGTCCTCCTGTGTGTGATTTAATCTCAGTATAAATGCAGCTGCTCTGTGAAGTCCTCAGAGATTTGTTAGAGAATATAAGTGAACAAAAAGCATCATGAAGACCAGCAGACGGGTCAGGGATAACGCTGTGGAGAAGTTTAAAACGGGGTAGATTATAAAACAACATCGCAAGCTTTGAACAAAAGTAACTAAGTATTTAAGAGTATGGTACGACTAGGCCTGTCGCAATAAGCAATAAATCAATTAATTGCATGATAAGTTAAAATAAATTCAATTTTCATTAACATGATTTAGATTGTTTCAAGCAACCATATTATAGTCTGAGACTAGCAAACACAAACGTACCCTTTCTAGCTAGCTAGCTTTTTGTTTGCTCCCATCATGGTTAAGTGGAAATTTATCACCAGTTGGCGGGACAAAGTTCTACATTTCTGTGGAGATGCAGGTTTTAAATGTCCATCATAATGGTCTTAAAAATATCTTAAATTTGAGATGGTGAAACCTAGAGAAACCCTGATAGTGTTGTTGAAGGATGAAATCCATTTAGACCTCATTTTAGTTGTCAAAGTCTCCACAGTGAAACATGGTGGTGGCTGCATCATGCTGTAGAGATGCTTCCACAAGAGCATTGAAGCTGGTCAGACTTGATGTGACGTTAATTCAGAGCGATCCTGGAAGAAAACCTGTCAGAAAACACTCATTACTGGCGCTCATCAGAACAACAATCCTCAATTTGCAGCCAGGACTTTTTTCCAGATCTTACTTTGAAAGAATTTTGAAAACTGTATAATTTTCCTTCTGGTTTACACTATTAACTTTGCACAACTTTGTGCTAGTTTGAGCTCAAATTCCAACAAAGTACATTGATATTTTTGGTTTTACAACCAAAAATATGACAAAATGTGAAAAAGTTTTTTTTCTTTTCAAATCACAGTAAGTTAGTAGACTTTGTCCCTATTTGCACAGAATAAGCAAATAATAAATCAACGACTCTCCAATGTCTGCTTTTTACGTGTTGCATTCACACGGGATCAACAACACAGACAATCATTCTATCAATCAACCAGCCAAATGTTATTTGTGTAGCAACTTTCAGCAGCAAGGCTCCCAAAATACAAAGTCATATATTTGAACACACAGTCAACAACATTACATTACTATTGAATTATTATAAGTAGTATGTAGTTGCTTCATAAAACTAGAGATACACCAATCCAATATTAATATCTGTATTGGTCTCAACATTGAAACAAATTCTTGATCAGGTATCTTGACAATCTGTCCGATCCATAAGGGCTGATCTATTCAGTCTAGTTCTATGCTTTGTGCTCTGAGCAACGTCAGTTATTATTTACGTATTTTACATTATATCTAGAAGTCATATTTGCCCTTTCTGAACCATTTGAAAGACGGTTTGTTGCAGTTTTTTTGCATGTTTGACCAAAGTAGCCACCCTATTGTTTTTTTTTTTTTTTTTATCAGTTTCTTTATTATTTATTTTCCATTGGCTGTTTTACTTCTAATTGCACTGACTGAACAAATTAAAGTTGTTTTTACATGTTTAGCCAAGCTTGTGAAGCTGTTGATGTATTTAAATGTGCTGTACTGGTGCAAAGTTAGGAAATAAATTCGTAATTCACTACATTTATGTCTGTTTCTGAGAGAGAAACTTTTTAATTCAATTCAACACTGGTTTTCTGTATTGGATCGGTATCGACCGATACTAAACCAAAGATATCTTTAACGGTATTGGAAGTGGATCGGTGCATCCCTTGAAAAAATGAATCCCATACGAATAGAGACACTTTCACTTATAGAGAAATATTACTATTCTTACAGGTTTAGTTTCAACTAAATCGATGAAAGCATAAGTGCATATTTAGATGTCCTATAATTATTTAATAAAGGATGCGCTACATGATCTCGCCTGCGGTTGACCTTTAATGAGGGACATTTACTTGTCGGTTTTGCTGCTTAGAGATGGTGTGTGTTTTCCCCTCCCTGTGTTGGAATGTCGTTGTCCAGCCAGAGAGGGAGAAGGAAAAAAAAACACAGCAAATAAAATTTCTGTTTAAGGAGCTGAGTGATGTTACCCCTGTGCATCCCCCAAGGGGGCGTGTGCTCTCTTGAACCGGTGATTAATGGCCCCACCACCCACTTTCCTCCACTCCAAAAGAGGGGTGTGGCTCAGTGATTGGCACGCCAGCAACTTAGGGAGCATCCGTGGCAGCCTGCCAGTCACCAAGCCACGGCTGTTATTATCAAGTCTGCTGTGATTAAAAGCTGCGGTGGGCAAACCCGACCTCACCTTATCCCGCTTCGTCTTCCACTCATGAAAAGGTGTGCCCCCTTTTTTTAAATCTCTGTCTCTCCACTCTTATGCCGCTCAAACACCCCGGGGGGGAAACTATTTGTGTTGTAGGGTTTGTGTTTAATCTGAAATTCCTTTTTATTCTGGATTTTCTTTTCTATAGCTTCAGGGCAAGAATTTACCACAGCACCTGCCTCTCCTGCAGAGGTCTCCGCTCCCATCTATCAGTGCTTCTCCAGGTAGAGGTGGGGGTCGGAACAGAGAAGGTGGTGGTGGGGGGTGGAGGAGAGGATTGAATAACATGAGGAATGTAGCAGGAATAGAGGCTGGAGAGAGGCTCTGTCCCGGCCCAAACAGCTGATTTAACCAAGAGATAAAGCTCTGATCAGCTGTGCGTGGAAGATGCAGCGGCTAAGCTGACAGAATGAGGTCCTCTTCTGTCACAGGTCAGAGTTTAAACGGCTTCACCGCGGAGTAGCTCAATCGACACACGGCGTCCCATAGATCTAATTACATGTTTGTGTTGGGGTTTGTGCTGTTTGGCCACACCTCTGCCGCGCCGCCTCCCCCCTCGCTCTGAGCCAGAGCGCAGGAACGTTTTCTACGCCATTTATAAAACTGAACAAAGCGCAGCTCTTATCCTAGCAGTATAAACTAATGGTGAAAACTACTGATACATTTCTATTCACTCTTCCTTAGCTGTTTGAGTTTTTTCCTACATTTTGCCTGGGAAAATAGAAACGAGGCCAACCACCTTAATTTTGATATTATGAAAGCATCGTGGAGCACAGCTTGACGTTTAACCTGGATTAGGAACAGAACATGATGGAGAGTTTTAATGCTCCGCCAGTTTGCCTCCGGCGTGTGAAGAGGTGCTTTTAAGGCGCAGCTGTTTGTCATAAGATCTTCTCATGGTCCAACAGAACAGTCCTGTCACTTATTTTCTAAAATGAACTTTTTTAAAACGTGAAGAAAGTAACCGGAGGATATTTAAAGGCTCAAGTACATATTGTTTTATAAATTTGTATCCAGCAAGTGTTCCTTCTGCATAAATGTTCAAAACATTTATGATTCAAAGGCAATTTTCCTAACATTTACTACAAATATAGCAAAGTTCATACTTTTGATTGATCTCTTTTAGGGCTGCAATTAACAGTTATTTTACTAATTGATTATTCTGACGATTAATCGTATAAAAACACTTTCTGCAGATATTTCATTTCTCCACTTCAGCCTTTTTTACACATTAGAAATACATCAATAGATGCAAATAAAAAAGTATATATTTTTTGAATAGTAAGATAAACATTTTGTTTAAAATGCAGAAACAGTGTTCCTTTAGTAAATGCTTGATCATCTGTAGAAAATGATCAAGAATGCATGTTTGCTACCAATCCTAACATCAACATGTGTAGGGCTGGTCTAGTTTTTGGATTAACCAGTTAATAATTGGATAGATAATTTTTTTTTTTTTACAGAATTTGAACCAAGTGAAGCTAAATTTACCGCTTGAAGTTTTGGGTAGAATATATTTTCAGACAAAGAAGGTTTTATTTATATTTTTTTTGAGTCTCTATACTCCAGTTAATGATTTATCGTTTATTAAATTAGTTGACAATTATTTCAGTTGTTGATTCATCACTATTAGTCCATTATCTCGACATAGACCAATGAGAAGTCTTCATTTTCTACGTGTTTTTTCAGGATTTGACTTGCCAATCATCAGAGGAAGTTGAATAGTGTCTCTGGTTTGACTCCACTCTTCTTTCTTCTGTTTATTTTTTTCTTTTTGTTTTGTAGAGTCTTTAGACAGCAAAGACTAATTTGTGAGGTTTATGGTCAATTTGTCCAGTTTTTAAGGGATTTACACTAACAGTCTTCCTTGTCACAGAGGTCAAACAAATGCAGATTTTGCTCTCTAATAAACCAAACTGTGTTTTATTTTTAGCCAACAGATTACAGGGAAACCGCTGCTCTAAAGTAGATTTAAATGGAAGAGCTGATTTGAAGGATCGCCACCCAGGTGATGATCCATTGAGCGCTTGCGTCTGTCAGTCGGGATGAGAGCTTACTGTGTGTTTAGGTCAGGTGTCTGTGCCTACCCAGACACTGCAGCTTGACACCTGATACTAAACTAATCTGTCCGACTTTAGGAACAGGCTCTTAAAGAGGAAAAAAACTTTAGAAAAGCCTCTTTTGTCTGAGCCCCTGGATTTGCTGATCCCCCTGCAGATCCTATATAACCATACATCCTTTCACACTGTTGCATTTCATTTTGCGCCATTTACACTGACTAGAGGTGTGCCGATCGATCGGTCACCGATCATAATCGGGCCGATTTTCGTGAAAAAATGCATGATCGGTGATCGGCGATCATTGGCTCTTGTTGCCGATACCGATCACCTGCTTCTCATTTCCAGCCTGCTTGTGCAGCTGGTCTCCTCTTTCCTTCACTCTGCGCAAACGCGCAGCAACAAATCCAAAGCGATGTGGAACTATAACACACTGAGTGAATGGGGAAGTTTGCGTGTTGCGGCGGAAAATTGAAGCAGGTCAAAATGCATCAACACAACGAAGCTAATACGACATAAAAACAATGCCATACTTGACGGAGTTTGGCTACATCGAGGCTCACTGCAGTAAAAAAGACATACGGAGGATCAGATAGCAGGTAAAGCAGCGCACAGTTACAAACACTCACCTGGATTAGCATGACGGTCAGAAAGCTAAACAAATAACCCGCAAAATTATTGAAGTCTTTGAGCTGCGATGTAAGACGCTGGTTCTGCTCTCGCTGTTGAACCGCTGCTACGCTACAGGTAGTAATATTTCACAGACGGAGCTTCGCTTCTGCTCCACCTGGTAGTGACTCTCACACCGAACCTGCTTAAAGCTGCAGCATCTAACTTAAAAAAATACATTTTACATACGTTTTAAAACTTTCGCTGTCCTAACATGAGACAGATAATCTCTAAAAAAATAATCGATCTCCTCCCTGTCCTGCATAATTACTCCGCTCAGTCAGAAACAGCCAATCAGAGCTAGCAGTAATCAGCTAGCCGCCATGCTAACAGGACGTTTTCATTCAGTAACTCTGGATTGTTTATTGTAATGGAACCTGTTTTTGCCTTTGAATGTTAAGTTTTATACTTGAATATTTTTGGCAATGTTGAGAGGATTTATTTTGGCTCTTTGCATTATTTAGCCTGTTTTGTTTAGTTTTCTTCTTGAAAAAAGTTATTAAAGACAAGTTTTTGTCTAAATTAAGGTGAATTCATGGTTCCTTTTTCCACATAATGTAACCGGTAGTGTTTATGATTAAAAAAAAATAAAAATAATAATAATAATTATGTGATCGGTATCGGTGATCGGTATCGGTGTATCGGCCCTCATGGGTGATCGGTATCGGTATCGGCAGGAAAAAACCTGATCGGCACATCCCTAACGCTGACCTTTAATATCTTACTGCTTATTACACGTATAAATATATATAAATGTGATCGAATGATGGTTGGTTGAATGATGACTTGTCTTGTGGTACATTATGCAGAACAAAGCACCTCAGATTAAATCAGACAGCTAAAGGTCCGGCAGCATGAATGAAGCCACTGTTTTCTGCAACAAACACCAGGTACTCTAACTGCATTTTACAAGTCTGTGTTGTTTCAGCTTAATTAGAAGTTTGTTTAGCTAAGCTAGTTGTCTCCCTCCAAAGCGTCTGCTCGGCCCTCTGGATTGAGCTCTTTCAAGTGTTGATTTTTCCCTTTTGTATCAGGCTGACCTGCAGGCCTGTAGCCTCTGGCTCTGAACAGGGTGTGGTTGCTTAATAGGAGACGCTAAATTCACATCATAGGTCTGCTTAGGTTTTCAGATAGCTTCAAATCACTCAGCCCACATGACCAGAGCGTCTGCCCCGCTGGCTGTGCAGCAATGCGTGTGATTTGTGTCCCACTGACCGCTCTGCTCTCTAGGCGCTGTGTGACTCCACTGCTCAATCTACAGCTTAAACTTTTAATGCTGAATATACCAGTCTGCAGATTTTTATTGTTTCTTTATTGTAATCTCATTTTTAGCATAAAAGAAAATCTTTCTTTTTTTCTTTAAAAGGCTTTAGAGTTTAACTGAACACCAAAATATTTGTCGCATTTAAATCCTGAAAAAAATTGAAAGCTTCTGCTCACGTTTTTAATTATCAGGAACTTTCATTTGCATTGCTTTATCAACAGTGAGCAATTCCCCCCCCCAAAGGAATATCTGATTCAAAACATGAAGCAAAAGGCACCTCCAACTCTCTCTTCCACTGATTCATATAAATGTTAGAGTTAGCAGATGTGACTAGCTGAATTATCTAGCTTCTTCTCTATGTCTCTGAGTAGTTGTCTTAACCTTGCGTTTCCAGTCAACCCAGTGCTGACAAAACAAACAGACCCTTTGATTTCTTTCTTCATTTTTCATGTTTCCACTACAAACTGTGATATATTTTGTTCAAATTTTATTCAGTAGTCCAACACAGCATTGTGCATATGAAGTGGAAGGAAAACTGTTTTTTACATGTTTTTATTTAGTCATCCTGCTGGATGCTCACCTTTCACCCTCAGTCTCAAGTCTTTTTCAGCTTCTAGCAAGTTTTCTTCTTTCAAGATTTAATTTAATCCATTCCCCTATTAATTCTGTCCAGCTTCCTTGTCCCTGCTAAAGAAATGCACTCCTAGCATGACGCGGCCAGCACCGTGCTTCATAGAGGGAATGGTATATTCAAGGTGCTCTGTTAGATTTCCACCTCGCATTTGTATGGAAAGTTCAAATGGCTCATCACTTTGATAAAATGCAACTAACATTATTGTCCAGTCAGCAGATTCAGACTCAGAGTCTGTCGCTCCTCCAGAGTTAGGTTTGTAGTTGTGCCGCACTCTTTCTGTTTTCATACGGTTGATTGGATGGACAATACTGAATGAGATGGAATATCGTTTTATAACTTCACTAATTTAATCTTCCCCACAACTTCACTGTCTGCTGAGTTCCTCGGTCTTCATGATGCTGTTTGCTCACTAATGTTCTCTAACAAACCTTTATTCATGTATATTTATCTATTATTTGGACTTAGATTGATTCCATTCACTAATTTGCTGCCCTCTGAAGACAGTCGCTCTGTAAGAGTCTAAGTATAAATGCTTGTCATAATTTTGAGATTTTTACTCACAAAATATTTGTAAACCAATGTAAGCCTGCTGCAATAATCAATGAATTGCACAATAAATTGAAATGAGATTGTTAATTTCTAATCTGATTAATATTTTTGAAATTTTATTTAGAAAGAGTTCATAATCCATTGTACTGATGGTTTCATTTTTTTATTGCATATTTAAAATATCTTCCAGATTCAGTGTTGTGTTCTTTATAAAATGAATATTTGTTGGTCCTTGAGAGGGCATGGTTGAATTATTATGCCATTATTAATATATCACTTAAAAATGGACTCAGAACAACAATATTATTGTTTACTGGCACAATTTGTCATCCAACAAAATTTGTTGTGACGGCGAGTCTAAGCGCTTTTATTCTCTTCCTTCCACTTCTCAGTTATGCACTAATCTTTGTTAATCTGCCACTGATATTTATATAGCGATGCAAAAGTAGAAAAATTGAAGGAGCGTGAATTCCTTTGCGAGGCAATGCATAAAATACTTCCTGCAAATGTTTCCTTTTCTTATAAAGCTCACAAAAATGAAAATGAAAGAAGTCAATTCCTCCCAATGACGAGCGTTTGATTGCCAGAGATTCTGGAGAGCTGCAATCCTGCTGTCATCACCAGTACAGGACCTGAGAAACAATGCATGTTTCCAAAACAGATCTGCTGCAGTCATCTCTGGTAGATACAAACAATCTGCAGGAGCCACATTGTTTTCCCAAAGAGCCCCCCAACCCCTCGACTGATTACAGGATGGAGAGGAGAACAATTCATATGCAAGCTTTACTCTCTTCCAGTCTGCAGCCTGCTGTGTTTCACTCTCATGTTTACATGTTCTTCATTATCCCCCTTATTCAAAAGTATTTTGTTGCTATACTTTAATGCAATTCAATATTTAATTCCCAGAGGGAAATTAAACAATAGATGTCTAACATCCACAGGAATACATATCCTTAATGGAATTTTTTATACATATACTTTAAGTTAAACATATTTAATCTGCGTAAGCATCAAGAAAAATCCCGAAATGAAGTTGATTTGCAGCAGCTGACTTTGCTTCTGCTGGATCTGAAGTTACAAAATCGAAATAATTCCCTCCCTCCTCTTCCAACGTTTACCTCGGAGCAGCTCTACCAGGTAGACTCAGAAGGCTCTTCTTCTGGGGATGGGTGTGGAGTGTGGAGTCAGGTATTGGACAGGTAGCTGCAAACCCCTCCCCTCTCCTCCAGAACTTATAAACCAACTACCCATAGATCCCTGAAGAAGCTCCCGCTCGTCTACTTTGCATCCGTAGTGCACATCCACTCCTTTCAGAGAGAGAAGGAGAGATTTGTGAAACCCTGGATCCAGTGGAGCAAACAGCAGCAGCTCTGCTCAACCTCAGCGCCAACATGTTGTACCTGGAGACAGCGACCACCAACTCCTACAACGAGGTAAGGCCAGCCAGTCGGCCCGCGGGTCCAGCTCCAGATGTTGGACCTCAGCATCGTTGAAAACACGTTAAGAGTGTAGGCCTTCTTCTTCTATTTATTTTAGTTTGACTTATTAAATCCTTAAAAATCATTTTTGGTTCTTGGTGGCTGAACCAAAACATGACAAATGAACTAATGACTTAAAATCTGGAAACGATGCCAACAAAATTATTCGCCATTAAGATTTTTTTTCTTTTTCCCCCTCAGAGGTTTTATTTTTATATACCAGTGTATGTTTGTGTGGATCTTTGTGCAAAGAGACGGAGCAGAGGAATGTAAACACCTGAAAATCTGTTTGAATCTTTCGCTCTTGTGAAATGGCTGCTGTCTGGCTGGGCACGGCCTCAGTCAAGGGACGTGATTTGCTTTGTGTCGGGTTGTTGTTAGGCGGGCATTTTACATGGTGCAAAAACCTGTTTGTTGTACCTTTGGATGCTTTTATGGGCAGACATTTGTCTGCAGATGGTGGTTATCAAAATGGAAACATGGCAGAAGTAGATGAGAGCAATCATGAAGATCGTGAGGTTTTATTTATTGGCTTCTTGTACATTTTACAAAATGTCAGCATTCCTACACTATTTAGTTCTGTTAGAACTTTAAAAAAACTTTTCATTTAAATGGGAATAATATTGTCACTTTCCTAAAAATAATGGGTCAAGTCATTTAAAAAAAAAAAAAATAATAATTATGGCAAAAAATGCTTTGGACCATTTAAGGAAGGTGACGATGTGTAACGATGGACATTTATGGAGCAGTTTGAAAATAAAACTCTTCCTTTTTTATTCCTCTGATAGCATAAACATAAGTCATGCTAATTGTTAGTGCAAAAACACATTTTAGAAGACCAAAATATCTGGGGCGAAAATAAATGTAGCTCTTTTTCTGTAAGTTAGACATTATAGACATTATAAGGTGTTGTTTAAAATCACTCATGTTTAATCATTATGTTCGCTACCAAACAAGATAAAACCAGGCTCCCATCATCACCGCTTTAGTCTAACACTGTGGATTTTCTGTCACTTATCCTCTGACCAGTGCAGAGGTTGACTGGTTGATAGATTCTCAGATTGCAGGTTGCAGATAGCAGGTGTGTCACGTCCCTGTCTTTTAAGTTGTAAAGTGGTGGTGGGAGGTGAAGGGGGCTGGGAGAGGGGCTTTTTTAAGTGGTGTCCAGCTCAATACCTGCAGCACACGGGGTATCGGGTTGCCCCCGTCTCCAGTCTCCAGGGAGCCGCTGCGGTCATTAGAATAGGGCTGGCCAGGCGTTGCTGTTTGGTCCAGGCTCCTAATTGCTTTAATGGTATGTTGATGTAGATACAATCACCTGCTCTGCCCACCCCAGCAGGTATGAGGTGCAGATAGACCTGCACACAGGCCCCCACCTCAACACCCCCAGCCCCCACCCACACCCTGTTGAGCCTTTAATGCCTCCCACCCCTGTGGTCACTCATCACAGTCCCCCAGATGCTCTTAGACCCCGGCCCAGGGAGCATGGAGGGTCACCAGAGAGGCTGGAATGGGAGTTATTCCCCCCTCAGG